>NC_069657.1:143519886-143822916 GCF_027244095.1 Hemicordylus capensis
CATGGTAAAGTTTCTCTAACTCGTGGCTGGAGGCTATTCATGCCGTGTTACTGGAGATTGGGGATTCCAGGCAAGTTTAGGGAGCTTGATTTTGTGTGTGTGTGTATGTGGGGGTGGGTGGAGTTCAGTAAAATAAAGGAGGGCAGGGGGGACTCCGCAATCTGCACCCCTGCTCCTGTAAATTAGGTTCAGCCTCTTGTTTCTGTGTGGCTCTGTGTTGATGCAAGGCATGCACCACCGGGTTGTGTGCCTGCATTTGGGCTAAGATAAGTACAAAAGTAGCATCAGGACAAGCCCTAGAGATGCCAGTTTCAGTATGAACAGGGCTCTGGATTGAGGAACTGATTCAGTAGCTGGAAAGGGGGAATTTCAACAGGTGCCGTCTCTCTTGAACTTGTCCATAGTCTTGCCTTCTATGCCTCTGTTAACACCATTATAACCCTGTCCTGTTAAGGCTGTTGGTTACTTGTCTTAAACAACCCACTAACGCGGAACGTATTGTTTCCGAAATGCAACTGGACCAGCTTTCCTAATTTTATACATGGTTTAAAGCAACTGCTCACACCGCCAGTAAATGTATTGATGGTTGTCATCTCCTTGGTGCCTTTCCTTTCTTGCATCACAGGGCACCATTAGCATGAGACTGTGCCAGTATGCCAAGTGCTTTCAGCACTTTGAAGACAACATCCGAGAGATCAACATACTGCCCCCCAGCATCACTACGGAAATTGGCTACTGCCAAAGCTACCTCAAGCATCTGGAAAACACCATTAAAAAAATGAAGGTAAAAGAGCCATTCATTCAGAACTTCTTTATGCAACTATCTTTAATTATCTCAGGGTTGTTCTCCTGAGATCACAATCTTAGCTACATCGATCCCCACGCAGATACTGATAAGACACAGCGTAATGTCTTCCTCTGCGAAACTTTTTTTAGGGTTGTAACTTTCCACCTTTTTCTGGCAGAGGACCTGCCCTTTCAACAGCTGTGTGACAGGCAGAAAAATGCAAGACTTGTAGCTTTCCCAAGTACAAAGATACTGTGCAGTAGTGAGGAGAACTTCACTTGTTGAACTCTCTGCCGACAATGCTGTTCATAACTGATAATGGCCCTAGAGGTCTACAGCAAACAAAAGTGGCTATCCTATTTAGGGTGCATGGAGTTTCCTGTGTCCTCGCTAGAAGCAAAGACAGAGTAGTGAGTAATGTGCAACCGGGGAGCTCATATTTCTCTTGGGGGCGTGGCTGGCTGCGCAGTATGTAAGTCACTATGCTTTAGTTCTTGGCCTGTGCTTCAGAATGTCCAGTGCCGAATCATGTGCATCACCACCCCATCGGAACCATGTGGAAGCAGCCGCCTCTGTGAAGTACTGTGAGCTTCTGGTGTAGGGAGGGTCTGCTTTGCAGGAACTAGGGCCACATAGTGCCCCAGTGATGGCTGTGGAGAGCACTGGGAGCTGTAGTCCTTTCCCCACAGAGTGCTATGGAGAAAACGCTTGAACATTCCCGGTGCGCTTTCCCAGCTATTGCTGGGGCACTAATGAGGCTCTGCTTTCTGTTATTTTTTTTTTTAAAAAGGCCCCTCCCACACCAGAAGTGGACAGTACTGTGTGAAGGTAGCTGCTGCTCTGAGAGTGTCTGCTTCTGCCTCTGAGTGGTTCCAAAGTATATATTATTGGGCTTTGGTGGTTCCAAGGCATAGCCCTTCATCTCCATCCATCCAGACTAAGTTAGTCATCATTAATTTAGACTGGATGCTACTTTATTTAACAGAGGTTAGTCGAATAATCTTTGATCTTGCCCTGAGTTGTTGACTTTCTTCCAGCTGACTTCATGATTCACTTCTTGAACATGTAAAAAAACCCCTAAGCTTGAAGTGAAGTTTTGAACTGATCTCCCAGGATAACTGATAGTGTAAAACAGGCAATAGCGATAGCTCCTTAACAATCTTTTTATGGCAGGAGAATGTTCATGTCCATTCAAAATTTGCCATCTCCCCCCACAACCAAATGTTTTATTGGACTGTTCTCCACGTTCCCCACCAATGACTCGAAGAACATTTCTCAGTAAAATTTCAAGTGCGTGCAACATTTCTACAGTGGGACTTTTCACAATTTGCAGCAAACGTCATGGCAGGGTGGCGGGGGGAAGCCCTTCCTAATGGATACTTAAAGTGGGAAAATCTTGTATTTTAAAAAAACGTTCAGTTTAAAAATGAAAAAAATGCAAATAAATGCAAATAAATAAAACAGGTCTCATTGTTAGTTGTGTAACCTGATGACAAGACACGGAGGCCATTCACACAATCAAAAAATGCCTTCTACCCAGGTTTGGGAGCTGTGTGTGCTCCCAATTTTCAGTTGTGTGGAAGCAAGGTAAGAGGAAAACCTGGGTAGAAGTGATTGGGTGGAAGCAAGGTAGGAGCTTTTCCTCCTACTAGTGGGCCCGGGCACAGAGCATCTGTGCCTCTAGTGCGGCCGGGCACACCACCGCCTGCGCTGTGGCCGGGCCCTCTGCCTTACCTCCGCGGCCAGGCCCAGGAGTGCTGCCGCCGCCGCCGCCGGGCCAGAGAGTGCTGCTGCGGCTGGGCCCGGCCAGGCCCGCCGCCTCGCCTCCGCAGCCGGGCCTGCCTGGCTCCCCGGCCATGGCTGCCACCGCTGTTCTCCTGGGTGTGCTGCCAGCCAATCAGGCGCCCCCTGCAGCCCAGCCAATCAGCTGGGCTGCCGGGATGCATTTCTCCTGGGCACACCCAGGAGAATTATATATATAGATGTTGCTTCCACCCAATCACTTCTACCCAGGTTTCCCTCTTACCTTGCTTCCACACAACTGAAAATTGGGAGCACACACAGCTCCCAAACCTGAGCAGAACACAGTTTTTGATTGTGTGAATGACCTCACTGGTTACAGGGATGCAATATATGGAATGTTTTTCAACTTTGCTTAGTTGTGTCATCATTGTACATGGACCATGCTGAACCTGTATGGTTGAGTCTTGGCATTTTACCCTGTTTTCATATCTTTGCTTTTCTTCCTAATGACAGCCTGCAGCCTCCTGTGCGACATCCTGCAGAGTCACCTGGTCCTTTGCCGAAACAACATGGGATGAGATCACCAAAGGAGCCCGCCTAGCCCAGGAGCTGCTTACATATATGGAGCAGCTCAGGTTTTCTTGCAGCTGAGACTGCCAGGTTCAGATGCATGCAGACTCCTTGCTGCGTTTTTCTGAGTGTGTACATAGTGACTGCCTGCATGGTTGGACTTTGTTCAGAAGAGGAAATTTATATATGCACTGACATTGTTGCAGAGTTGATTGGTATCTCTTTGTGTATAGATGTTGCGAGCATACGTACTTTTGTGTACAAAATGTGGCCTGTATGAGGTACCTGTCTGTGTGTTCAAAGAGATACAAGGTGTGTGTGTTCAAAGGATGCAAGTGTGCCCTGAAGTAGCTGGCTCCAGAATGAAGCAAGTGCTTCAGTGCAATGCAGTCAAACCAAGTGTGCCTTGGACCTGGAGCCCAGCTCACAAGAGGAAGAGGGCCACTTGGTTTCTGTTTTCTGGTTAGTCTATTTATGCATAATGCTAATAATATTAATATTAATTTTAATAATGATACTGTCCATTGTCCCTCTATGTTCTTCCGCTCCCTGTGATCTCCAGCTTTTTAATATTGGAGGATGAAATCCCCATTTTTGAAAATAAATAAATAAAACCAACTGCTTCCCTACGTCTCTGACTTACTTAACATGTGGGTAGCCCTTTCGCGTGTTCCAAGCACTTCACATGTATTTTCTTGATGTCACCCTTAAAACAGCCCAGTAAGGTAACATTGCTGCAGACACAGCCTTCGACTGGGGCATGAAGTTGCAAAGCTCCAGGAGGGGTTTCTTCAGCTGAGAGTCGCTGTCCTGGGTGGGGAGGAAGGGAATCCTCCCAAGCAGTGCGTTGTCTGCCCCCACCCTAAGCCTGGAGGGAGAGCCACTGGGTCACAGCCTGGCACTTCCACACACTACTAAGCCCAATAGCGAGCCTTGCACACTCTCGCTTACGCAATGTAAAAGACCAATGAAAGGTGGTGGTGAGGGAAGTCTCTCCTAATAGAAGAGGCTCAGAGTCAAAAGTGCCATCAGGTGTGGAATGGCGGGGGGGGGGGGGCGGCGTGCCCATGAGAGCCAACCCTCCCAGACATCACCACCCAACACAAAAGATAATAACTCCTCAAGCTGTGCAACGGTCCCTCTACCCCTCTCCTCAGCCCACAAGTTTTTCTTCTACTGCCCAAGTTGTGAAAAAAGTGGTCTGAAAAGACGCTGGCTGAGATGAGGAAAATGACTGAGAGTTGTTCCATTGCAATTAAAAGGACAAGGGAGGCATTGCCTATCTTGTCCTTTCAATGCCAACGGGTCCACTTTGGGCACTTTGTGCTGCAACTGCATTCATGGAGCATTTACGGCAGAGCACTGCCCTGTAGCGCAGCCCCATCGGCAGAGCTCACACACGCACAGGGGGGGTAGGTGGTGCTGTAGCAGCTGCCCACATTCCTTTGCATGGTATGTCAGCCACTGAAATACACTTTGGTCTGGAAGTACCCCTGTTTAACACCTCATCCACTGTTTGGGAGACCTGGGACTACATTTTGTATTCAGGTAACAACAGAGCAATGGTTACTGGCAGGGGCGTAGCTATAATTGAACGAAAGGGTTCAAAGAACACGGGCCCCCAGCTCCTGAGGGCCCTCCAGCTCCATCCCTCCCTGTTTTCTTCATTGTCTCCCTCACTCTGGGGGGCCGCCCGAGAGAGGGATGAACACGGGCCCCCTCTCCCCTAGCTACGCCCCTGGTTACTGGCAAAACGTTCCTACCCAACATTTCCTCTAGCAAACTCCTCCCTTCGGCACAGCAATAACGGTCCCATAAGCCAACACAGTCACACTTTATTCCTTATGAAGGCAGAAGGAAATGAAAATGTTGCTAAAGCAAAAGGTAATGAAATATGCTGAAGGGATTGTTGCCTGGAAAAAGTGGTTACACGGAAAAGGAGATGATGGACCCTTTACAGAATAGGGCTTTTTTCAGCCTACTGTATAAATGAGAATAGATGAAGGCTAAGGGATGCAAAGGAAGAATAAGTAATTTGGAGAAAAATGACAGAGAAGGGAATCTCTAGCTTCTAAAAATTAGAGGGTGGAGGTGGAAACAGAAGGATAAAATAAGAATGCAATGGAATAAAAACAAGAGCTGAAGAGGTACATGTGCATGCACACACACCTGTACAAAACTTCATATGTATGTAGTGCAGGATGAGGCACTCCAGGAGATGTCTTCAGCCCATGGATGGAACGCTGACCAAGTTAGGAACGCCGTGGGTTGTTGACACGCCCCATGAAGACTGGGAACTGGTTGTTCTTCATCACTATGAAGATGAAGGGCTGGCGCACCTCAAAGGCATTGGCTGTGCGTGCCACGGAGACCATAGTAGTGGCAGCAGCCTCCACACCTTCCTCGCTGATTTCTAGCACAGCCCTATGCTGGGCACTGGACACAGCCACTTCTTCATCCGCAGAGACCCCACACAAGTTAGCATCATAGAAAATGCCATAGTCTAGAAGAGAAGGTTGGATGCATAAAGAAATCAATATTGAATGCAAAAATAAATATCAACGCTGTTGAAACCCGGATTATCCCTTTGCTTGGGAAATTCGCAAGAAAGATACCGAGGCCAAAGCAGAACTATGGACTCACTAGCACAAGGCTGGA
Source organism: Hemicordylus capensis (assembly GCF_027244095.1). NCBI lineage: Eukaryota > Metazoa > Chordata > Lepidosauria > Squamata > Cordylidae > Hemicordylus > Hemicordylus capensis. Next base: position 143,525,645 of record NC_069657.1, read on the forward strand.
GCCCTTAAGCACTGTTGAAGCATTTCTTGTCCACAGTTAATAGGAAGAGGAATTAAAATGGAGGTTCCACGCAGCACTTAATGCAGTACTATTAACATAGCACACTTAATAGAAACAGCAATGCAGTTCTCCATGATCAAGATCCAACTCTAGCCATATCCAGATGTTAAATAAAACATGTTGTACTCATGTATAGTGTTTAAAACAGAGCACAGAAATCCCCATCATTCACCTTCCATCTCTGCAACACTCATGGATATGTTGGTGTTCGCCCGAAGAGATGGACACCACATCCATGAATGCAGTTGTTTCCATGATTGGGTGGCTGGGGCAGCCTTCATTAGAATATATTACCCATTCCCAGATGAAGGCATGGAGTCAGTTCTCCTCCATGGGGTCAGCACCGCTATTTTGTGAGAGCAGCTTCTTATAAAAATATGGATGGACTGGAATGAAGGAGATATGTCCTGGGAGGTGGAGGATGGCCCTTACCATCACTCACTGGCATGAAAAAGGAAAGGAAAGGTTGTGCCGTCTAGTCAGTGTCGACTCCAGGCGACCACAGAGCCATGTGGTTTTTCTTGGTAGAATACAGGAGGGGTTTACCATTGTCACCTCCTGCGCAGTATGAGATGATGCCTTTCAGCACCTTCCTATATCGCTGCTGCCCAATATAGGTGTCTCCCATAATCTGACACCAGCGGGGATTTGAACCTGACATGACCTCTCTGTTATTCTGTAAAGGAGTAACTTGATGAGAACATAAGAACAGCCCCGCTGGATCAGGCCCAAGGCCCATCTAGTCCAGCATCCTGTTTCGCACAGTGGCCCACCAGATGCTGCTGGAAGCCTACAGGTAGGAGCTGAGGGCATGCCCTCTCTCCTGCTGTTACTCCCCTGCAACTGACTGCATCCCTGACTATTTTTAAAAAATATCTGAAGACCCACCTCTTCACCCAAGCTTTTTCAGCTTTTTAAATTTGTAGTTTTAATTTTATACTGTTTTTAAATTGTTAAACTGTTTTAACCTTTTATATTTGTTTTAATTGTTTTTATGTTGTTTAGGCGAATGTTTAGGCGGCATACAAGTTATTTAGTTAGTTAGTTAAATAAATAAATAAATAACTGGTATTCAGAGGCATCCTGCCTCTGAGGCTGAAGGTGGCCTGTAGCCCTCAGACTAGTAGCTGTAGATAGACCTCTCCTCCATGAAGTTATCCAAACCCCTCTTAAAGCCATCCAAACTAGTAGCCAACAACACATTTTGAGGCACAGAATTCCACAAGTTGATTAAGAGTTCTGTTAAAAAAGTACTTCTGTTTGACCTAAATTTCTTGGCAATTTCATAGGATGACCCCTGGTTCTAGTGTTATGTGTGTGAGAGAGAAATTCCTCTATCTACTTTCTCTACACCATGCATTATTTTATATACCTCCATCTTCAAACCTTCTCACCCCAAAATCCATTTTTCTTACCCATTCCCCCCACTATTGACAAGAGGTCCTGGGAAGAGTCCACCTTGAACTTGGGCAGAGTCACTATAGTGGGTTTAAAAGTGGTGCTTTCCAGTCTGGTCATCACTGATTTGAAGACATCTGCATGGAGGCGCTTCTCCACATCAGAAAGGTTCTGCTGCTGATACTGAGGTGTGATGATAATCAGGTTCATGTTGTCCGACAGCTGTAGCTGACCCACCTAACAAAACAAACACCATCAGTCTCCCGGCCCTCTTCCACATTCTCATGCAGCCTATGTTAGATGAGCATTCCCAAGCTCCAGCATTCTTTCCCCAACTAGTTGCTTTTCACTGCTCCTCCCCACTCCCTGTGACATTCAGAAAAGAACAAAGTGATTGTCTGGGCTCAACAGGGTAGAGTTAACAGTAAGAAACCCATACAATTGCAAGCCTTTACAGATGTGGCTCAGTTCAAAAGCAGGACCCTGCACCCCTTGTGAATGAGCCACAGGGCAGTAGTAGAGCATCTGCTTTGTATGCAGAAGGTCTCAGGTTCAATCCCTGGCATCTCCAGATAGGGCTGGAAAATACCCCTGCCTGAAACCATGGAGAACCACTGCCAGTTAGTGGGTAGATTCACACAACTGCCTGTGGAAGCACTTACAAAGTGGGTAGGAGAGGAACCGGAGGTCACAGGGAGTGTGTGCTCTTGTCGGGAGTGACATCTGAACCTGCCCAAGTACAGTTCCTGATCCCAGTTACTCACTTTCACCTTAGATTTTACCAGCTTTGTCAAACCAACTTCAAGTTCTGGTTTCAAGTAGGCACAGGAAATCAGTAGAATCTAAGGCGGAAGTGGGTAACCAGGGTTGGGAACCAGACTTGGGCAGGTTCAATGCCTTGGCCAGTGGGAGCATGCACTCCCGACAACCCCCAGTTCCTCTCCAGCCTACTTTGTTAGTACTTACAGGCCACTGTGTGAACCCACCCAGTATATGAGCCAGGTGGGCCAATAGTCAGTCTCATTTATGCTGGTGGAGAACACTGTAGAATATGTATGTATTAATAACCTAAAGTCTGAGAGCACCCCTACACGACACATTTAATCTAGAGTGAAATGAGTTTTCTATGGCTTCTCCCTGGAGCCCTGGTAATTATAGTTTTGTGAGGATAATAAGGTGAGTCTTACCTCCTTCAAGGAACTACTTTTCTCAAGGTTCCTTGAATGGAAGCCCTAACATTTAAATTGATTTGAAACTATTTTACAGTTATATTTTCCCCTTTTAACGTGGTGATTCTCTTTATTTAGCAGGGAGAGAGTAACCCCAGCACAGTACCTCCAGTGACTGTTGCTGGTGTCTATCTTATGTTTCTTTTTAGATTGTGAGCCCTTTGGGGACAGGGATCCATCTTATTGATTTGTTATTTCTCTATGTAAACAGCCTTGAGCCATTTTTGGAAGGGCAGTATAGAAATCAAATAAATTAACAACAACAACAACAACAAAAATAATATTGTGCAGATGCCCTTTGTGTGACGTGAAGATGACTTTGTGTTAAGAACTAGTTTTTATATGTTTTCCTTTCTGGAACCTATCCCCACCAATTTTCTAACATTTCTTCCTAGAATGCATGAACTAACTCTAAGAGATTGGAAAGGGAGCTCTTTATCTTCCTGGTCCACTGCATTACCTTAGCAGCCAAGTAGTTGTCAATGAAGAAGGCCACTGGATATTTCTCACTGGTCATCATGGGCACCCTGATGTTAGGGAGGCCTGGACGGAAGAAGACTGCCTTCTCTGTATTTTCTTTTTTAAACATGGTCTTCCACTTGGCTGGAAAGATGAAGAACTGAGATCAGAAGGAATGCATATATTTAGACACACAGACCACCCTGTCATAAAAAATACTCTGGCCTTGTTCTCATGACAAGGAGGAGTGTGGTTAAAGAGTTAACCACGACCACTGAGCTGCACACACTTCCATGAAGCATGATGTGGGAACCCAGAATTGATATGATGTCCACCAAGGCTTACTTGCTTGCTTGCTTCCTCTAGCATTGGAGAACATACACACACCTTTGAAAAAAAAGTTCCCCCAAATAACCCCTAGAGCTATAAAGATCAAGCAAACCAATGGCTGTCTCAGCTCACCCACTCCTCTTTCCATTGCTTTCCAATGTTTCTAATGGCTTGCCTACCAAGCCAGAGGCTGCCCGTTTGAATCCCTGCTGGTATGTTTCCCACCTATACTGGGCAGCAGTGATATAGGAAGATGCTGAAAGGCATCATCTCATACTGCGTGGGAAGAGGCAATAGTAAACCCCTCCTGTATTCTACCAAAGACAACCACAGGGCACATGTAATATAGTGTAACAGATTAACAGACAATCCATACTGTCATCTGAATCCACTCCAAGATATACGGACCAAATGATGGGGGATTGTTCTCAAACCCAACAAAACAATTTGCAAAATATGGGAAAGGCGACTTATAGAAATTACATGCTGCGTTTTTAGTATATTGGCTTTTCACAGTAGAGGCAATTTATTTAACATCCAAACAATCCTGCAAACCAAACCAGTGCTTGCATGTGGTTCTTTCAGAGTTTTCTCAGTCTAGGGTTGTCACCAAGTGACTCAGTTTGAAAGCCTTGACCCTTATTTCAAAACACAAACACACCACCTGACTTTGTGCTGATATACTTTTATGATAAAACTGCAATCCTATGTACACTGACTGGGAAGTCAAGCATCAGTCTCCCCTCCACATACACCCCGCCCCCCACAGACACGGGTTCTTGAGGGCACAAACAGCAACTGAACTCACAAGAATGTAATAATATAAAACAAGCATATTCATGCAAATATGTGTTAGCAGAAATATTTAAACACATAACTTAACATCCTGCATAATTCTCTATTCACTCCCACTCTGCCTCTAAAGGATCCAATATTTAAACAACTGCATTTGCAAGAATATAAAGATGTAAAAAAAACAAAGTAATCGATTTATTGAGCGGGGATGGGGAGACCTTGGAATTTTTATTTTTAATGCAACTTGGGGGCTGGGTGGGAAAGAGACCCACCATTCAGAAAAGCAGGCAAGAAGTCCCTTGCACCTCTCTCTCCTGGCTTGTACCCTTTTCCTCAGCATAGCTAAGTGGAGTGCTTGGAAGGAAGGCATTTCCCCCCTCTCCCAGCTTCCCTCCTGCTAGTTTGTTTTTTCATTCATTCATTCGATTTCTATACCGCCCTTCCAGAAATGGCTCAGGGTGGTTTACACAGATAAATAATAAAATAATAAGATGGATCCCTGTCCCCAAAGGGCTCACAATCTAAAAAGAAACACAAGACAGACACCAGCAACAGTCACTGGAGGTACTGTGCTGGGGGTGGATAGGGCCAGTTACTCTCCCCCTGCTAAATAAAGAGAATCACCACGTTAAAAGGTGCCTCTCTGCCAAGTTAGCAAGGTTCCCTCCCCAGGAAATTTCAGAGTGCAGGAGTTTTGCAAGCACAGAGAGCAGACACTAGTACAAAAAATGAAACAAGCACAGACAGACCCGATCTCCACGGGGGTTCTCCATTTTCCACACAAACCTTAAATGCTTCCCCTTCCCTCTTTGAAGAGAGACAGTTTGTAAATTGCGGTCCAAGCTCCACAATTTGCAAAAAACAAAAACAGCGGGTGGGGGGCTTACTTTTTATTGCCTTCCTTGTAGTGTCTCCCACCCCCTTCCACCTCCAGGTACAGCCTGAGCGATAGAAGGCAGACAGAACCGCCCCACCCGCAAGAGTGGGCTCAGGGCTCAGCAGCGATCCATTCATTCTCAGCTGCCACAGCCTGCTGGGGAGGCGGAGGAAGCTTCCTTGAGGGGAAGTTTGCGTATCTCCCTCCTTCCATTGTCTTGGCTCCCAGCAGTTTCCGCTCCCTCTAGCAGAGAGGCTGCATGGGAGGAGAAGCAGGGAGAAATTTGGCAGGCAGGCAGCTGCCTTGCCTTTGCTCTCTCTGGCAGGAGAGAGGGCAAAGACTGGCCTTGGGGGGCCCTCAGAGGCTGTGGGCCATGAGACATTCGTCTCCCTTTGTCTAATTAATGGTAACTTATGGCCCTGCTGGATCAGGCCCAAGGCCCATCTAGTCCAGAGTCCTGTTTCCCACAATGGCCCAACAGGTGCCGCTGGGAAGCCCACAGGCAAGAACTGAGAGCATGCTTTCTCTCCTGCTGTTACTCGCCTGCAACTGGTATTCAGAAGCATCTGAATCTCTGAGGCTGGAGGTGGCCTATAGCCCTCAGACTAGTAGCCGTTGATAGACCTGTCCTTCATGAAGTTATCCAAACCCTTCTTAAAGCCATCCAAGTTGTTGTCTGTCACCACATCTTGTGGCGGAGAATTCCACAAGTTGATTTTGTATTGTGTGAAAAGGTCCTTCCTATTGTCAGTCCTAAATTTCTTGGCAATCAGTTTCATGGGATGATCCCTAGTTCTAGTGTTATGCAAGAGGGACATAAATTTCTCTATATCCACTTTCTCCCAACCATGCATGATTTTATAGACCTCTGTCATGTCTCTCTGCAGTCATCTTTTTTTCTAAACTAAAAAGCCCCAGGTGTTGTAGCCTTGCATCATAAGAAAGGTGCTCTAGGACCCTGTTCATCTTGGTTGCCCTCCTCTGCACCTTTTCCAGCTCTACAATATCCTTCTTAGGTTATGGTGACCAGAACTATACACAGTACTCCAAGTGTGGCCACACCATAGTTTTGTATAAAGGCATAATAATATTAGCAGTTTTATTTTCAATTCCCTTCCTAATGATCCCTAGCATGGAATTGGCCTTTTTCACAGCTGCTGCACACTGAGTCGACACTTTCAACGAGCTGTCCACCACAACCTTAAGATCTCTCCTGGTCCGTCACTGACACCTCAGACACCATCAGCGTGTATGTGAAGTTGGAGTTTTTTGCCCCAATATGCATCACTTTACACTTGCCAACATTGAACCGCATTTGCCATTTTGTCACCCACTCCCCCAGTTTGGAGAGATCCTTTTGGAGCTCCTCAAAATCTGTTTTGGCTGGATGTTGCAGGGTGGAAGCCCTAAGGATTTCCTACTCACAGTGGAAGAAGACAGCACTGAGAAGTACCATCGGGAGATCTGGTTCCAGTTCATTCAAGAGCTTCTTGATCTTGTGGTCAGTATGTTTGTCTACCCATGCATTGATGTCAATCACATCTTGGTTGCTGTTGTTAGTAAGGTGCTGTTTGTGGACTTGATAGAATCTTTCTGTCAGGTTGTGGAAATCCTCATCCAAGGTAAGTTCTGTGTATCAAAAACACACACACAAAAACAAAAAACACAAAAACAAACAAACAAGGACAGAAAACTTAAAACACCTCCTCACCATGCAGACATATTTCTAGTTCCTATGGGTTATTATGACACACCTCCCAAGCCCAAACATACAGCCAGGCATGTAGGAGAAGAATGGCAGTTCAACTTCCATTAGCAGAGCAGAGCCAGTTTGGGGAGAATTCAGCCAAGCAAGAGGTCTGGAGACAGTTCTTTAAGTTTGAAGAACAAGAAGGATTTATTTAGGAGTTACAAAAGGATAGGAAAGCTGAGCTTAAGGCTAAAAGGGGAGAGAGACTAAACAAACAGTCATCTCTGGAGAGACAAAATGGAGACTAACACAGAGGACCAAAGATGGGAGTAGTCCAGCACTTTTATCCATGACCCTACCCCCACTTGTGGTCAGTATTAGACACTGCAGCTGCGAGCTAATGCTGCCAGGATCCTAGCTCCAACACTCCTCCTCATCGGCTCGTGCTGCAGTCTATAAGTCCCAAATTCTCTCTCATGGTTTTGAAATTATCCCTGGGCAACGGCTTAGTTAGCCATCAGATACCATTTGTTCACTTGCACAATACATCAATTTTACAAGTCCTTTTTCTTGTGCATCCCACACATAATTATATTTGGTTTCAATGTGTTTTGTTCTAAATTTTATTTTCTCCATTTGTGAGATCTGGATGCAGCTTTGATTATCATCAAACATCTCAGTGGGCTTTGGTTCGTCTATGTTGAAATCCGACATTAACTTGTGCAGCCACGCCACCTCTTGACATGCTTGAGCGGCAGATACATATTCTGCCTCAGTAGATATGAGGGCAATTACTGATTGATTGCAACTATTCCAACTGACTGCTCCACCACCATAAAAGAATACATAACCACTAGTTGACTTCCAGTCTGTTTGATCCTCAGCCCAGTCTGCATCCATTTGTGTCCACTACTAGCAGGTGACTTTAATTTTAGATGCATTGTCCCTTTTAGATACCTGCCTAGTCTCTTTATTGCAATCCAGTCATCTTTGCTGGATGTGCTTACTTTTCTACTCAGGATAACCACAGATGCAGCTATAGCCGGTCTTGTTATCATAGCTACATATAAAAGTTTTCCAATCGCTGTCCTGTATTCACTGTTGTCTGGCAGAAGTTCACTCTCCTCCTTCTGCTTTAGATAGCCTGTTTCCATAGGTGTACTCATTTCTTTGGCCTCTTTAAGCCCCTAATACTCTAGCAAATCATTTATTTTCTGTTTCTGGTTAAGCCAATAGCTTCCATCCTCTTCTCTCTCTATGTGTATCCCAAGATAGTGTAAAACTGGCCCAAGTTCTTTTACTTCCATCTCACTATTCAGATGCTTTATTATTTCAAGGCTGTCCTTTCTATTTTCATAAATTATTCAATCATCAATGAAAGTAAGTTTATATGTCCATCTGTTGTCTTTGAACCTCGAGTACGGACAAGGGTCAGCCTTTCCTTGGGTAAATCCCTCATTGACTAGCAATTGGTTTAATTTGACATCCCAGGCTCTTGCAGCCTGCTTTAGTCCATAGATACTTTTATGCAGCTTACGTACAAGTTCTTCTTTACCAGGTTCCACAAATCCTGGAGGCTGCTCCATAGAAATATCTTCTTTGATGTCTCCAGGAAGAAATGCAGTTTTCACATCTATGTGATCCACTTGCATTTTATTTCCTGCTACAATGCTTAGAAGTGTCCTTACTGAGGTGTGTTTACAATGGGAGCAAATGTTTCATCATAATCTTCCCCATATATTTGCAAGAATCCCTTTGCCACCAGACTCACTTGGGTTGGAACGCTGGACATCTCCTTCTGCATTTTGCTTAATTAAAAAACCCACTTGCACCCCACAGTCTTTCTTCCCTCAGGTAGCTCTTTGAGTGTCCATGTGTTATTTTGTGCAATGATTCAATTTCTTCTTTTGCAGCTTCCTTCCAGTTTTGTGCTTCAGTTGCAGGTAAGTTATCAATTTCTTTCCACGTGCTTGGTTCTTGAAACCTTTCTCTCTTTGCAATGTAGGAAAGTTTCTTATGTGGAACTCCTTCATTTTGCCATGTTGAACACCACACCCTTTGTTTGTCATCAGCATTCTCTTATGTTGAATTGTGCCAGGTGTAAAACTTACAGTAGATCCTTCCTTTTGTTCATATTGCCTTAATTCTTTCTCCAACTGAAAACTGGGCTCTAAGTTTGGCAGTTCACTAGTGGTTGGTTTTTCATTTTCACTGAAGGATGCTACATTGCATATTTTAATTTTTTCTGTGGCAAGATCTAAAATCCTATATCCTTTACATCCTATGGAATAGCAAACAAGTATTCCTTCCTCAGATCTACAGTTCAGTTTGGTCCTTTTGGCTTTTGGTATATAGGAGTGTGCTTTAGACCCAAACACTCTTCTATGACTCAAAGTGGGCTTGCTGCCATGCCTTCACTCATGTGGCATTGTTTCTGTGGTCTTTGTTGGCAATCTGTTTCGCAGGTAAGTAGCAGTCATCACTGCCTCTCTCCAAAATTTAGTTGCCAAACAAGCATGCAATCTACAATCTACAAGCATGCACTTTGTTATTTCCATAAGTGAACCATTCTTTCTTTCTGCCACTGCATTTTGTTCCGGAGTATAAGGAACAGTCTTTTGGGTTCAGTGCCTTTCTCCTTTAGGAATCTTATGACATCATTCCCAGTGTATTCACCACCATTGTCAGTGCAGAGGATCTGTGGCTTTTTCCCAAACTTGTTGCTCACTCTTGCAATATATTATTTTGGTCTTTCTAGTACATGTTCCTTTTCACTTAACAAGTATGTATATGTGTATCTAGAATATTCATCACTGAAAGTAACAACATATTTCTTCCCTCCTGATGTATTAACTTGCATAGGTCCACAAATATCACTATGAATCAGATCCAAAGGATGCTGTGTTTCTCTTTCTTTGCGTGCAAGAAAATCAGGCCATGTTGCCTTTGCTCTTATACAACATTCACACTTTGATTCAGTGCTGTAGGGGGCTGTTTTTAGACCCTTTACCAAATTCAAGTTTTCAGCCTGACACATCATTTTGGCATCTCTATGGCCTAACCACAATTTGTGCCACAAATTCAGACAACCTTTGTGTGTGCATTCCTTCACAGTTTGGGCCTTTTCAGTCACACATTCTACTTCAAACAATCCATTCTCTTGTAAACCTGCTTTCACAAGCAATTCCTGTTTATGAGTAATGAAACAGTGCCTCCATTTAAATTTTACTTCATAGTCCCTTTTTGTAGCATATTTTATAGACATCAGACTTGTTTCTAGAGTAGGCACATACAAAATTTCTTCAATTGTTAAGCCAATGGTTTCTCCTTTCTCCAGTTTGCAGAGCAACTGTGTAGATCCTTTCCCTTCTGCATACATCAGTTTTCCATCTGTCAAATATATAGAGATTTTACAACTTGTATCTAGGTTTATAAATCTCTCCCTTTCTCTAATCAGGTTGCTTGTAGCACCTGGGTCTATGCAAATATCACTGCTGCATTTCTCAAACTTAGCTTCCAAAACTTTATCTGTCCTTGCAAGGTATATCCTTTGCTTATTAGCTTTAGTCTCTGATGACTCACTCTCTTTGCAACTTTGTTTTGTTTGCAAAACAAAGTCTGCAAACTCTTTATTCTTGGGACACTTATTCTGCAAGTGTTTGGAGCTTCCATAAATAAAGCATTTCTTATTTCTTTGAAAAGTTCTAAATGCATTTCCTTCACTTCCCTTTGTTTGCTTACCATTCCTTCTGCACAAATTAAAGTCTACATGGTAAATTACAAAGTGTAAGTCTGCATCCTCCTTGACTTCCAAGGCACTAATCACACTATCAAAGTAATGTAGCAAACTATACAGCAGCAATCCTATCAAAACCGCATCTGGCATGACCACCCCTTGAGCTTGGAGTTGCCTAGATATTTCTAACATTTCATTTGTGTGCTTGGACAGATTTTCTCCTTCTCTAAGTCTTTTATTACTCAGTTTTATTACTAGTTTTATTACTAGTTTTTTTATTACTCAGTTTTATGCACTTAGGAAACCACAGACTTCTTTTTATATAATTCCTTCAGAGTTTCCAATATATCCTTTGCATTTTCTTTGTCTCTTAGATGCATTAAGATTGGGTCACTCACCACCAAAGCAAATCATTCCTGATGCATTTTCATCAGCTTTGTCCCATTCTTTCTGCTCCTTTCCTGCATCTTTAGGATGCTGGGTGCGCAGAACACTGCCAAGTCCATGACTCTTGAGGAGCATCTCCATCTTGAAAGACCAGAACTCATACTCAGGACCTTGCAACTTTTCAATCATCTGGAATTCTTGTGCTGTCTCCATTTCCAAAGCTTTTCTCTGTGCTTTGCTTTCTAATGAACTCTCTAGGCTTTTCTCTTTTATTTACTGGCTTCTGGGCCCATAACCCTTTGTAGGAGAAGAATGGCAGTTCAACTCCCATTAGCAGAGCAGAGCCAGTTTGGGGAGAATTCAGCCAAGCAAGATATCTGGAGACAGTTCTTTAAGTTTGAAGAACAAAAAGGATTTATTTAGAAATTACAAAAGGACAGGAAAGCTGAGCTTAAGGCTGAAAGGGAGGAGAGACTAAACCAACAGCCATCTCTAGAGAGACAAAATGGTGACTAACACTGGAACAACAAAGAAGGGAGGAGTACAGCACTTTTATCCATGACCCTAAACCCCCCAGTGGTCATCATGAGACATTGCAGCTGAGAGCTGATGCTGCCAGGGTCCTAGCTCCAACAAGGCACTTACAAGTCTGGCTATAACCTCTGTACTAAATAGGAAGGTGTTTCTATAATCAAGAGCGTTTACTTCTCAGCTGCGATGAGAGTAGCACCATATGTCCATCAGTCACCATTGGTGGTGCCATCTTTGTAGTTAACTCCTGTAACCAATATTAAGTAAGAACCTTTCTGGTTCCAGTTTTAGCTCAGCTGTGCATTTACTGCCTATCCTTATACAAGCTACTATCTCTTGGCTTCCAATCTGTAATATTGATTTATTATCTATATATATAATTCTCTAAGTCACACCTGTCGTTAATCCCATGTGTAGCAGCTCTTGCGAGAGTTCATGAGCGAGCTGCTGGGAGGGGGAGAGGAAAGTGGTGGCTGACAGGCATGAGGGTGGAAAACGGCAGTGGCGCGGGGCAGAAAGCGGTGGCACAGCCACATGCCTCTGAGAAGCCCACCATCAGGAGATGAAGGCATGTCCCCTCTCCTGCTGTTGCTCTTCTGCAACGGGTATTTGGAGATATTCTCCCTCTGAACCTGGAGGCAGCCTATAGCCATCAAGACTAGTAGTCATTGATGGCCTTGTCCTCCATTTGTCTAGGCCAGTGTTTCTCAACCTTTTTGGAGTCAAGGACCGCTAAATTCTTCGTGCAGAGTTTCAAGGACCGCTACATTCTTCATGCGCAGTTTCCCGGACCGGCAGTTAGTAAAGGGGTTTCAAATCTATCTATCTATCTATCTATCTATCTATCTATCTATCTATCTATCAGACTTCTATACTGCCCAAAACTTGCATCTCTGGGCAGTTTACAATTAAAATAATATAAGCATTAAAATAATTAAATTTGGAATCTTTTGCAAACATGGAATATTAGGGGTTCTCAACCTTGGGTCCCTCAGTTAAACTCCCATAACCCCCAACCACAATGGCATTTGGCCATTATGGCTGGGGATTATGGGAGTAGAAGTCCACCAACGTCTGGATACCCAAGGTTGAGAACCCCTGAATCTAAAAGCCTGGGTGAACAAATTTGTCTCCAGTATGTCTTCAGTATGTGTGGGGTGGGGGTGGAGGTGCTTGTGATTACTCAATGGAGAGGGGATGTTGGGCCATTAGAAAAATTCAAAAGCTACATGGGGGCAATGAAAACAACGCACAAGCAAGCTTTTGAATCCCCCAAAATGCTTCATCAGGCTGGATGTCAAGCAAAGCAAAAAGGAGGTGAGGAGAGGAGAGCAGGGCAAGCTCAGTAGAGCCGGAAATCTACAGTTTAACCCTCTCATGATGGAGGTGGAGTTTTAGCAGGAGTTGTGTAGTCGCAGGGCAGGATCCAGACAACGTTAGTCACGACCACCCACTGAAATTAATTTAGTCATCTCTCATTTGTGTCAATGCTGCTTGGTCATGATCACCTGACTTGATCTGGATCCTGCTCTTAGATGTGCACTTTGTGAGGTGGACCTAATGAAACCCGTGCAGCTCCTCCAAAACTCGTTAAATTCGTTACATGGCAGGTGCTGGGAATGGGGTTTTTTTTAATGGTGAAAGAAAATGTGAAGAAGAGCGGTGGAGACCTGGCATTAAAAGAAAGGGGGTGATTCTGAGATGGCGGAGGGTGTGGGGCGTTGTAGTGGTAGATGCCTCATTTTCCTCGCTGGGGAGACGAGGCACTGTTCAGGGTGGGTGAGGCAATGGTGCACCGGACTGCACTCGGAAGGTCGCCTGGGTCCAAGAGCTGCCGCCACTGTGCTTGCGCACCAGAGTGTAGCAAGTGTTCCCCATCCTCTCTCACAATGTGCACTTCTGTGCCCCCCTCCCAACTCCCCTGCGGGAGCCAATCACACCAGCCTGCCTTTGGGGCCACGCAGCTCACGTGGTCCCACATGCTGCCCGCACATACCTGCGAGGTGAGCCAAGGCGGCCCTCCTCCCTCCCTCCTCTGCTTAGCCCTCACCGCGGCATGATCCCGGCCAGAGATTGTCCCCCGCACCCGGCGAGGTCATAAAGGGGACCGCCGTCCTCCACCGGTGGTGCAGACCAGGGGGTTACAGGGGGCAGAGGGACCACAACACCCCACCGATGCAAGAGGGAAACAGCGTTCCCTCTCAAGGCGCCTCGACCACAATAGGCAGCTGGGTTTCAATCAATCAACCTTTGGCTGCAAACAATGAGCATGCAAGAACCAGCAGCCCTTCAAGTGGCAGCCCTTCAGGTGGCATACCTTCCACACCGCATACAGTTTGAAGCTGTAAAGATAGGGAATAAAATAGCTGTAGGAAGATCACAGCAGCACGTGGAGGCAAGGGACAAGAAGGTGATACTCTTCCTCTTCCATACCATGTGCAAAATTGAGGAAGTGAGTGCCTTGATTGCAGTTGTTGGGGGGGGGGTTGACTCCCAGTCAGCGGTCCCCGGACCGGTGGTTGAGAAACTCTGGTCTAGGCTCCTTTTAAAGCCATCCAAGCTGGTGGCCATCACCATATCCCATGGCAGATAATTCTATGGAAAATGTACTTGAATTGGACAAAAGGAAAATGTACTTCCTTTTGTCAGTCCTAAAATTCCTGGCAGTCAGTTTCATGGGATGACCCCTGGTTCTAGCATTGTGAGAGAGAGCAAACATCTCCCTATCCACTCTTCCCACACCTTTTGCATATTATTATAAACCTCTAGCGTGTTTTCCCTTAGTCACCTTTTTTCTAAACTAAAATGCCTTACCTCTTAAGGCTAGACTTCTGATCATCTTGGTTGCCCTCTTCTGCATCATTTCCAGTTCTACAATATCCTTTTTGAGATATGGTGATCAAAACTGTATACAGTATTCCAAATGCGGCTGCACCATAGATTTGTATAAGGGCATTATAATATTAGTAGTTTTATTTTCAATCCACTTCCTAATTGTCCCTAGTGTGCAATTTGCCTTTTTCACAGCTACTGCTAACTGAGTCAACATCTTCAGTGAGCTGTCCACCATAACTCCAAGATCCCTCTCCAAATCAGTCACAGACATCACTATATATGTGAAGTTGATGTCTTGAAACACACATCTCGTTATGAATCAGGCCTTACCTGAGAGGAGAGGATGTGTGGGAATCCTGGAACTGGCAGTTTACTCACCTGGTGTGTAAAAAATTGCAGAGGCTGAGGTCAATGCCTCTGATTTGTTGAGGAACTCTTTCAGTGCGGTATGGACACATGTTATGTCTTCAGAAGAGAGCAGCTCCTCAAGACGTGTTTTGGTTTCCTCACGTGCTCCTGTTTGGCAAAGACGTGGATGTGGAAAGGAAGTGTATATATCACTGTTCAAGCTGAGGCCTCTCTTCAACAACATGTATTTTGAGGGCTGGCAGGTGGGGGGGAAGCCTTAGTTCCCCTAGATCGGAGTCCTCAATTTTGACACAGTGCCCGCCCCCTGCCATGGAAATTATTTTACAAGCCTCTCCAATCAATCCTGGTAACACAGAACTTCAGTCTCTTCTTTTGTAACACGGAACCAACCATGGGAAGATGACAAGAGGTTGTGGAGGTCATGTTTGAACCAGGCCTCATGATCGTTTAGTCATGTGCTTTTAGCTTTTGTGTGACAGCATTCCATGCCCCTCTGAGAATATTTTAAATGGGTAGAGCAGGGGACATGATCATTTCCCACACCGACACTGCTGTAAATTAACAATGTTTTCTGCCTCAACCACGTTGTCTCCTTGTTACTGGAACAGCAGAGGACATAACCAGGAGGAAGTGGCAAGAACTAGACTGGACACAGAGGGTTCACTTTGTGACATTCACTTGTGTCCTCAGGATAGAGGCTCAGACTAAAAGAAGAGGGAGCTTCATTTGATTTTCAAAGGCATAGAAGAAAAAGAGCTTTGGTTAAAAAAAGATGAAGGCTATTCTCATGAGCAGCCTAACCCAGGCTAGGGCAGCCCAGCCTGGGTTAAGCTGCTCATGTGCAGCGGTAGGATCAGGGCTGATCCCAGTGCTGCCACATTGCCGGATCCTACATTAAACCCCAGCCTTTGGCCAGGTTTAAGGGTGTGCCATGGGTGCATCCTTAACCCCGATGCCAGGGTTGTGTATATGCTTGGGCTGCACACAGCCCGAGCACACACCAAACTGGGCAGCAAGAGCACCTGGCTGAGGGAGGCCCCCACAATGACCCATGCCCTTGGCATGGTGCATTGCAGGATACCAGAGGGCTTCCTCCACTGGCTCCGTGCTTTGGTGCCTCGGCAAGCAGCAGAGCTCTGAGGGATGGGTAATTGTGTGCGGGGAGGCAGGTAAGAGCCTGCCTCCCCACTAGCCCTCTCTGACCCTGGGTAAGTTGGTCATGAGTATGACCTCATGGTGTTCTCACTGATTACAGTACTAACAATTGGCATGAAGGGAAGCATTTTTCATTCTCTCACACTCTAGAAACATCCTGGGCAAGTCACATCCAAGTCACACCTACAACTGGCCTCTGCTTCTCCAGGGAAGCTTGCCTTATGCCTGGAGAAGTAGGGCCTTAAATTTGAATGAATGATGAAGCAAGTCACTAGGGCTGGCCTCACTAACGTTATAGGGTAGGAAGTTTCTCCTACCTTAGTTTGGGAGTTGAACATGCTCCCAATATTTGATTGTGTGTTAGAGAAACGTAAGGACAGAGACGGGAAACTTGCTCATCTGTCTAAGCCCAGTTGGGTAAGACAAGTGCGCCCTGCGGCAGCAAGGGGGTGGGGTGGGGGACAAAAGAGGCAAAGTGCACCCCACATTAGATTTCTGAAACAGAAATGGGGAGCAACTGGGGAGTACATTCTACTCAGTTTCCATCCCCAGCTGTAGAACAAGGTAGTAGGGGGGGAACCCTACCCAGCTGCTTGCCTCCAACTTGACATTTATCTAACACACGATCAAATATTGGATGTTTGTTCGGCTCTCAGGCCAGGATGGGAGAAGCCTCCTGCCCTAACCATCATCATGACAGCAACCCTACAGTCTCTCCGTAACAGGAATGCAAGAAAGCTATCAGTTAAAGGTGGATGTTTGTCTGTAGGTAATGACATTTGAGGGGCTTGTACAAAGGTATGAGGGCTGCTTCATAGCTTACATTTTTTCCTACACAGAGATAATTTCTATGCAGGAAAACAGAAGCATGCCATATGGCAATATTTGAAGTATAGTATGAGAGATTCCCTTCCATGAGTACATGACTTAAGCAACTGACATGTGCTGTGACTACTCAATCTGGGTACTCAAAGCAGGGAAAAATTCATGCTTTCATAGATTAAGACAGAGACTCTTAAGGTTGGGTCCCCAGATGTTGGACTACAACTCCCATCAGCTGCTGCTAGGGATGATGTGGGTTGTAGTCCAACCACTTCCGGTGACCCAAGCTTGAGAACCATAGCATCTATCTATCTATCTATCTATCTATCTATCTATCTATCTATCTATATCTACATAGATTGCATGCATGTAAGAAAAAAGTCTAACAGGGCAGTCCCAGAGGCGTAACTATAGGGGGGGCAGGGGGGGCACGTGCCCCGGGCGCCATCTTTTCTGGTCACATGGGGGGCGCCGCCATGACAAAAAATATATTTTTTAAATTTTTTTTAAAAATTTTGTCAATACAAATGTTTCCTGCTCAGTGCAGCAGCGCTGCAGCAGTCAAGGGAGCGTGTCGGCACCCCCTCCCCCATGAGCGGTCCCTTCCGCGCCGCCTGCGCCCCCCCCCCCCCATTGCTTTGCTGGCACATGGTGGCCAGTCAGTGGCCTGGCTTGGCGGCGGCGGGCACTTGTGAGGAAAAACCTAAGTATAATGTAGTATGTTGGGGGGCGGGGGGGCGCCATTTCAGTGCTTGCCCCGGGCGCCGTTTTCCCTAGTTACGCCTCTGGGCAGTCCACAGGACCATAAACTGGGTAGGAGACCATAAGCTGGGTGTGCTTCTGTTTGGTAATCACGTTAGATAACAAGGTAGGAAGTGGGGAACTTGATTATCTGTCAAGCTCCAGCTGGGTAGGGCGATTTCCCCACTTACCTTGTTCAGAAGTTGGGGACAGAATTTGATTGAGTGTGCTCATCTTACCCAGCTGGGGCTTGACAGACAATTAAGCTCCCGACCTCCTATCTTGTTTTTATCTAACACACGATCTCAAAACAGGAATGTGCTGTGCTCCCGAAAGTGGGTAGGACTCATCTCTTACCCTTATTCAACTCTTACTTATGATCATGTGAACTGCCCTAATGTATGTAAAGGCCACAAGACTGTAGTTATTATGTACATACTTGAAGAGCTACCCTTACCTAACAAGAGGATGGAGAGCACCACTGAGATGCTGATGGGTGAGAAGACCATATTAGAGTCACGTTTCTCATATTCAATAGCTTTTGCATAGAACTTCAGGGCAAATTCAGTGAGAGCCTCAGCCAACTTCACTTTATCCTCTGCAGTGGCCTCGTTACCACATGCAGCCCAGGGGTTTCTGAGTGGTGGGCACCGTTCAGGTGCTTTACTGGTAGTTGTCATTTGCTCTGTTGTTGTGGGAGTTGTGGTAGACTTTACTGTGGTCGGATCTCTCGTAGATGGTTCTGTAGCATTCAGACATTCCTGGGAATCCTCAGAGCATCTCAGCTGTTCAGAAGCATGAGTGCCGCCACTGCGATCTTTCTCATCTCCTTTTCCATTCCATGCATGGAAATCTCTCTCATTATTCTCCTCTTTCCTCTCTCCATTAGGCTTGTTTATCTCTTTATCATCTTCATTCTCCTTATCCAAAGTCACCTGTCAGGTAGAGTTAGTAATCTGTTATTGTTGCTAGCACTGATTAAATGTACTGTACGATGCAGGATCCCTCTACAGATGAATGTGCGTAGGTCAGGAACAGACTATTGTGCCTGCCCCTTCTCCACACATGTTCATTATCCTCAGATTATGAATGTCTGAAAAAGGGGTATAGAATTCAGGGCCAAACTGAGGATGATGGCAGGAGATCTGTAATGAGACCTTCCACCCTTCTTTAAAAATATTGAATTTAATTTGGCTTACAGCACTGATGAAAGGGGTTTTTACTCTTTCTCTGGCACTATTTTCCATGATGAAAATGGTTTCCATCCTGCCCTGCCTGCCCCAATACTATTTGCCCTATAGGGGAAAACTTAAAGTTGCACTGTCAAGTCGGTGTTGACTCCTGGTGACCACAGAGCCCTGTGGTTGTCTCTGGTAGAATACCGGAGGGGTTTACCATTGCCTCCTCCAGTGCAGTATGAGGCGATGCCTTTCAGCATCTTCCTATATTGCTGCTGCCCAATACAGGTGTTTCCCATAGTCTGGGAAACATACCAGCGGGGATTCGAACCGCCAATCTCTTGCTCACTAGGCAAGTTACTTCCCCACTGCGCCATTAGGTGGCTCAGGGAAAATTCACAGACCTGCAAATTGAAGCTTTGTGGGTAGGGAGCATTTTTATCAAGGAAAATGGTGCAGGGCAAAAAGGTTAAGCCCCTCCTTCTCTAGTGCCATGGCCCAGATCCAAATCAGGACCCCACACAGCTGCTCTATTTTAAATAACCACAAGAGACCCAGTCACTGACGTGATGTCCCTATCTAGCTGCACCCTCAATAATTAAGGCACAGACTCACAAAACCCTAAAGCAGAACTGCTGGATGGCGTTCTCAAAGTTCTGCTGCTTTGAGAAGAAATAGTATAATGGGATGCGTGCTCATCCACATACATGTTCTTCCAGAAGGGGCAATGGCAGCTATGAGATGGAAAGACATGTTTTAGAGTAACAGTAAAGATGAAGGAAGTAAGGTGCCCATTAGACATCACAGCAGCAGCGTAGCTCCCCGACCCATGGCTTCAGCCCACGGCACTCCTGTAATGTTTAGAAGACCTGCACTACATGGGTGGAGCCAACTGCACTGATCCTTCCACCACAGTCATCTGTGTTCTGTGTAAAACAGCTTCCACACTGTTGTCAAGAGCAGGCTGGAGTACTGAGCTGCCTGAGGTGAGGTGACAAATGCCACCTGGCCCCACTCCTCCCACTGGGGTCCGCCCTGTCCCCTCCCGGATTTAAAGGGAGCATGGTTGAGAAGTGGAGGCTGCTTATTACCAGCAGCCTCCCCCCTTCCACTCCACACCTCGCAATTGCCCTCGGCCGCTTTCAAAGGTTTGCAAAGGCTGGATCACTCTTGATCCACCCCTTGCAAGGAATGTGAGCCAAACAGCCTCCCATCCTGGACCTGTGAAATATCAGAAGCTGCCATATATATACTGAGTCAGACCTGTAGTCCATCCAGCACAGTGATGTGTTTAGAAAACCAAAGCAACTCCATTTTACTTAGAAAACCCCATTTCTAACTCCAGCCCAGCTCAGGGACATCACTGCCTCTCCGAATTAACGTCAATATCTCTCTGTAGCAAAATTGTATCTATGAAACTTGTTAACATAGTCAAGGTTCTCACTGTTTTTCGCTGACAGTTAAGAAAACAGGATCTAACCAAATAAGTAGTAATCACCCGATGAACAATGAATCATTCGCATGCGTACTAGATACTTGGGCCATGTATACTGTGTCTAGGGTGTCAGCACCATTTAGATTGTTTGTATAAATGTAAGATGCACCTGTAACCAAACTAATTGGTTTGAGAGCATAAGCCTATTGATTATCTATTGCTGACTGCAGAGCAATAAAGCCTCAATTAATAATTCCCAATCCTTGTGTCTGACTGATTGGCTAAGCAGACCCATCTACATCAACAGTATTGTCTACACAGACTGGCAGCGGCTTCTCCAAGGTTGCACTGCAGGCAGGAGTCTCTCTCAGCCCTATCTTGGAGATGCCAGGGAAGGAACTTGGAGCCTAGATGCTCTTCTCAGAGTGGCCCCATCCCCTAAGGGGAATATCTTACAGTGCTCACACATGTAGTCTCCCATTCATATGCAACCAGGGTGGACCCTGCTTAGCTAAGGCAACAACTCATGCTTGCTACCACAAGACCAGCTCTCCTACCCCTTACATTGCAGGGGTAGATTTGGAGCTCTAGATTTTTTCCTTGCAGCCTTCTGTAAGGAATGCAGGGCAAAGATGGGAGGCTGCCCCCTGTTTCTTGCAAACACCCCTATTTCCTCTTTCTGCTGGCGGTGGCACCACGGTTGCTGCTCTTCCTTGTTGTCGCCTGCCAACCGATTTTTTGCAAAGACAGAGGGTGGGGAAA
The DNA here is from genome assembly GCF_027244095.1 of Hemicordylus capensis. Taxonomy (NCBI): domain Eukaryota; kingdom Metazoa; phylum Chordata; class Lepidosauria; order Squamata; family Cordylidae; genus Hemicordylus; species Hemicordylus capensis. The sequence goes on from NC_069657.1 coordinate 143,546,434, forward strand.
CTTGAGTCACAGGAAGTGATTCAAAACGCTTCCTGCCACCTACCTTTTCAAGAGGGAAAGTGGGGTGGATGCAACAATGAGGGAGGGAGAAAGTAGCAGAAGGAAATAAAGGTAGTAACAGGCGCACTACCACAGGGGAGTTTCTGCGGGGGTTATGGCCTGTGGACCAGATGAGCAGAGATGCACCTAGGTAATTTTGGAGCCTGGACCTAGAGGCCTTTAGAGAGCTCCCCCTCCCCTGCAAATTAAGCATCATCATGCTTGGCTGGGCGACCACACCACCCGGGATAGATTAAAGAGGATGGGGGCGGGGGCAGGGGCTGTGGAGGCCCTGGACTTCGGCCCGAAAGTCCAGGGGTAAGAGTGCCTCTGCAGATGAGGTGACAGCTTGGTGAAGACAGCAAATCTGCTTCCTCTTGGGGCAGTGGCCTCACCCCAATCACAGGCAGCCTCATTATCAGGCTGTCTGTGATTGCCGTTCTAATGTCTAATATCTGAAGGGTACTTGATTCTCATTCTGAATTGGATGGCAAATAATACATAGGAATCTGAGAATAAAATGTGGCTTACATTGCTGAAGGGTCCATGAAGGGCTACATTGCTCATGGTCTGTGTCTCCACACTTCTCCTTGTCTGTGTGGTCGCTGTTTCTGAACTTTCGGTCTGCTGGTCTTCTGTTCCATTCTTCTTGATACAAGAAGTCATGAAGAAATGAAAGACAAATGGTCAGCCAGATTATATTTGCTCTCAGCAATCTGTTGAACAGGGTCAGAACCGAAAAGCACAACCAAGGAGCAAGACCATGGCTTGTGAGTGTGCCCTGTGCATTGTCAGCCTGTGTCCGAAATAATACTTTAGCTCAGCCCAACCATTATGCCATGAAAGAAGTACTGCTGAGTCTGGAACATAAAACATTATGCAGCAAACATGGGGTCTCTCTGTCTGTTTGCTATCTAGTGTTAATGTGGGGACAGAGAGCATTTGCAGTGAAGAACAGTGGGAGAAGGATGGAGGGGGAGGGGTTCGGGCTTTAGTCCTGGAGGTAAATTTCCATGAGTTCTAGCAGCTGACGCCCATAACCCTTCATGAACTGGAAATGTGCGGGACGTCTCCATTTTTTTTTTTTTTTTTTTAGAGATTTGAGATTGGTGACCAATCTTGTAAATGCTCTGAGAGGGGTCAGGATTGCATCTCACTCTATCCTGGATGATGATGATGATGATGATGATGATGAAGAATGTGTTTATTGGGTAGCATCCACACCAAGTAGTTACGACAAAGCACCATTGAAATCATTGAGACAAGTTAGTCATGACTGACCCAAGTCCCATTACATTCTGATTTTATTTCTTTATTAGACATAAAGCTATGTTCTCCTATCTATTGTAGTCAATAAATGTGCTTCATATGCCCAATTCCACATTATGTTCAACACACATAGTACAACATGTACAACATAATGTGTACATGTGTATACATGTACAACTCTGTACACATGTGCAGTTATTCAGACATAATATTCAAGACAGTAGTACACTTCCAATCTGCACCCTGTGTTTGAAGGGGCCTGTACCCAGGTTTGCTTTAAAATGAACACAGGTACAGTCATTCACCTAAAAACATGTACAAACGTCTGTATGTACATACAATGTCATGTCAGAATAGGGTTATATTCAAACAGAAATAGTGCTCTAATCTGGGTAACCTTTAGTGGCTAGATCAGAACCCAGCACCCAGATCACAATAGTTTTTCTTGTTTGAATAAGTTATTTTCATTTGATATTGTATTGATTGTTTTAGCCACCATTAGCCACCCTGAGGCTTGTTTTTGCTTGTCAAATACAATCAATCAAGCAAATGATTTTCAGACTTATAACTGAGACCAAGCAAAACCATTATTTATTATTATTAATTTATTAATTATTTAACACATTTTTATACCACCCAAAACACAAGTTCTCTGGGCGGTTTACAACAAAACTATAAAAATCACCAATAAAAAGATTAAAATATTTCAACAATTAAAATTTAAAACGTTAAAACTATTAACACACAATTAAAACAATATCTAATTAAAAACCTGGGTGAACAAATGTGTCTTGACTGCCTTTTTAAAAGTTGTAAGAGATGGGGAGGCTGTTATTTCAGCAGGAAGCATGTTCCAAATCCCCGGGGCAGCAATGGAGAAGGCCTATCCCTGAGTGGCCACCAGATGAGCAGGTGGCAACTGCAGACGAACCTCTCCTGATGATCTCAATGGGCAGTGAGGTTCATAGCAAAGAAGACATTCTCTTAAATATCCAAGGCCCAATCTGTTTTGGGCTTTTTAGGTTATAACCCAAACCCTGTATTTTGCTCAGAAATGTATCGGCAACCAGTGTAGACCTTTTAAGACAGGAGTGATATGGTCTCTCCAAGATGACCCAGAGAATCCTGGCTGCTGCATTCTCGACCAACTGCAGTTTCCAGACTATATACAAAGACAGCCCCACATAGAGCGCATTGCAGTAATCAAGTCTAGAGATGACCAGCAGATGTACTACTATTCTGAGGTCATTTATCTCAAGAAAATGGCACAGCTGGCATATCAGCTGAAGCAGATAAAAGGCAACACTGGCCACTGCCTCCACCTGGGGCATCAGGTGTTCTGGGACACCAGAGTTCCAACCCCGCACAATAAGTACCTCCATCTTATCTGGATTCAGCCTCACCTTGTTACCTCTCATCCAGCTCATCACTGCCTCCAGGAAGGCATTTAGGGAGGTTATTATGTCTTCTCCTGATGATGTTGACATGGAGAAATAGATTTGCGTGTCATCAGCATACTGACAGCACCCTGCACCAAATCTCCTAATGATTTCTCCCAGTGGTTTCATGTAGATGTTAAACAACATTGGAGATAATATAGAGCCCTGAGGGACACCATACCAAAGACAGATCTTGAAGAACAATAGTTCCTGAGGGACACCATCAGGAACCTGCCCAAGAGGTAGGAGCGGAACCACTGCAAAGCAGTGCCTCCCACCCCCAACCCACTCAGACGCTCCAGAAGGATACTATGGTCGATAGTATCAAAAGTCACTGAGAGATCCAAAAGGACCAACAGAGCCACACTGTCAATTCCCAATTGGAGATCATCCATCAGGCCAAGACAGTCTCCACCTCATAGCCCACCTGAAAGCTGGTTGAAATGGGTCTAGATAATCAGTTTCATCCATGACCGCCTGGAGTTGGGAGGGCACCACCCTCTCAAGAACACAGATGGTAGGCCACATCGCTCCAAGCGGCTTGTCCACATCCTAACGAATCAAAAACTGAAACTGATCCAGCCTAACCACATAAGAGGAGTCGCAGGACACCTCCAATTCAGACACTGCAGTAATTGAGGGGTCTAAATCCAAGTCTGCCCATATACGAGAGATTTTATCCACACACAAAAATCATTATTTATTTATCATTTATTTATCAAATTTGTACACTGCCCCAAACTTTCATCTCTGTGCGGTTAACAATAGCATAAAACAAGATAAAAACATATTCAAAAACTTAAAACAATTTAACAATTTAAAAATCAACCACAGATTAAAACCTTTTTTTAAAAAAAATAGCTGAAAAAGCTTGGGTGAAGAGATGGGTTTTCAAATGCTTTTTAAAAATTGTGAGAGATGGGGAGGATTATATCTCAGTAGAGAGCACATTCCACAGTCTCGGGGCAGCAACCAAGAAGGCCCATCCCTTTGTGGCCACCAGCCGAGTTGGTGGCAACTGGAGACGGATCTCTCCAGACGACTTCAATGGGTGATGGGGCTCATAATGAAGATGACGTCCTCTTAAATACCCAGGGCCTAGGCCATTTAGGGCTTTATAAGTTGTAACTAGCACTTTGTATTTTGCCCAGAAACCTATTGGCAGCCAGTTTAACTCTATCAGCAAAGGAGTGATGTGGTCTCTTTGAGATGACCCGGACACCAACCTGGCCGCCGCATTCTGTACTAACTGAAGTTTCCAGACTATGTACAAAGGCAGCCTCACAGAGAGCGCATTGCAGAAGTCATCTGGAGGTTACCAACATATGTACCACTGTTTTGAGGTCATTCATCTCAAGAAACGGATGCAGCTGGTGTATCAGCCAAAGCTGATAGAAAACCCCTCTGGCCGCCGCCTCAACCTGAGATACCAGGGAGAAGTGTGGATCCAGAAGTACTCCCAGACTGTGAATTTGTTCCTTTGGGGAAGTTTGACCCCCCCATCCAGAGCAGGGAGATCAAAATCATTTCTGGAGTTCTGACCCCACACTATAAGTACCTTCGTCTTATCTGAATTCAGTCTCAGTTTATTCTCCCTCATCCAGCCCATTACTGCTTCCAGGCAGGCTTTTAGGGAACTTATGCCATCTCCTGAAGAAGTTGACTTGGAGATGTAGATCCAGGTGTCATCAGCATACTGATAACACCCCGCTCCAAATCCCCTGATGATCTCTCCCAGCGGTTTCATGTAGATGTTAAAGAGCATTGGGGAGAGTATGGAGCCATGAGCGACACCATACTTAAGCTCAGATTTCAAAGAGCAACAGTCTCCAATCGACACCATCTGGAATCTGTCCAAGAGGTAGGAGGAGAACCACTGTAAAACAATGCCTCCCACCCCCAACACTCTCAGATGTTCCAGAAGGATACTATGGTCGATAGTATCGAAAACCCCTGAGAGGTCCAAAAGGACCAACAGACAGGGGCATAGCAAGGTTGGAGTGGGCCCAGAGACAAGATTTTAAAATGGATCCCTCGCTGATATACATACACAAACACACTTCACAATATATAGTGTACTCACACTCACATTCCCATTATGAATACAGTTAATATCTAGTTCACATTGAATCTAGTTTTTTTACTCTCTGCTACTACCGATCTCCAAGAGACTCAACATAATTCATAGGGGGTGCAACACGGGCAGGTGGGGAGTCATGTGACGTGCCTCTGGGGGCCCCCTCAAGGCAGTGGGGCCCCAAGATGACTGTCTCCCCTTGCCTAATGGTAGTTACGCCCCTGCCAAAAGAGTCACACTTCCTCTGTCAATTCCCAATTGGAGATCATCCATCAGGCTGACCAAGGCAGTCTGCACCCCATAGCCCACCTGAAAGCCAATTTGAAATGGGTCTAGATAATCAGTTTCCTCCAAGACCGCCTGGAGCTGAGAGGCCACCACCCTCTCAATTACCTTGCCCAGCCATGGGAGGTTGGAAACAGGCCTATAGTTGCTCAACTCTGAGGGATCTAATGCAGGATTCTTTAGAAGAGGTCTAATAATTGCCTCCTTAAGACAAGGAGGCATCCTGCCCTCCCTCAGAGAAGCATTTATAATTTCTACCAGGCCTCCTACAACAGCCTCCCTGCTAGATAAAACTTGTTGGACAAGGGTCAAGAGAACAAGTGGTAGGCCTCACTGCTTCAAGCAGCTTGTCCATGTCCTCAGGAGTCACAAACTGAAACCGATCCAGTCAAACTACGTAAGAGGACTTGCTGGACACCTCCAGTTCAGACATCGAATTCATTGTGGAGTTTCCATCTAAGTTGGCCCGAATCTGAGAGATTTTATCTGCAAAAAAATTCTTTCTTATTAAATTCTTATTAAACACGTCATAGTGGGTAATAGATGGTTCTAAGTTCTGATTCAAGGGAGGAGGGGCACTTACTAGCCCTCTAACAACCCTGATCAACTTCACTGGATGTGAACTTGCAGACACAATACGGGTTGAAAAGAATCCCTTCCTTGGGATTGCCAGAGCACAGATCTTCAAATGTGCTCTATGTTGTAATCTGTTCGATTCTAGTCGAGTCTGCCTCCACCTGCGCTCCAGTCATCCACCTTGCTGCTTCAGTCCCCATAGTTCTTCTGTATACCAAGGAGCCAATGTTGAAGCGGGTTGGAGAGGACACTTAGGAGCGATCATGTCTATTGCCCTGGCGAGTTTGCTGTTCCAATTCTCCACCAGGGCATCAACAGGATCGCCAGCAGAGCCAACACTAAGTCCCTCCAAGGTTTCTTGGAACGCTATTGGATCCAATAACCTTCTCGGGCAGACCATTCTAATGGGCCCCTCACCCCTGCAAAGGTGGGGTGTGTCTGTGAGTCCAACCTTAACCAGATGGTGGTCTGTTCATGTCAAGGGGAAATCACAGGAGTCCCCACTCACGGAACACCACTTTGATCAAAGTGAAAGACCAGATCAAGCGTGTGACCTGCAATGTGTGTCGGTCCTGAGAGCCTTTGGGATAGGCCCATAGTTATCATGGCCGCTATGAACTCCTGAGCCACCCCGGACAACTTGTCCCCAAAGTGGACACTGAAGTCCCCCAGCACCACAAGCCTGGGGGACTCCAACGCCAAACCCGAGACCAAGTCCATCAGCTCAGTTAGGGACTCCATCGGGCAATGGGGTGATAGGTACACCAACAGAAGTCTCAGTCTATCCCTGGTCCCCAAACTTAGATACACACATTCAATATGGTCAGACACTTTAACAGGGCTCCTGGTTAGGGAGAGGTTATAGACCACAGCCACTCCACCTCCCTGTATCTGCTCCTCAGCAGAGTACCCTGGAGGGAGAAGCTGGGACCAGACTGGGCGACCAGCCTCTTGCAACCAAGTCTCTGTAATACATACCAGGTCTGCCCCTTCATTCAGAATCAAATCATGGATGGTTTCTGACTTATCCAGGGCAGACCTGGCATTACAGAGGAGCCAGGTGAGAGTCTGTGGAAGGTTGGCACTGCTCCCCAAGGTCAAAGAGCTGACAGGACAGCTGGAACAAATAAATAAATAATTTAATAATTTAATTTATCTGTCGCCTGACTCCAAAGGCTCTAGGCATTTCACAAAAACAAACAATCTATGTTGACAATCTGTTCTTATCAGTATAATAATTGTTGTTCTGTTACCAAAGCAACAACCATTTTGGATTTAAGTATCCATTTTGCACAAGCTAGACTGTCACACAGGACAGCAGCTTGTGCTTTGAAGCTCTTGGCCTGCCATACCCACAGCTCTTGCATTTTAATGGAGAATTGTCAGCCAGGCGAGCACAGGTCCTAGGAAAAAGGGGAGTCTGAATGGACCACCCCCTAATGCAATCAGAACAATGCCTTGCCATTGATTGAATTGGCACACCCAGAGCCCCATCTACCTTATTAGTTAGTAGCTTCCCCCATTCAGCCCCCCAAATTCTCTGCCTAGCATATTAGCAGACATACCCTCTGCCTTTTTTCATCCAGGGTGTTTTTCACACAGCAGGCTTTACCATGGGTTTACTGCAAGGATCTACTGCGAGTTTGAAGTTGCCCCAAAAAACCTGACACAAAAAGTGGATTTTTTTTACCCTGGATATAAATTGTGCTACACAATGAAAAACCTGAATCGTGTGTGAAGTTCTCCCCAATAGCTCTCAGGGACTTCGGAGTGAATCGGGTCAATATGTGAATTCACAGCCTCCATTCCGGAGGAGATGCGAGCTAAAAGTCCTGTGTGGAAAATGCCCAGGGAGACCTTATTCAGAAACTTCCCTGTCCAGAGGCCCAGATTTTTATTTTTATTTTTTTAAAAAACAAGTTCTAACCCCTGATCTGCCTGGCGGGTGTGTGTGTGTGTGTGTGTGTGCCAGCTTGAACTTGTGCCGAACTAGGGCTGGTCTGGCTGAAGGCCAGTTGGATGGCGAGCCCTCGAGCCAGGAAAGTTTGATGCTGGACCAGCTCCAGGTTGAGCCGGTTCACACATCCCTACCTTTCTGTCTTTTGTGCCATTTGAGCTTTCAAAGCAGACTTGCAGGCAGACACTCTGCCTGAGTCTTCTCTGGAACTCCCACCGAGTGCCTGTTCCTGCACTCTTCCCTGCAGCCTGAACCCAAATTGGAATCCTGGCATGTTTGGAATTTTGGACCTGGATCCCTGCCAAGCACCCAGATGCTGTTGGCCCCCCTTGGATTAGGTGCCAGCCCAGGCTGGGGTGGGGTGGGGTCAGCTCAGCGATAGCCTATCCCTGGGATCCACACCTTCCCTTTCAAAGTTTCATCTCTTATTAGCAGAAAAAGAGAGGTCTACACTGCTCTTTCTTTCTCCTCCCCCTCTTTTTCCAATTCCACTTTCATTTTCCTCACAGAGGCTTGACTTCAGTTACCTGTCACCCTCCCCCACTCCCACTCCCCTCACTGAAAAGGAAAGGAAAGATTGTACCATTGAGTTGGTGTCGATTCCTGGCAACCAGAGAGCCATGTGGTTTTCATGGTAGAATACAGGAGGGGTTTACCATTGCCTCCTCCCTCACAGTGTGAGATGATGCCTTTCAGCACCTTCCTATATCATTGATGCCCAATATAGGAGCTTCCCCCTCACTGAATCAGCTATCCAATTCACTGTTATACCAGTTTTAGCAGTCAGTATTCCATAGCTGATTATGGTGATGTTTTCTTAATGACACTTATTTCTGTCTTTTGAGAAGTACTGGGCTTCCAACTCAATTTATCATGAAGTGCGTAATTGTGATTATTCACTATCACCTGATTCACTATTCACCCGAGTCAAAGTCATGCATGCTTGTTGATCTGGTGTTATGTTATTTAATTTAGACCTGCTCTACCAGTTGGGTAGCTTCCTGCTTCCCCTGCTGGTCAGAGTTGGTTGCAGAAGGAAAGGGTTCCCCTAGCATCCCAGGAATTTGCCCATTTTTAATGAGCAGTTCCTCCAGAAAGTATTTTGTGTCCCTGTCCTGGACATACAAACAAAGTACAATGCGTATAAGAGGCTCAGGTCTGATCAAGCAAGGCATCAACACTCTCAATTTGAGAGTGACATATTAAACTGATTCCAGGAACAACTAGATGGTCTGGGAGCTTGCTCTTCCTTGTCCATGCAATGCTTCCAGAAGTGGTGTACTTCCCTCCTTGAGGGAAGGATCCTTTTGATTCTTTCCAAAAGGAGTATCAAGAAAGCCACAAGCCGTGAAACTAGATTAATGACTCCTGGTTGGCATTTTTAGAGTTCTGCTGCTCTGAGACGACTAAATGATTCCACACAGAAGGGCAACTAAATTTTAACTATGTATTTTCAGCCCAATATTAAAGTATTAAACTAATTACTTTCCTATACATTTTATAGTCATACCTTGGAGTCCAAGAATGAAAAACGCAGTAGCTTCCGTGGGGAGATGTTCAGTGTTGGCCAGGTACCTTTGCTGTTGGTGTTTGTGGTCCATCCCTGCTCAGATTCTCCACCTTGAAAGGGAAGAGGGGGCTCAGCTTCCTTTGTTTTATTATCGAGGCCCTTCCTGATGAAGACATCCTAGAGAAATAAATCTCCATTAGATTAAGCTATGTTTTCTTTGTTGGGATTTGCTATAGCATTGTTTCTGTTCTTTGTATAAAACATGCTTGTCTATTTGAATGTATCATGTGTACTGGATTGTGGGAGGAATCTGGGTTTGTTTGTCTGCTCCTCATTTACTGTCCTGAATTCAAACTGAGAGGTTCTCCATCTCTTTGCATAAGAGATTGTTAGCCTGTTTGTTTTCTTAGCCTATGTTTAGTAAGTAATAAATTTCTCAGTTAAAGTTGGCTTCCTGTACAATTACTTATAAAGGATAAGTAATTTCTCTGCAACATTGGGTTATGGGCCCAGTTGTGAAGAAATAAGTTGTGCGATAACAAAGAGTTTGTAGGTGAGGAAGCTAGACAAGAGGACTAATTTTTTCATATATGGGGAGACATCCCACTGTTGAACTGCTCTATGAAACAAACTACAGAAGATGATCTTTCAGAGTGAAGATGTTGCTGAATACACTTGGACTATCTTATGTTCTAGAAGAAAAACGACCAACAGAGAATGAAGAGAAATAACGAGAATGGGATTCTGCAAATAAGCAAGCCATGGGTACATATCTCTGACTGTAAATGATCAGTTAATCTATCATATAGAAAACAAAAATACAGCAAGAGAGATGTGGGAAAGATTAAAGGATGTGTTTTAACAAAGAACCATGAATAATCAAGTTTCTCTTATGCTGCAGTTGTGTAATAAAAGTTTCAGAGAGGGAGAGAGCTTCCAGGAGCACATGTGCTCATTTTGGGAACACTGAGAGAACTGGAGCTGCAGGAGATAAATATGTCTTAAGGAGACTTTTGCTCAATACCTTGCCTAAAGAATATGAGAATATTATCAATTTTCTGCAAATTAAAGAAAATGTGACTTTGAATTTTGTACAGGAGGCATTTGCAAGAATTCAATTTGAAACAGAAAGGGAGGAATCAGTTAAAAATCAAGCCTACAAAGTTGCTGATGGCAGGCAATGTGGAAGTGGAAGCACCTTGCATTTGAAGAATGCTTGTCCTAGTAGAACAAGGGAATTATTCTCAGCAGGGAAAAGGGACTAAGACTAAATTCCAAAAAAAAATGGACTTTCTAACAAACTTGCCTATGCAAAAGTGAAAACAATGAAAATTATGCTGAGGAAGATGGAAAATTATGTTCTGCAAAAGAAATCATCTGCAGAATTGATGCAAGTCAAAGTAGAAACAAAATATATTTGGATAGTGGAGCTACTTCATTAATTTGCAAGATTTCTCTGGGATAAGCATGGAACATAAAAGTCCTATACACTTTGTTAATAGGCGGCAAATTTTTGCAGAAGGAAAAGGCACCATTTGTCTGAAATGTAATCTTGATGCAAATAAAGTGAATGAAGTGTTTATTCCAGGGGCATACTATGTTCCAAGTTTGCAAAATAGTTTAATGACTATAAAAACAGCTACAAGGCATGGATGTAGAGTTCTTTTCAGACAGGACCATTGCTTTATTTTCAAAGGCGGAAAGCTTCGATGAAAGGCATGTTGAAAGATGGTGAACTGTATGAAATAGATTGCAAAAGAGAGCAAGCTAATGTTGCAAGTGAGTGCGCACGCAAAGATTGCATAAGTCTTTGGTATCACTGATTTGGGCATCCAAGCAAGGAATGCATTTCAAAATTAGTAAAAGAACAACTGGCAGGAAACCTACAGGTTAAACCATACAAATCTGAAGTCAAATGCATTGAATGTGTTAAAGCAAAAGCAACAAGGGGCACATATTCATCAGCTACAGAAAGGCAATCCAATGAGGTTTTGGATTTGATTGACAGTTATATTTGTGACCCTTCTCTGTAAAGAGAACAGGAAAGAATCTCATGTTTCCTGACTTTCATAGATGATTTTTCTCACAGCAAAAAAAGATAACTTTCCTTGCTACACTTACCTACTCAAGGAGGAAAATGAGGTGTTGCCAAAACAAAAAAGAATATGTGGTTAGAATAAGCAACACGTTTGGAAGAAAACCTAAGACTCTGAGCACTGATAATGGTTGGGAATATACTGGGAAGAATATTGAGCAATACTTAAAAGAACAAGGAATTAAACATGAGAGAACAATACCTTGAACTCCAGAGGAAATTTTTGTGGCAGAGAGAAAGAACAGAACTTTGATTGAAATGTCTAGAAGTATGATTCTTGACTCAGGTCTGGAAAACAAATACTGGGGAGAAGCTGTAATTACTGCAACTTATTTGCAAAATAGACTTCCAACTAAAACTAAAGGAATAACACCCTTGAACTATGGAATGGGACAAAACCTAACTTAAAGCATATTAGAGTATTTGACTGCAAAGCATATGTATATATATTCCTAAACAACTAAGAAAATATTCATAGCTTATGCACTGAATAGCAAAAGATACAGAATACTTGATTCTATCACAAAGACTGCTAAACTGTGCAATGATGCATATTTTGATGAGAGGCAAAAATCAAATGACAATGTGATGTCTGACTGTGACCTGAATTTTCCAATAAGTGGAGAAGCTGAACAACAAAATGAACAAGCAGCCATAGACTATGATATTACAGAGAGACTCAGTTAGGGATGTGCAAGAACTGGTTCGATCTGATCTGCTCTGCCGCAAACTAGGGCACTTCGAGTGGTTTGATCGTGAACAGGACCACCCTTCAGGAACGGGAGCTGGTCTGAGATCGAACGGAACCTGTTTCAAAGCAAACCAGTTTGGCAGTTCAAGAGCCGGTGAGGATGGCACCAGTGGGGGGTGAGAGGCACCTTTAAAAATAATTTAAAATAATTTAGCAGGTCCTTACCGGTGGTACCGCCACTCTAGGCAGCTTCCAGGGGTGGCGGCATTCCCCCAGCAGCTTGTGTGGAGGCCAGGTAAGTGCCAGGGTCACACTGCCACTCTGTGGGCTGATAGTGGGAGCATCACCACACCTGAAAGCTGCCTAGAGTGGCGGTATCACTGGTAAGGACCTACTAAATTACTTTTAACATCTCCAATGCTTTTTACTATCTACATGAAACCGCTGGGAGAGAATGTCAGGAAGTTTGGTCTGGGATGCTATCAATATGCTGATGACATCCAGATCTATTTCTCCATACCAACTTCATCAGGAAATGGCATGACCCCCCACCCCCACCCCGCCAAGTGCCTGCCTGGGGGCAATATTGAGCTGGATGAGAGATAACAAGCTCAAGTTGAATCCTAACAAGATGGAGGTACTGTCTGTAGGGGGTTGGGATCCGAGAGATGGTTTAGATTTTCCTGTTTTGGATGGGGTTGCACTTCCGCTAAAAGATCAGGTTCGTAGTCTGGGAGTTCTCCTGGATCCCAAACTCTCTTGGTTTCTCAGGTTGAGGCTGTGGCCAGGAATACTTTTTATCAGCTTTGGCTGATACGCCAGATACGGCCATTTCTGGAGACAAATGACCTTAAAACGGTAGTACATCTGCTGGTAACCTCTAGGCTTGACTACCGTAATGCTCTCTACATGGGGCTGCCTTTGTATGTCGTTCAGAAACTACAATTGGTACAGAATGCGGGAGCCAGATTGGTCTCTGGGATTACCCAAAGGGACCATATAACACTTATTCTAAAAGAACTGTGCTGGCTGCTTATATGTTTTAGAATGAAATACAAAGTGCTGGTTATTACCTATAAGGCCTCAACAGCTTAGGTCCAGGGTACTTATGAGAGCAGCTTCTCCGCTGTGAACCCTGTTGCCTATTAAGATCGTCTGGAGAGGTCCGGTTGTGGTTGTGATATGAACAGGTGGGTGGACCTCTTTTTAGAACCAGGGTCTGCTCTCAGACCCCCAAAAGCCAAAAGGCTAGATTGAGGCCTGTGTCTGAATTGTCATTTTGGCAGGAAGCTGAAGCCTGACTTCGATTTTTTTTCTCTAAACCAAGCCAGTGAACAGAAATGCTTATTCTTGAGAGTCTGGGAAAGAAGGGGAATTTTCCATCATTCGCTCCCAGCCTTGAAATTGTTTACCACCTTGCAAAGAGCCTTGGGTAGTTTGTTGCTGTACTAAAAACCAGTCATGAGAACTAGTTTGACATGTCAAGCATACTCATATCTAGCTGCTTTATGAAATTATAAGAAACCACACAGAGATGGTAACGCCTACGCTGTATTATGGGGGACATTATATTCATATAAAACTGAGAACCCCTCCCGCTTAGGTAACATTCTCTGTCCTTCTAACATATTTTCCTGGGCTGAAGAACATGAACAAATGGCTACCAGCCTGGGCCAGCTGGACATAAAAAAAGATGTCTATCTTGAGATTGGACAGACAAAGAGCTGGGCTCCTGATTGGTGCTCTGCCTGGAGGACAGACAGGCTGATTCGGAGACCCAGGCCTGATTCTGTTTATCAAAGAAGAGACACTCTGTGTAGATGTGGTGATTATTTTGACTTGGAGAGGTGGCCAAAAATGTATAAAAAGCTGCAGACAGCCATTCATAGTGGCAGGGTAGGCATGGGCTTCTTCATGAAAGAAGCACCATGTAGCCCCTCCCTGTATCCTCAGAGCCAATCACCCTTCCACCGGAGAAGCCAGTGGAGATCTCGTTCCAGCATACCTGGAAACTGGTAAATATTGCCTAGAGCGATGTCTCATGAACCAGCCACTTCTGACTAACACATCTTTCCCCCCACCCCTCTTTTCCTCTCGGTCCCTAGATCTATCTCTTACCTATCCGAACTCCAGCGAAGCCCCTGCTGCAGCCATTATTAGCCAGGTGGCAGGAAATGGTGTTTGTCTCCCCACTCTCCTCCTCCCAGTCCCTCCTCCTCCCCCCTACTTAAGCTGCTTTAATGGACATTCCTCTTGTCGGTCTTCCTCCCTCCTTGAAAACTGTCCTTTGGCTTTTTTTCATCTCTGCCAGCACAGCTTCTAGGATTGTTTGGGAATAGTCAGGAGATAGCAAAAGGCCTTCAGCTACTTGCTCCAAAAGAAATGAAACTTTTTTAAACTATTCAGCATTTAGTAGAAGGGTTAGAAAGAAATGCTTTTTCTGTTAGGAGTCAAAGATGCCTTTCACTTATTATTGGTATGAGCTAACTGTCATAGAAATTAGTAGACCAAATTAAAGGGGAAACCCTGATTGAATTGCTAGGTTGGGGAATTATTTTGACTTGTTGCTACGTAACAGCAGATAAGGTGCTCTTGCACACAGAAGAAGAATTTCTCAGCTTACTGATACACAACTGTCTGTTTCTTGGTGAGGCCAAAACTCTTTCCTAGTTAGCAGCTCTGCATTTTGAGAAAAGAAAAATAATTTTAGGAATGCTTTTAGTTGTTACTGAACACTGCACTACAATCATAGAAAAATGAAATAGATAACTACTTGCCTATATGCCTGATCACTTACACTTGTAATCACTAGCCTTAATAAAGCCCATTTAAACTCACAGTTGTGAGTGTGCATGTGTGTCATCTTTCCTTCTCCAGAATTGCACATGATTCTCAGAAATGAACATTGAGACAGCTTGTGGGCTGCATGTGATAGGATAAGGGGCAGATCAACCACCATCAATGCACACCACCTTATCATATCAGTTGCCGCCAACTTGTTTGGTGGCAACTCAGTACCGGGCCTTCTCTGTGGCTGCCCCAGGGCTTTGGAATGTGCTCCATGCTGAAATAAGAGCATCTACTTCTCTGTTTGCTTTTTGGAGGACCCTGAAGATGTACCTGTTTTCCCAGGCTTTTAACTGAAGTTTAAATTTTAAATTTGAATATGTGTTTGTATCTACTGTGATATTTATCTGTTTTTATGAATTTTAAATGTTTTTATATTATGTTTTAATTTGTACACCACCTAGAGATTTCTATACTAAGCAGTATAGAAATGCAATAAGTAAATAAATACATACATAATTTTAAAGGTGCCTCTTGCCGCCCCGCCCCCCACAGTGCTGCCCTTACTGGCCCTCGAACCACCAGACTGCTTTGAGCTGGTTTGACTCAACTGACCTGCCCAGTCGGTCAGTTTGACCAAACCAGTCCACGGACCCACAGTTTGGTGGGCTGCGCTCCTGGGCTGTGCTGCGAAGGCAGCTCTAGCCTTCGTTTAACTGCTGAAGGGGCCGCGTGGCCCCTTCAGCAGTTAAAAACGGCAACCAGTAGCAACTCCCGAACGGAGCCAGACCACACACCCCGCGTCTGATGTCAGACGCAGGGGGCGGGGCTATCGGGGCGCCCACCGCGGCCGTGCATGGGCCGCCGGCGGGCTGGCTACGCCCCTGGACAGAACCAGTCAAGAAGGGGATATTGAAATGGAACAAGAAGTGAGACACTCAAGCAGAGTTAATAAAGGGATTCCACCTAAAAGATTGTCATTGGCAGCCAGAGAGGAGAAAATGCCAGAACCTACAGAGTGGCATAAAACTGAAGGCATGCCTGATTCAGAGACAGATAAATGGCTGCAGGCAGCATTAGACTGCTACTTAATATTGCTGCATCAAGGAAAATGGAAGTACATCACTTGGCTGGTAAGACAGCATTTCTATACGGTGTTATTAAAGAGGAGATAGATAGATAGATAGATAGATAGATAGATAGATAGATAGATAGATAGATAGATAGATATAGACAACCACCAGGTTTTGAGGAGCTAGAAAAAGAAGAATGGTCTGTAAGCTTCAGAAAAGCATATATGGTCTGAAACTACTGCTGCTGCTGCTGTTGCTGCTGCTGCCTTAAGTGTATCCTATGAGTCTGCCAACTTTATTGATGAAATGCTCATGGATCAGATTGTTACGAAAACAAACTGCTCCGAACTACATGAAAAACTGCTATTGGAGCAGAAACGTATCTTGGATAAAGTTATAGAGATGGCTAGGAAGGTGGCAAATGCTTTGGTACCCCAAACCCAACCTCCTAAAATCCAGACCGTTTAATCTAAATCCTTCCAAACCCAGTCTTCTTATTTGGCACTGCCCTGGATAGTGGCAGCACGAAAAAAGGAGCAGCTACCCCTGCTACCGATGTGGAGACTACCCACAAAGCCAATTTTGCTCAGTGACCTGACAGAAGGTCACTTGCAGCAGGTGCAAGAAAAGGGGACACTTTGCTAAGGTTTGCAAGTCTGCTGTCCACTCCATTACTGATAGACTGGACCCAGGCAGAGCTAGAGACGTTGGATCGTAAGACCAGGAAAATCATGACCATCAATCATGCTCTGCACCCCTGGAGTGATGTAGATAGGCTCTACCTCCCTCGCAGCTCAGGTGGAAGAGCAATGCTGCAAGTCCATCAAACAGTAGAGGAGGAGAAAAGAGGCCTTGAAGAATATATAAGGGACAGTGAAGAAGATGCACTTAAAATGGTCAAGAACGAGAAACTATTCAACACCAATGAAACAAAGCAGGCCTACAAGAAAGAACAAGTCAAGAACCGAGCAGAAAAATGGAAAAATAAGCCCCTGCATGGTCAATATTTGCACAATATAAGTGGAAAATCAGACATCACCAAGACCTGGCAATGGCTTAAGAATGGCAACTTGAAGAAAGAAACAGAGGGTTTAATACTGGCCGCACAAGAACAGGCACTAAGAACAAATGCAATAAGAGCAAAAGTCAAAAAATCCACCACAAACAGCAAGTGCCGCCTTTGTAAAGAAGCAGATGAAACAGTGGACCACCTAATCAGCTGTTGTAAAAAGATTGCACAGACTGACTACAAACAAAGGCATGACAAAGTAGCAGGGATGATACACTGGAACATCTGCAAAAAATACAAACTACCTGTAGCCAAAAATTGGTGGGACCATAAAATTGAAAAAGTTGAAGAAAATGAAAATGTAAAAGTATTATGGGACTTCTGACTACAAACAGACAAATGTCTGCCACACAATACACCAGATATAACTGTAGTCTAGAAGAAAGAAAAACAAGTCAAAATAATCGACATAGCAATACCAGGGGATAGCAGAACAGAAGAAAAAGAAATAGAAAAAATCACCAAATACAAAGATCTACAAATTGAAATTGAAAGGCTGTGGCAGAAAAAGACCAAAATAATCCCAGTGGTAATTGGCGCCCTGGGTGCAGTTCCAAAAGACCTTGAAGAGCAGCTCAACACCATAGGGGCCACAGAAATCACCATCAGCCCATTACAAAAAGCAGCTTTACTGGGAACAGCCTATATTCTGCGACGATATCTATAACCATTGACAATAAAATTCAGCCATCCCAGGTCCTTGGGAAGGACTCGATGTCTGGATAAAACAAACCAGTCAATAACACCTGTCTGACTGTGTAAATAAATAAATAAATAAATAATATGATTCGTGAAATACAACTCTAGAAACTGTGGGGTGATGAATAAAATAAGATGAAACAGGTAAAATTAGGCTTATTAAGATACGATTCTAGAAGCTGTGCAGAGACTAATAGAGTAAAGATAAAATAAGGGTCAGTATACAACTATCTTTAAAAGTAGGGCATCTAGAAATATAAAATAGTTAAGACAGCATATAAAAGCTAACGTGAAATAGAGGAGCAAACTAAAATTAAACAATCAGGTAAAATGATCAGTAGTTAAAAATCTGCTGCAAGGGGTATTGATTAGCAATCAGGACCCAGCAGATCTTGCACGCTGCCCCACAGAACCTGGCAGCATTGCACGTGAAGGTCCGATTGTCATCTGAGAGCAGCATCTTGGTATAGTCTTGACTAGAGCGACCAGGGTATTTGAGAAGCAGGGGAGATATGAGCATGTCACAGCTGTCTTTATAAAAGGGACATGAGAGGAACACATGCTCTATGGTTTCCACCTCTCCAGAGTCACAAGGACAAAGCCTTTCCATGAGTGGGCTCTTTCTGTATTTGCCTTCCAGAATGGTGGAGGGACACTGGGCAAGGCTGAATGCCCTTCTATGGCTTGGTAACCTTATTGAATAGTGTTACATTTCTGTGTTGAGTGGATTGCTGATTAATGGCTGAAACTAGCTGGGTGACTCTGGGCCAGTCACTTCTCTCTCAGCCTAACCTACTTCACAGGGTTGTTGTGAAAGAGAAACTCAAGTATGTACTACCCCGCTCTGGGCTCCTTGGAGGAAGAGCGGGATATAAATGTAATAATAATAATAATAAAAATTTGACAAGGAGGTCGGCAATTTCACATTTGAGTTATTTTAGGACTCTTGGATGAATGCCATCTGGCCCTGGCGATTTGTTAGTTTTCAGTTTTTCCAGACAGTTTAGAACATCTTCTCTTGTCACTTCTATCTGACTCAGTTCTTTAGCCTCCATCCCCCAAAAGTCTGCTTCAGGAACAGGTATATGCTCTATATCCTCTGCCGTGAAGATTGACACAAAGAACTTATTGAGCTTCTCAGCAACCTCCATATCCTCCTTAATAATCCCTTTCACTCCCTTATTGTCCAATGATCCAACAGCCTCCCTGGCAGGTTTCCTGCTTCTGGTGTATTTTTATAAGTTTTTATTATTCCCCTTGATACTTTTAGCTAAATGTTCCTCAAACTCTCTTTTTGCCTCCCTTATTGTCACCTTGCATTTCTTCTGCCACCTTGCATTTCACTGCCACACTCAACTCTTTAGTCGATATTTTGTAATTGTTTTTATCTACAGTGTTAGACTTTACTCTGCATTGTTAAAAAAACGTTTTCTTTGGCTCGGTGAGCGACTAAAGTTTTGAGAAACTACTAAACTACGTATCTGAAGTAAAAAGTCATTGATTTGCGAAAGATTACTGTAAAGAGCAGTACAAAATATTGATAAAACTTCACGTAAAAGATTGTCATATGTTATGATGTCTGACGTTGAAGATGAAATTTTTCTCAATTATTCCTTCTGTTGTTTTAATCACACGATTCTCTTTTCTGTATCCCCCTCCCTTAAATAAATCCTCCTTTTGATTTTCAAACCATATCCTGCCTCAATCCAGTCATTTCTTGAGTCCAAACATTTGCACAAATTAAAACTGATGGCGCTGACCACCTTTAAGAGCTAATTCCCCCACAAAGCCCGAACACTGGGGGGCTGAACAAACACTCCAGGGCCAGTTCCATTAACAGCCGTACCCTAGAGATGGCCATGTGAGTGTGTGTGGATATAAAAGAGGAAAAGAAGTTTGCAGTCTGGAAGAGGCAGAGAGAGCTGGGAGTTGGCTGAAGGCTGGAAGAGGTGCAGGGCCTCTCCCTGGGGACTAAAGAGGGCTAGCAGATCTGCTGCCTTGCAGGAGGGCAGGAGACGCCTACTACCCTAGTGATTCCCTAGATTCTCTCACCATTCAAGGTAGCAGAGAGTGCACACAAATTTGACTGAAACAGAAATTGTGTTAAGATTTGGGTGGCTTCTAATCTCCCATCACTGTTCTTTTTCTGGTTTTAATTAGCTGTTTTCTTGGGCATCATATTGATAGTTTTATATATTGTTAGCTACTCCAAGGGCTCTTTGGGATGCATGTGGTGGGACAGAAATATGAAAAATAAAGTTTATATGCATCTTCAGTTATGTCTCTGCCATTCAGTTAAGATACCAAAACGGCAAGTGATCATCTTTGAAAGAAAGCTGTGCAAGTAGCTATAATGGAGCAGATGGGTTCAAAGAACCCAGGTCCCCCAGCTTCTGAAGGCCCCCCAGCCTACTTTCTTCATTCTCTCCCTAACTGAGAGGGGCCACTGGGGAGAAGGGCGAACACGGGCCCTCTCGCCCCCAGATACGTCCATGATGCAAGGAGTCAAAGTCCGTATGACTGTGGCAGCCACATTTATTTATTTGTCTGCTGGCCCTGCTCAGATCTAAAACCTGGGGCAGCTGCGGGGAAAGGGTCTACCTTTTACATCAAAAAGAGTATGCAGGTTAAAAGAGCTCTCCCCAGTCGTAACTCCTCAGCCTCCCTTTTCTTCCCAGCCTGGCTTACTCCTGGTATCAGGGCCAGGTCGGGGGAGGTAAGGGATGGAGGAAGGTTCCGTTCCCACTGCTGGAGGTTCATCCCACAGCCTGACCTGTTGTAGACATGAAGGGGGCAGATACACAAAGAACAAATGTGGCTGCCCTGTCACTTCTACTTTGGCCCTATGAAGGCACACACTTGTAAACCAAAGTAATTACTAGTTGGCTTCTCAAGGCTGTGTTACTTTAGGTGAATGAATTACAGGGATGGTGATTAAAATTTTAAATGTGTTGTGGGACCAAGAGTAAAGGTAAATTAACTAAAGTCCTATTCAGATGATGACAACTAGGGCAGGAGACTCCTATTACCCTAGTTTGAGAGCGGTGCCTGCTTCTGATCTTTTATAGTCTGTGAGGCGAACATAAGTTCGGGGGCTCCTTCCATGATTGTGTGGTAAGCAGCAGCTCCCTGGATCGGAGGACTTTCCTTCCTACCTCATTCAGCAGCTGGTACAGCTGCTGGGTCAGAGGGAGCCCTCCAACATAGCAACTGCTCACCGCACAATCCCGGAACGAACCTCCAACCTTGTTTCCCCCTAGCGGATGATCAAAGATCAGGAGTGCACACAGCTCCCGAACTAGGGTAGGAGGTGTCTCCTACCCTAGTAAACATTGTGAGAACACACCTATTCTGTTGTGCCTGTGTTCTGATGTCTGTACACATGTACTTGTGTTTGTGTGAATGATTATACCTCCATTCATTTAAAAAAATGAACCTGGGTACAGGTTCCCTCAAATGCATGGTACGGACAGGAAGTGTACTGCTGTACTTGTGTTCAAAGTGAATAACTGTACACAGATTGTATAAGTGTTGAATATAATGAAGTTATTCTCATGACCAGTGGAGTGAGTGGACAGGGTGGGGGTGGGGAAATTGCGCAAACCTTCCCTTATCCCCAGATGATCTCTGTAGTTGGTGGGAGACCCGGATCATTCTCCCACATGATCCGCACTGTTGCACGCAGCCTGGGAAGCTGAGATGCTGCGTCCCGGCCTCTGCATATCTCCCAGTGCACCGTGCCACGAGTGTGGTGCATCGAGGGATACTAGATGGGTGCTCTAGGCACTCATCTCTGTGGGTGCTAGAGCTGCAAGCAGCCCAAGCACACACACAATCCTGGCACCAGGGTTAAGGGAGTACTTGTGCCCTTAAGCTTGGCCAAAGGCCAGGCTCTGGAGTTGGGTCAGGCTGGGCGAGAGCACCAGGATCCAGGCAGATCCCGGTGCTCCACAATGAGCAGTTTAGCCCAGGCTAGGCTGCTCATGAAAACAGCCATTCTCATTCTATTACTGATTGCTAGTCACAGCTTTACGAAGAAGCCAGGAAACACGTCAGCCTTCTGTAGCCAATAACTATGTTCCTCACGTAACAAGGACCTGATTAAGGTTTGGCTTCTAGATCTAAAATGAATAAATAATTCAAGAGGTGGTGGCAACTAAGTTTTAAATATGTATTTGGGGAGCAACTGTACAAGGGAAGGTGCTAATTCCTATTCTAATCCAGATTACCCAATATGGCCCCAAATAGGGACTACCCCATATTCCCTTGCCAGCATCTTTGCTGTTGGTGCTGCTTGTGGTCTTCTGACAATCAGGGTCTTCAGTCCCATCATCCTGAAAGGAAAGAGAGCTCCCAGATTCCTTTATCTGCTATCCATCACCTCACTGATGCAGAAGTTTGTGGAGAAATAAATCTCCACAAGATGAATTAGTATTCCTTGTCTATCACAACGTTTAAACAGAAACTGTGTTATGATTTGGGTTCTAACTCTACAGTGAACAGTGAACCTCTACAGGTAGGAGCTTGCACCTAAGAACAATACATTTTAGGATCAACCATAATAGATTACCAGTCACATCTTCTTGAAGAAGTCTAGTCATTTTACTGTCTGCTTCATGCAAAGGGGCATGGAGAAATGGAAGACAACTTTTGGGTAAATGGCATTTCCTGTCAGCAGTCTATCAAGGACCATCAGAAGCAGGGATCCACAGATTTAGGCTTGCTCTCTAGCCAGTCATTATATGTGGACACCACCAATCCCCTCGCTTCCCTCAGATCCTTTCACGGCACACAGACAGATGGCTTAGAAGAGCAACGGGTCTTCTGTCGTTTCTACCGGGATATGGAGAAAGTAAGAAACAGTGGGAGCCCTCTCCTACTGTTCAGAAAAGCTTCCTACCATTTCTTATCTTCTTAAAAATGGCAGGGGAAATAAGACCTCTGGTGAGGAGATCTGTGTGATATTGGATGTCCTGCTTGCCAGAAGGCTGGAGATACTTGGAATTGGCAAGCTGGTAAATGGATTTGTAAATGCCTGATCAGAAGGTATAGCCAAGGAGCAAGATCATACAGAAGATCACCTGACATGTTACGTGTGCACTATCCTCTAGGTGCCCCAAGAGACACACGGTCCCATACCTGGGGTAAAGGGCTCGCTCGTACCATTTAACCCAGGTTAAAGCCCAGGTTAAGAACTTGGGCTTACAGGAGAGGCAGCGCTGGGATTGGTCCTGCTCCTGGCACTTCACATAGGTAGCAAAACCCAGGCAGGATTGTGCAAGCCTGGGTTTGGTTGCTTGTGTGAACAGCCTCAACATGTATTATATGATTAAGGAATGAAGCATCTAGAAGACTTTCTATAAAACATGACAGAGGTAGGGAATGTAACGCCAACATCTGAAAGATTACAGCACACATAGTTTTCTCTCCCATACACATAGATAGGGCTCATGAAACTTATACACACTTTTCTCTTTTTCTCTGATTATTAATATGGCATTATTTCTGTTGTGTGCTGATCTATGACCCTAACAATAAACTTACTGTAACACACACACACCTTGCCGCTCTTGGTACCAAGTACTGGGGACCAGGGCAGCTCCCCCATGAGGCAAAGTGTGGTGACACCCTCAGACAGTGACTGGAACATGATGGGGGTGGCAAGTGCAGGACTCCTACCTTGCCCCACTGGCAGGTGTCATCTCACCTGGCTGCCACTGCCCCCAACCTCATCTTTATTGCCACCACCAGCCGGTCTTCACCTCAACACTCTTCCCACCTCACCGGCCCCGTCCTCAGCAGCCCAACCCACTGGAAGCTCAGCTCTAGTCACGGCCTCTCTCCTCCCCATTCACTGCTGTTCTCCAGTTCAGCAGTGCATAATGCCACCGGTCTCTCTTGCTCACTCTCTCTCTCCTTCTCTCCTCCAGCAAGCTTGTCTGCTTTGTCTCCTCCAATTCTGGAGCAAAAAAAAAAAAAAAAGCACACAAGTTAGTTGCCAAAGGGGGTGGGAGTGAGAGAGTGTACTTGCATGGGAGCCAGCCAGTCTGTCAGCCAGCACAGCGCAAGAGACCACAGCCTCCGATGCTGGATGCCCGTGGCCTGCTCAAGTAAGGAGAGATGCCGGCTGGAGGCAGGCAATGGGCAGCACCAGCAACCAGCTTCTCTCACTCACCTTTTGTCTCCTCTCTCTAGCAACACACTTGTGTGCTTTGCCTGCTCCCCAAATGGAGGAGCCAGAGCAGACAAGTTTGCTGGAAGAGAAAAGAAGAGAGGATGAGCAAGAGAGACATGCAGCATTATACATCACTAGGCTGGAGAACGGCTGCACACTGCCAGGGAGAAGAAGGGTGTCAATCAGCACTAGGCTTCTGGCTCAGAAGGGGCGAGTCAGGTGGCTGGGGATGGGGCTAGTGACCTGACGGAGGGTGGGCCAGTGGCAGTGCCCAGCTCATGCAGGGTGTGATTTCAAAGGGCAGGGCAAGGCAGCGATGCTTGTGTCACCTTGAGTGGCATCCCATCTTGAGCCGTCACTGCTGGGGACAAAAACCAGGGAAGACTGTTGCCCTCATGCTCTGTTCGTAAGCTTCCCAAAGGTATTTGGCTGGCCAGTGTTGGAAACAGAGTGCTGGACTAGATAAGATAAGTACCTTACTCAGGGCCAGAAACTGGCTGGCATCCAGTCTAGCCTTCCTGTAGCACGCCAGGAAGATGCGCCCACATGAGGGAGAACTTGCTGAGCTGGGGCCATGGAGGCTCAGGTGAGCAGCCGTGGGGAGGGAGTTTTGATGATTCGCTCTGACTCCAGAATGGCCTAGTGTCACTCAAAAAGGTGTTCCTACTCCTTGAGCGGTGTGCTGCTGTGCCCTCAGGGACATGTTTTTGGGTGATACCGGGCAATTTCAGAGGCAGAGCAAATCACCAAAAGTCTCTCCCAGCTGCTGCATGCCCAAGACTGCCCAGCCAGAATGGAATGGGGAAGTTCTTCATCATGCCGATGCATCTTCTTGACATGCTACCAGAAGGCTGATCTCGATGGCAGCCACTGAATACAGAACAGAGGAGTCTGATCTCCCAAACCACTCTTTTCACCTGACCTTTCCACTGCAACAAAACAGCCATTTTACACGAGGCAAACTATTGTGCGGCTGAAAGGCAGTAAGTTGCACAAGAATAAAATAAAAGATTCTGGTTAGGTGTGATCCCCAAAGTACCAAACCACCCTTTTGACCCCACATTTGCTGCTGCACCAGAACAGCCATTCCATAGAAGGCAAACCAATAAATTTCTGACTCATATCATAAATTCTTTTCACATGAATCTACACCCTCCCCTAATTAATATCCCACACAGATCACACCAAATACATTCCTTTTCAATAAATGCATCTCCCCCAATTAATACCCCAATCAAACCCTGATCCAGAGTAATTCCTCTTTAGTCAATTTATCCTCCCAAATCTACCTCCCTGGATTGGTCGGATCTACATTGACATGTCTGGATCCTTCCCAGAGCAAGTAACCTCCCAAGCACTCACGTTCCCTCTGCACCCCAGGATCCCAGAATAAACCAACCAACGTAGCCTGGACAAAAAAAGGAACTCTTTGATCAGTTTGGCCAGCAATGCTAGGTCAGCAGGCACCAACTGTTTTTGGACAAATAGCATCTGTTGTAGGTGCAGGATATGGAGAGGTGCAATCCACACTGGGTAAGGTTGTGCACATGGACAGCCAATCCCAGGCTAGGCTGCCCTAGCCTGGGTTTGGCTGCTCGTGTGCACAGCCACGGTCTGTAGCTGGGCAGAGGGTGAAAGCCCTCCTCCCGCATACCACAGTCTAGATCTACAGGTCTGTCTGATCCAGCTGCTAGAACATTGAACGGACAAAACAAATCCAAACATGCACTTGCCGTTTGACCCTGCTAATAGCACCGGAGAGAAGGCGAATGCAGCTGGTGTGCAACCAACAGTGCCTTCACAGTTAGCCTCCCTTGGCTTGTTTACATCCCACCCTCTCCTCCAATTTGTCACAGTGCAGGTGCCTGCTGGGTGCTCTGCATTCTTCCACGGGGCAGGCAGGGAATCAGAGGAGAACACCAATTGTGTTCAGTGCCACCCACAGTACACTGGTGCTGGCTCCAAGTGGACCCTCAAAATAATGTTGTTAAACAACTGGGTTATACGTTTGCATTTTGATTTTAAGGTTAGGTTGCTGCTGCTGCTGTTTTTCTTCTTCAGTTTCGTCCTTTTCAAGAATAGCAGGTATCAGCGAGCTGAGCTGATGATGAGTTAGTTGCCACTGCTTCTCGGTCCAGGCTTGCCCTGATGTCTTGATCTTGAATAGCAAGCCCAGCTTGAATTTCCCTATTCTCATTGGCTTCCAGATGACCATGAGGCTATTCTCACAATCGCCCAAAAGCGGGCTAAGGGAGCCTAGCCCGCTTTGGGGCAATCTTGTGCTGCAAAGGGAGCCACGTGACTCCCGGCAGCAAACCTCCCAAAGTACTCCAAAGTACCTCCCAAAGTACCAAAGTAATGGAGCAAGTGCTCCATTAACCTCATCTTTTTGCTCGTGTGTTGCCGCAGCAACACACAAATAACCTCCCGGGCTTGGGGGGTCTCTCCGGGATGCCCTGCGTGCTCGCTCCCAATCCCCGCACCCACCGCCGGCACTGTGATGGAGCTGGCAGTTGTGTGGGTGGCTGATCCAGGCTAAGTCTGCTCTCCCCGCAAACCACCTTCCAGCTCTACACACTAATCGTGTGAAGAGCCTCCAGATCTAATAGGGCAGGGGTTCTTAAATTTAGGTCTCCTGAAATTGTTGAACTTCAGTTCCCACCACCCCCAGTCACAATGGCCAAAGGCCATTGGCCATTGTGGCCAGGGATAATGGGAGTTGTAGTACAACAACATCAGGGGACCCAAGCTTGAGGGCCCACGTAGAAAGCAAGAAGAACCTGCTGGTGGGCAGGGCAACCACTTGGAGCATTTTGGTGGTGCCTTATCCCAACGTTAAATAATGGCTCTGACGGATACACTAGGATTCCAATTACCCTTTATAGCTGAGTGAATGTTAGTCAAGATTGTGGCTCTTCCCATCCTGGAAAATATCCTCTCAGTTTCGTTTAAGCTATACAGTGGTGACTATTGGGATATACAGGGCTAGAAGGGGGAATTTCAAGATATGACACTTAGACCTACCTAGGACTGTGTAGGTTAGGCCAGGGATTGCAACCTTGGATGTTGCTGGACGACAACTTCCATAGCTCAGTGGTAGAACATCTGCTTTGAATGAATAAGACCCAGGTCCAATCCCTGGCATCTCCAGGTAGGGCTGGGAAAGGCTCCTGCCTGAAACCTTGGAGATGCCACTGCTAGTCAGTGTAGACAATACTGAGCTGGATGGAACAATATCCTGACTCAGTATGAGGCAGCTTCCTATGTTCCTATATTCCAGGGTATGATGGGAGTTCTAGTCCAACAACATCTGGGAACGCAAAGTTGGGAACCCCTGAGTTAGGCCATAGACCTCTTCAAGCACGAGAAGAGGATATGGGGATGCCATAGCACACTCTGTGATTGGCATGCAGGAATTGGAGCACAATAGCCAGCCACTAAGATAGCTCGGCTTTGTATACATTCTAGGAGCCTAGCTTCCTGTCATTATCTTCCCTTGGCTGCACTTCAACAAGAGCCCAGTCTCTAGCCTGGAGAATACCCACTCTCAAGCTTTGGTTCCAGATCATCTACAGCCCCTACTTCCCCCTATGAACTGCAATCTCTCCATGTGTCATATCAGACACAAAATGGATCACCATGACAAAGACAGAAGTGCATACAGCTCTGAATACTACGAAGGTTTAAATCTTGTCCTTTGCTTCTGGGAAAAGCCTCTTTTGTAAGGGTACTTCGGAGGGGTGGGATCATGTAATGAATACAAACAAGCTTTACTCACCTCTGAGAAACTTGATACCACAAGAGTGGCCAGGTATAGGAGGATCAGCCAGGTCTTCATGGTGGCAGAAATCCTGCCAGATAAATACACTTGTGTTTAATTCCCAGAGAAGCTGAAGGAGCTAATCTTACCTCCAGCCTTCCTCACTGTAAGGTCCTGAAACTGTCCCTCACTGGAGGAATTGTGGAGAATATCCACTCCAGCAGCTTGTTTTCTCCCTGTCTCAAACACCACATTTCCCTCCTCCTTTGGCTGCTTGCAAGCTCCTCATTCCCATTTTTCGCAATCTCTGATCACATGTCTAAGGAAAACATTACTTTCACTATCTTGAGGGAAATTCCATTTCCCCAGAGTCTCCTGCTGAAAGGAAACAATTACAAAATGTGATGAAATGAGAAAAAAGACAAGAGCAACTCTAAAATGGGAGAGAAATGAGAAATCAAGGGATTATTTACCTCCTCTGTGCTGAGTTCTTCAGACTATAGCCCCAAACAGTTGTGACATACTTTATCCTGAGCAGCCTTCAGAGAGTGGAATAGGGGCGGGTAGAGAGGGGGGACTTCACATCCCATTGGCTGGCTGCAGCTAGTGGTCAGTTAAAAATTAAGAATGATTGATTCCTGATTAGGTGAGATTTCCCGTAAATCATGGGGGAGAAATTGACATAGGTTCAACTGGGGAACATGCTGAAGTTGCTAAGAAAAATCCCTGTCTGATGATAAATTTTAAAACAAAGAGCCAGTTCACCAGCTACAGATTTTCTACATGGAAGCAACTTCCATAAGTAGAAATAAGAATGTGAAATCCAGATATATATTGTCATGTGTGACGATCATACAAGTGTAGATTTCATTGTGTACATACACAATTTGCACATGCTTGAAAGTTGCAGACAATCACAACTTCTCATTGTGTCTACATGTGGCAAAACATATACATGTGTGATAACCAGACATAATGCCTTCTTTGCTATGAACCACACCGCCCATTGAGATCATCTGGAGAGGTTTGTCTGCAGTTGCCACCGGCTCGTCTGGTGGCTACTCAGGGATGGGCCTTCTCCATTGCTTCCCAGAGGCTTTGGAAGGCGCTCTCTGCTGAAATAAGAGCCTCCCCATCTCTGACGACTTTTAAAAGGGCAGTCAAGACGCATTTGTTCACCCAGGCTTTTAATTAGATATTGTTTTGTGTTTTTAATAGTTTTGACATTTTAAGTTTTAATTGTTGTAATGTTTTAATTTTTTAATCTGTTGTTTTTATTGTTTTATTGTAAACCACCCAGAGACTTGCATTTTGGGCGGTGTACAAATGTGTTAAATAAATAAATAAATAAATAAATAATGAGCGACATGTGAGTTGCCTATAGTTTCCTGTGTAGGAAATCTAGAACTTTCCTGTCTCCATTTCCTGCACCATAGCTAGTACTTTACCACATGTCATGGTTCTCTGGAGTCTATTTGCACAGGGGAGTTTTCCTGAAAATTTGATGACTTCCTTCAGTCCATGTGCATCTGAGCTCCACACTGCTGTTGCATCCTGGATGATTCAACACCTCATCTGCATGCACAACAGAGGGGTGAGCCAGCACAGACTGTCCTGTTCCAAACCAATAACTGAAAGTGAGCTGCTGGTGTGGTGTTTTCCTGCACCAAATGCCTTTCTATGACCAGACGTAATAGAGATGTGCCCTCAGCTCTTTCACAATAAGTGCTCATCTGTTTCTCTCCCTTTATTTGGCATGGATGTCTGATGTGGAGTGGTCTAAAGCATATTTTGCAAAGTAGAGCTAGCCAAATCTATTCTGGCTGCATCGGCACCTCTGTAAGGAACTAGGAGCTGCAAATAAAGAACTCAGAACCAGGAACTGTCTTCAGCACAGTGCAGGGTGAGGGGGCAGGGCAGGGCGGAGTAAAGATGGCAAAATGGCAAGATGCTTTGCAGCAACTTACCATCAGGAAAGTAAGAGGAAATGGTCATTGGACTAAGCCATGGGTCTGTTTGTCTTGGGGAATGGATGTGTGGGAGATGAGGGTTCCCACAATGGATGTGTGGGAGATGAGGGTCCTCATCTCCCACACATCCATTCCCCAAGACAAACAGACCCATGGCTTAGTCCAATGACCATTTCCTCTTACTTTCCTGATGGTAAGTTGCTGCAAAGCATCTTGCCATTTTGCCATCTTTACTCCGCCCTGCCCCCCCCCCCCCCCCGCACTGTGCTGAAGACAGTTCCTGGTTCTGAGTTCTTTATTTGCAGCTCCTACGGTACTTCCTTACAGAGGTGCTCTAAGATACCTTCAACTTATCTGGACCTTGCCAAGGATGTTTTATGGAAGTTAAATCCACTGGGTTGATTAATCAACAAAGCCTTTGGGAAAATATCCCAGAAAGTAGTAGCGTATTTACCCTAATACAAATTGACTCTGAATTTAAGATGAGCCCCTTAACAAACAGAGCTTAAATATAGGTTATACCTATATTTACCCAAAAGGAAGAGGGCTCTACATTTAAGATGACCCCCTTATTTCTAACATCAAAAAACTTGGAAAAAACCTAGTCTTGGATTCAGGTAAACACAGTACATCTAGTTCTGAATTATCATCGCAATCTCTAGACAGAGCTTATTATATTAGCATCTGAATTGAGTCGTTCCTGATATGCCAGAAATTGTCAGGTGTGTTGCCATTGCAACAGGGCTTAATTTGTGCTAGGCCTTAGCCCTGGCATGTGTTTTCAATGTCAGGGCTGAATCTTCAAAGTTATGAAGTAAGCATTGATAAAAGTGCACTCTTGAACACAGAAAGACTATCTCACTACTGACTACCCACAGAGAACTCCTACACATCAGAGACTAATTGTGTGTGTGTGTGTGTGTGTGTGTGGTGGGGAGGTTCCAGAGGGACTTGAACCCTAAACCCTTTTTTCTAGAAATTAAGCACAGCACTTGGGGTATATCTGCCTAAAAATGCCTTCTACTTTTAGGTCAGCACTTCAGTGCCAAACAGAAAGTTCATCAGAGGCCCCTCCCACAACCTTCAAAATAAAGGTATGAAGTGGTGTGGGATAATCCTGTGCCAACAAGAGTATATAGGCAACACATTGTTTGGGATTAAGCTGGTCTCGCAACAGATCTGAGGACATTCTGTCTACCCCATGCAGATGCATAAGGGCCTGGGATAGGCAGAATGTCCACAGAACTGGGAACTGTAAGGACTAGAGGTGTTGAATATAGAGAACTGGCAGCAGGGCTGGCCCTGGGATTCACAGCGCCCTGAGCAAGGGGTGTCTTCAGGGTCGACGCATCCACTAGGCAGAACTAGGCAGTCGCCTAGGGCATCAGCTCTTGCATAAACAGTGCCAGAATATAGCACTGCTAATTATTCTTTCTCTCCTTGAAATACTGCACAGAGATGTAAGGATGTTATATGTACTGTATTAACCCAAACTGAAGAACATGAAGCTAAAACAACCCCCTTAAACGCAGGTTATACCTGCACTTACTCAAAAGGAACAGGACTCTGTATTTAAGCAGAGTCAGCAGCATCTTTTCATCTCTGAAGTGTTAGAGGTTTGCCCCACAGTAGACTGGGAACTCTCTCCCACTGTTTCCTCAGGTCATTTGCTGGTCATCTGTGTGAGCTAGGGATGTGTACGAACAGGTTCAGAGGCCAAGAATGCCAGAATTTCGAACCAGTTCGGAGGCGGGCTTCTGAACTGGTTCGAAAGTCTGGCGGTTTGGCTGGTTTGACCGGTTTGACCGGGGTATGTGTGTAGCTTTCAGACCGGGGAGGATGCTCATCCTCTCCAGATGTGTCCCCCCGGCTGCATTTTCCCCACTGGTGCTGTGGTTTAAAACAGTCCCATGGAGCGGCAGCATATCTCCTTGCCGCCCTGGTAGACATCAGACCAGAAGTGCCTGGCACTGCCGGGTACTTCCGGTCCGACGTGCACCGGGGAGGCAAGGAGGTACGCTACCGCCCCGCAGGACCGTTTTAAACCACAGTGCTGGCGGGGGAAACATGTACACATCCCTAGTGTGAGCTGGTCATTCGACCTGGCAAACAAGCAGGCTGTATGCCTCACTTTAAAGCTGGGACTCTGCACTTCTCAGTTAGCCTGCCGGGGGCATTGGGGAGTGGGAGTCAAACCATCTAGGGCTACCTTAGTTCAAGCCCTGAGCGTCTTTGGTGCCCTCTCTATGTTAATGGATGGAAGTTCATTTTTAGTACCCCCAAACCTGTAGAACCTGAAATAAAAGCTCACAGAAATGGCTTTCTCCTCCTTCCTGGTGCACTGCTGACAGTAGACTCAGCAAACAGCATCAGCGAGCCACCAGACCTAGCTTGGTGCCCCCTTCAGGTAGGCACCCTGGGTGACTGCCCGGCTCACCCACCCCTAAGACTGGCCTTGATTGATAGTCCTCCTCATGCAAGGCTCTTTTGCCTTTAACAGAGGTCTGGTAGGCAGCAATTCAACAGGCAAAGCTTTCCCCACTGTTATATCTCCAGGACATGAAAACCACACTTCAACTCTGGTGCATGTGCTTGGGGGTGGGGAAACCAGCTGAGGTCTATGCACAGAATCTTCTGCAAGCAAGGCCTCTCTGACTCTCCCAGTGAAATGTGCACAAACATCTGAAAAATGCAACCCACCCTTTGACCAGGAGTGTCTAAAGAAGCATGCACGTTTGCTGCAAATAGCTTTCTGTGACCTAGATTGGGTACTGCTGTGACATTTCAACCATTTATGAAAGCTCTGAGAGGATCAAATAGATTATTTGGCTGTATTTGGGGGTGGGCATTCTAGCTAGTCTTCTAACCGTTCCGCTTGTGCAGGACATTGAAAGTGGCTCCTACTACATAGATAATAAATGCTGACAAAACCAGACTGCTTTATTGTTACCATGCTAACTCAGACTTGTATCACTTATATATGGTGCACTTTGTTTGTATCTCTGAGGCAGGAACACCAAATCAGTTCTGGGGAAATTACATTTGAAGCTTGTGGGGAATTACTTGAGTGCCAGGAGCATCCTTCTCTTCTGTAGCCAACTCTGACCAGCTGAGGAAGGAGACAGCTGTCTGTCTGGTAGAGCAGGCCCAGGCTGACCAGCACCAAATCAGCAGGTGTGCAGTGCAACTTTGGATCAGGTCCAGATAGTGAAGTGACGCTACCCTAGGAGGCAGGAAAAGTTGGGAGACCAGAACTTTTCAAAAGAAATAAGTTAGTTTTATTAAAAGAGGACACGATACTAATTGCGATCGAATACTGTATCAGCTGCTAGAGTGGGAGTAACAGAATGGATCTGAAGGCAAGGCTGCTTCCGTGAGGAAATGGGGAGCAGAGGATAAACACAGTCAGGCTGCTTGTGAGGAAAGTGAAAGTGAAGGTTGGGGGGGGGAGGGAGGGAGGGAGAGATGGAACAGAAGAGTGGACAAAGAGTGCTTTATACTCCTTCCAAGACCGATGAAACCTCGAAAGGGCTGGGTGGATCTCAAGCCAGAGATCAAGCCAGCTTCCACATTGCAGTGAGGCTTTTACTGGGAGGAAGGGGATCTTAAGCTGCTGGGCCGCTAGCTGTTGCAAGGGGGATCAAATCGCATCGTTCTTGGTGCCCACCCAGGGGCTCTTGGTTCAAGAAGGACCTGCAGGTCACCTGTGCTTAGGATTGCCAGCTCTCCAGGTCTAGAGTTTCCAGGAGCTGGCGTCAACCTCCAGGTGACTATTGAAAGCAATCCTGGAGTTTGTGATGGTTTGATATTGAGGAAAAT
The DNA here is from genome assembly GCF_027244095.1 of Hemicordylus capensis. NCBI lineage: Eukaryota > Metazoa > Chordata > Lepidosauria > Squamata > Cordylidae > Hemicordylus > Hemicordylus capensis. The sequence continues at coordinate 143,579,724 of NC_069657.1, forward strand.
ATTTGGAGAGGGAAAGGAAAAAATAAATTTAATGAAATTAAATTTATAAAAATTTATAAAAATAAATAATAGAGATGAGGCAGGGCAGTGGTGGCAGCAGGCAGATGAGATGATGCCTACAGGGGGCAGAGGCCTGTACTTGCCTCCCTGTGGCGCAGTCACCACCTGAAGCCATTGCCTCACTCTGCCTCATGTGGGTGCCTCCCCTGCTCTGCTGTGCCCATTCAATTAGTAGGAACATAGGAAACTGCCATATACTGAGTCAGACCATTGGTCCATGTAGCTCAGTATTGTCCGCACAGACTGGCAGCAGCTTCTCCAAGGTTGCAGGCAGGAATCTTTCTCAGCCCTGTCTTGGAGATGCCAGGGAAGGAACTTGGAGCCTAGATGCTCTTCCCAGAGTGGCTCCATCCCCTGAGGGGAATATCTTACAGTGCTCACACATCAAGTCTCCCATTCATATGCAACCAGGGTGGACCCTGCTTAGCTAAGAGGACAAGTCATGCTTGCCACCATGTGCATTGTGAATGATGACTTTGGAGCAAATTAAGGGCTTGTGTGCCCACATGATGGTGGTGGAGCTGGTGGTGATGATGACATTGACAATACTTGGCATTTCTATAGTGGTTTCTAGTATCCAAAGGTATATTTATGAATGGGATAATGTAGAAGTGAAGTGGCAGAGCTCTCCCCAGTGCATGTGTATGCCATTTGTATGTGTTTTGCTGCCTTGGGCAGCATGGGCATGTGAGTGTGACTAAGAATGATTATGGGTATTTGCTTTCTCCAGAATTGCCTGACTTATCCTTAGGGCAAAGATCTAGCAAGCAAAGGGACAAAAAGAAAGATATATGCCTTTCATTCTATGATTTGTAACAAAGAGCCAGCACCTGTAGAATTAACACCTGAGGTCATGACTGAGGACAGGTCAAGGTACCTCGATTACAATAGGCATTGCATCAAAGCACCTAATAAGAGACAATCTGTACTGCAAAGAGAAAGAATGTCAGGAGGCACTAGACAAGAAGGAAATGGCACAAAGTTGAGTGAGAGCTTGACAAGAGATCATGGATCAGGTTATTGATATACTTTGGTGTTCAACTAATTTCCTTGAAATAGCAGGTCCCCTCCTTGCAACAAAATGCCCTGAATACGTAATGCAGATGTGTACAATATTACAATGGCTGTCTCTAATAGAGGTCCATCATACCCACAATTGAATAGTTTGGTTTTTTAAAAACAGGTTAATAAAATAGTTAGTTTTTCATGTTGTTATAAAGCACAACTGTATATTAAAAACTAAGACTTTTATTAAAGCCATCCCTCATGCACACAATTAACAACAAACAAGCCAACCCTTTGCAGTGGCAAAAGGAAGGGGATGTTGGTACTAAAATTTTAAATGTTCCAAAATCATTTTTGTGTTATCAGAATGCTGTCCGGAGAGGTGGCGGCAGTGCTTAAATTCTAAAAAGAGAGATTTTGTCATGGCCCTGGATCTGGGACCTCGTATTAGCAGATGAGGTGGACCATTCAGGGGATAAGATAGGATGTATAGCAAGACACTTCAAGAACTTGGTTGAAAAGCAGTATGTGCATATTTGTGGTGGTGGTGGTGGTGGTGGTGGTAGTGGAGAACCCACAACCCAGACCCTGGTGTCCTTGCACTATCAGGACCCTCCTCACCAAGATAACTAGAGGAACCTGAGTGAGGACCTCTCCCATGGCCTGAGCCCTGCTTCATCCTCTGAACTGGAGGAATCCTCTGAGAACTTGCCAGCTTTAGCTATTGGAAGGTGCAGGCCAGTTCACTTTACTTGGGTACAACCCAGGGTAAAAACCAGTGGCTGCTGGACCAACATCTCTCTTTAGGCTGCCATACCTAGCTCTTATGTATTCCTGCTTGGAGCTAGGTCTTGACCACTTCCCTCCTGGAACTGTCTGAGTTCTGTATCCTTCCCTGGTTCCTGCCTCAGAAGATATCCTGGCTCAGCCTAGAACAGGATAGATCCCAAGGATTGCACACAGGCTTGAGACTTGGCACCTCTCTCTCTCTCTCTCTCTCTCTCTCTCTCTCTCTCTCTCTCTCTGAAATTTAAATTTCCTTTTCTGGTTTGAATATTGCTCCCTGGCAACAGTTCTTCTGCACAGTATTGTGGACTTAATTTTATTGCCCCCCACATACCACCATATCCTTTTAGTTTTCACTTGCCATGTGGAAGACTATTCAAAAAAGCTTCTGGATTGAAATCCCCCCTGAACGCTGATACAAATGTACTGACAAGGCAAGGTGAAGGGAAAGGGAAGTGGTGCTAAGTAGCAGGCCGGCTTGTACACACTCATGTGAATGAAACACTTGTCCATCAGGATATTCCTATCTGGGGCCAATTAGCTCTAAACGGTAGCATCTTCGCTAACAAAGAAACATTTATGCGTTAGTTAAAAGCTATGTCGGAGGAAGGGAAAGTGATCATGTGGGAGGCAGGTGCCAGCTCCGAGTGTAGTCCTACCCTAAACTTTTACCCAGCATATTAACAAGATAGGAGGAAATGCCATTGGAGCCTGCACCTACCTCCCACAAAACCACTTCCCCCTCCTCCCACCTAGCTTCTAACTCACACACATAACCAAAATAGGAAGCACACACAGCTCCTGAAGCTGGTATGATGCTTGTTCTACCCAGTTTACGATTGTGAGAACAGCCCTAGTGACTCAGAACGTGTTCAAACTAAACAGTGAGGTTATTCACACAATCGAATACTGTATTCTACCTGGTTTGGGAGCTGTGTGTGCTTCCAATTTTTGGTTGTGTGGAAGCAAGGTAGGAGGAAAACCTGGGTAGCTTTTCCTCCTGCCTTGTTTCCACACAATCACGTCTACCCAGGTTTTCCTCTTACCTTGCTTCCACACCACTGGAAATTGGGAGTACACACAGCTCCCAGACCCTGGTAGAACACAATTTTTGATTGTGTGAATGACCCCAATGTCTACTCACCATCTAGCAACACTTTCGCTTTACTTGGGTGTTTGGGATAGCTTCACTGGAATTCAGAAAAAAATGATTTGTTGTTAGTCACTGTTTGCCCAGAAAAATGGTTGCTCAACTATATTTCTCTATTGTGGACTCAAGGACAATCTGGGTTTAAGAATCACTGGGTTACTCACAGCTTCACGTAAATATTACTGTAATTTGCAGAATATGGATGATATAAGCAATTTCTGGGAAATAACGCAAAATGAACTGATTGGTTAAAAAAAAAAAAAGATCTGCCAGTGCCACTCTTACCTAAAAACATTTCCAGGGTTGTTCACAACTTCAAACAATAAACCATACAAAGAGAGTGGGGAACACCAACAATAAGGCAACGCTATAAAGAGCAACAGATAAAGGAAGCATTAAAACAACTCAACGAAGAATTTAAAAAGTCTGAGGAGAAGGGGGAGATCTTCCCCTCTGTGGTGCAGCCATCATTGATCACGGACTTGCAGTGCACCCAAGCCACAAGTGCCCAGGAGCTGGGCTTGCTGCCTCCCCTGCCCCCCTTGGCTGCTTGCCCCCACCTTCACAAACACCCCTGCCCTTTTACCACCATGCCACCACCAGGATGCACTTGCCCCAACTCTGCACCAGTGCAGCTTGAATCCCAAGAAGAACAGGCGGCCCCTTTAAGCAGGCCTGTTTTTGCTGGCAGTGGAGCAAATGTGGCCTGGTGGGAGGGCAGGCAGTGAGTGGTGAGCAAAGGGGAGCAAGTGAGGGGGTCAGGCTTTGGATTTTGCCTCCAGGCCACCTCCAATCTTGCTTCCTCTGATGCTGACAAGAGAGAACACCATAGGCAGCAGGTGAGAAAATCCACGGAGAAGACCTTCTCCCCAGTGCCACTTGCCTCCATCCGATGGCAGGGGCACCTGGGGGACAGCCTCCAAAGAGGACCTCAGTGAGTGGATAGGCTCACATTGGAGGAGGTGGCCTTCCAGGTATCCTGGGGTGCCAAGCCGCTTAAAAGGAAGCACCAGCTACTGTATGTACTGTGCCTGGAAACAGACGGGGAGCCAGGGTGGTTGTTAAAGCATGGGCAAGATAAGTTCTCATCATCCAGTCCCAGTCAGCTGCCCACGTAGCAATTTCCGAATAGTCTTCCTAAGCAGCCCCATGGACAATGCATTAACAGTAGGCGAATCTGCAAGTTATCAGGCTATGGAGAGCAGAGGCCAGCCTGTCCAGGAGGAGTCTTGGCAATTAGGAGCAAAATACTGGCAGACAGTTATGGTGTTGTTTTGTACAGCCTGTGAAACACTGCAGGTTGCGTCACGACAATGTCTCTAGTTTTGGGAACAGGGATGCCACTTGGCCTGTAACTGGGTTCTTTGCCAGCCAGCCAAGTTGTTTTGTTGTTTTGTTTTAAAACTCAGCGTCAACGTTAGGCAACTGACATTTTGAACTTTTCCACATCTGCAGATAGACTTGTATATGACAATGAACATGGCTGGGTCTCCCCTCTCCCGGGTAGGAGAGGTGGCATCCCTGTCTTGGCGGTGCGTATTGCCCCATTCAGCTCAGTTAAGATCAATTCCGTGGCTGCAGAATGTGGCAGACAGTGAGTCAGATTGCTGCAACAGGCTAGAGGACAAAAAAGACCACAGGATTCTCAAGAATGCCTGCTTGGGCTACAATTAGCAACCTCTCAGGGTGGTCCTTCCATGAGGCAAGGTTAGGTGGTCACCTCAAGCAGCAGATTATTGGGGCCCCAATGGGGTGGCAAGATGTGCCCTGCCAGCTCCACTGCCTCTATCTGCCACCCCTACCATCTGATCAGCTCTTTGCTAAGCAGTGGCACACCATTTGGCAAAGAGCTCCTCTCTCTCTCTCTCTCTGCTGTGGGATGTGCTTGCCTTCTTCTGCTTCCTCTACCTCCTCCCTTTTTTTTTGCCACTCTGCTGATTATGAGAAGGGGGAAGAAGTGGAATGAGAAAATGGCATTAGAGTACAGGAGATAGTATATTTATTTATTTACTCATTTATTTATTTATATTTTATTTATTTATTTAACATATTTCTATACCACCCAAACACATGTTTCTGGGTGGTTTACAACAGAAAGGTTAAAACATTAGTTAAAACAGAATAAATGACAGAAAAATTAAAACATTAATTGAAACAAAATAATGATAACAGAAAAGATTGACATTACAACAATTTAAAATTTTAAAATATTTTATAACAGTGTTAAAACTATTAAAACAAACACTATTTAATTAAAAGCCTGGGTGAACAGTTGTGTCTTTGAAAACCTTTTTAAAGTTGTGAGAGATGGGGAGGCTATTATTTCAGCAGGGAGAGTATTCCAAAGCTTCGGGGCAGCAGCGGAGAAGGCCTGTCCCCAGTGGCCACCAGACGAGCCGGTGGCAACTGCAGACGGACCTCTCCGGATGATCTCAATGGGCGGTGGGGTTCATAACAAAGAAGATATTCTTCTTTTGGGGCTGGAAGTAGCCGGACGTACCGGGTGCGCGTGCACACGCCAGGCATGTGCACACATTGCGATCGCAAGTGAGCCCGTCTGACGTGCATGAGTGTGCGTGCAATGTGCGCATACGCACCCGGTACTTCTGACCACTTCCGGCTGAAGAAGAAGAAGGGGCAGCAGGGAAGTACACTGCTGCCCCAAAGGATTTTACAAAACACCAGCGCTGGCGGGGGGAAGGTGGGGGGAGGGGTAAGTGCACCCTCCCCTGCCCTTAAAGTCCTACACCCACCCATACAAGCCATCTCCACCTCATTCCATGCACATCCCTAATGCCTTGTCCTCATTTCATATTCCGTTTCATATTCTGTCCTCATTTCATGTTCTGTTTCATATCCCCACTTCTCATAATTAGCCCAGCAACAAATGAAGGAGGTGGCAAAAGAGGGCAAAAGAAAGCGAGCGTATCCTCCAATAGTTATTGTGGCAGCAGAGAAGGCAAAATGGAGCAGTAGCTTCAGGAGGTGGTGGGCACCCCTGAAAATAAATTGTGCTGCTGGTATATGTGCTTAGATCAACGGCACTGCCAAAATCTGTGTTTGGCACTACATCACATATACGATTCTTGTAAACAAACATGCCAGAAGGAAGTAATTCCAAAGACTTAAATGCAGGGGCGTAACTATAATAGGGCAAGGGGAGACAGTTGTCTGAGGGCCCACTGCCTTGGGGGGCCCCCCAGAGGCAAGTCACATGACTGACTCCCCCAGCCGTGCACCCACCCAGGCTTAGCCTCATTTAAGATTTCTTTACTTCATGAGCTAAGCTTCAGTGAGGGTGGGGGGCATTTTAAAATCTTGTCTCCGGGCTCACTCCAACCTTGCTATGCCCCTGCTTAAATGCCTCTTTTGAAATTATATTTTCAGTGTACCAAACTGCTGCTGCTGCTTGGAAAAGAAAAGGGCAGTGCATGTCATGTGTGCAAGGAGGGATGGCATTTGGTGCCCTACCCAGAGGCGTATCTAGGGAAAATAGCACCTAGGGCAAGCACTGAAATTGCGCCCCCTGTCCAAACATCTCACACCCATCTTTCAGATAACTTTACTATAATATCAGCTGAAAAATATAAGTCAAGTTCGTTAATCTTTTAAAATTTCAAAAACTATTTAGCAGTGGACGTAGCCAGACCAAAAAATGCTGGAAAACTACAAATTTCACTATGCTTGGGCTCATGAAATACCCAAATACTATGTGGAGGTGTACTTGGAAAACTAAACAGAAGTGCCTATCTAATTCTCTACTATGCATTGTAGCATCACAATTACCTAAGTTTTAAAAATAAATGGAGAATTTGGCTTTTCCCAGATACTCTGAAAATAATTAAAGGATATGCAGAGTAAACTGTGTCACTGCTTGGAATATATTCTAGTATTTCAGAAAGACAGTTAAAATGAGAGAAAGAGCAAGAAACTCCCAGTGAGCCTTAATACTAAGGATTTCACACTGATTCAAAGACAAACTTACCATTAATAGCCATATTATTAAGATACCACATTTAACTCACTTATCATAAGAAGCAAAGTAAGAGCAAATGAATACAATCCGAGCTCATAAGCTTCAGCTCAGTATCCACAAGCCCTGATTCTCTGTACATAGTGCCAAACTGAATATGTGTACAGTGACTTATATTATATTAAATTTTTTTTAACTTGTAGCCCCTTTGGGGTGCTTCCTATAGGCCATGGGGCGGGGGTGTCTGCAAAGGTTACCCCTCCCACCGCTGGCCTCTAGGGCCTCGCAGAGACCATTTGGACATGTGCAGTGGCCATTTTGTTTTTGGTGGCCATTTTTTTAAAATTAATTTTAAGAAGTTGCACCCCCTTCAAGTGGCGCCCAGGGCACGTGCCCTGCCTGCCCCACCCTAGATACGCCCCTGGCCCAACCTCAGGCCCAGGGAGGTGTCTCTTGAGCCACCATTGGCTTTATTTACACAAATATACCGGCTGAGCATTAGATGAAGTTGGTAATAACAGAGAAAAGTCGGCACCACTCAGGTTGTCAGAGAACTGCATCAAAAGCACTTCCGCCTTCTCCCTGGCTTCTGCCTTCCAGACTCTTCACATTTCCTCTTCCTTTCTCTCTCTGTCCCACAGCAGCTCTATTTTCTCACTGACCTAGCGCAGTCAGGCCTTATAGAGGGAAGGGGATAGGGTGATGTGATGTCCCCACAGGTGGAATATGTCGATCTTACAAGTTTTCCAGTGGCGCCTTTCTCTCTCAGAAGGTGATCCAAAGAATCATTTGGAAACTACTTAGGAAACTTCCAACTCAGCCCCTGGTCCATCAGCCAGTGATCTGTTTTTCAAAAGGAAAAACAGGCCAGCCAGCCAAATGGGTACAACAGGTAGTACTATCACTGGAAGTGCCAATCCCACACTCTCCTTATCCCACCAGTCAGTTTCATATCCTGGCTCTGATAGTAATATATGTAAAGTTCTGCCGTAGAGTCGGTGCCAGCTCCTGGCGCCCACAGAGCCCTGTGGTTGTCTTTGGAAGAATATAGGAGAAGTTTACCATTGCCTCCGCCCATGCAGTATGAGAAGATGCCTTTCAGCACCTTCTTATATCGCTGTTGCCTGATATAGTTGTTTCCCATAGTCTGGGAAACATACCAGCGGGGATTCGAACCGGCAACCTGTGGCTTGCTAGTCAAGTCATTTCCCTGCTGTGCCATTACGTGGTCAGCCTTTGGTACAAGAATACAATATTCCTTTCATGATGGGTTCTTGTAGGTCTGTGCACAGAACAGAGGGAAATGAAAAGGAGGAGAAAGTAACTGCTGAATGAGACTGAATAAATAGGAAGAAGGAGAATGAGCGCTTGCTAGGGCTGCCAGCTTATTTACTGTTTCTACTCCTGTGTCTCTAGCATGTTAATGCTAGAGGCCTTTTTTTGATGGTTACACCCCATTTATGGAATAGCCATAAAGCCAATGAGGTTCACCTGGCTTCATCACTTTGCTCTTTTAGATGCCAGGTAAAGACCTTTTTGTTCACTCGGGCCTTTTAAATTTGATTCTGATTTTAAAATAATTTTAAAATGAGTTTTTAGCTGCTTTGTATTGTGTAGTATTTTCTTTTCACCTTTTTTGGTCTGTTATGATTTAATGTGTTATTAGTGTGTCGAGGACAAAAAACCCCAACTTCAAGTATACGCTGATGGGAGCTGAGCTGTCAGAGACTGACCAGGAGAGGGATCCTGGGGTCGTGGTGGACAGCTTGTTGAAAATGTCGACTCAGTGTGTGGCAGCTGTGAAAAAGGCCAATTCCATGCTAGGGATCATTAGGATGGGGATTGAAAAGAAAACTGCTAATATTATAATGTCCTTATACAAAATGACGGTGTGGCCACGCTTGGAGTACTGCATACAATTCTGGTCACCATGTCTAAAGAAGGACATTGTAGAACTGGAAAAGGTGCAGAAGAGGGCAACGAAGATAATCAGGGGCCTAGAGCTCCTTTCTTATGAGACTACAACATCTGGGGCTTTTTAGTTTAGAAAAAAGACGACTGCGGGGAGACATGATAGAGATGTATAAAATCATGCATGGCATAGAGAAAGTGGATAGAGAGAAATTCTTCTCCCTGTCACATAACACTAGAACCAGGGGTCATCCCATGAAATTGATTGCCCGGAAATTTAGGACCAACAAACAGAAGTACTTTTTCACACAATGCAAAATCAACTTGTGGAATTCTCTGCCACAAGATGTGGTAACAGCCAACAACCTGGATGGCTTTAAGAAGGGTTTGGATAACTTCATGGAGGAGAGGTCTCGGCTGCTAGTTGGAGTGGGCCACCTCCAGCCTCAAAGGCAAGATGCCTCTGAGTACCAGTTGCAGGGGAGTAACAGCAGGAAAGAGGGCATGCCCTCAACTCCTGCCTGTAGGTTTCCAGCGGCATCTTGTGGGCCACTGTGTGAAATAGGATGTTGGACTAGATGGGCCATGGGCCTGTTCTTATGTGTTTTTATTGTATGTTTTAATCCTCTGTTGTAAGCAGCCCAGAGAAAAATTTGTTATGGGGCGGCTAACAAACAATGTTCTTCTTCTTGTTGTCATCATCACCATCACCATTGATGGAGCTGCCCCGGCGTGATTGGCGAACACCCTAAAATTGCGATTGGGAATTTGTGTGGGGAAACTAGTTCAGTGTAGAGCAGTTCCACATCAGAATAAATTTTAATGCAAAGTGCTGGTTACAGGAAAATGACTGAGAGAGAGATGTTCAAAAACAGAGGTGGTTTTATTTGAGGGTAAGGGGCACAATGGAGGAAGAAAGTCATTTACAGCAATGTTATTACTTAAAATACGTTACAAGATTAACCATATAACTGTTAAGAGAAAATTTAGCTTAATGTCTGAATTAAAGTAGCTTCTAGGCCGGCCAGAGAAAGGAAGCTCAGAGAAACAGCCTCTTGGATCTAAGAGAGAAGAAACAGGGCTAGAGGGAGCCCAGTTATCATAGATTCTCGTTCCTTCCTTTATCGGCGGTGGATCTTGTAGCTCAGGAGCAACTGAAGGACTTTTCTCCTCGGGGATGGACCCGGAAGCAACAAACAGCAATGAAAAATCAAGGGGGTTAGGCGGCAGGGATAGATCCCAAGGGCATCTGTTCTCGTGAAGCCAACTACAGATGGTAGTGAGGAGGGCTGGGCAGATCGGATCCGGCAAAAGAGCTGATCAAGGGCCTGGAAGCAAGAGTGGCCCACAGAACAAAATGCGGCCAAGTGGTATGGCAAGTGTCCGCTGCAGCGTCCAAATAACGGGTGTCTCCAAGATATGGAACCAAGTGAGGGACACTGGAGACCAAGTGGAGCACACTGGCTCCAGGCTCCAAGGGCATTTAAAGCCCAATTTGTGTCCTGAGGGAATATTCCTGTTGCCCTTCTTTCTTGAATAGACTTGTTCAGGGGAATTGCAAAAGATCCCATTGTTTGTGGTTGCTGTGCTGTGTTACAACACAATGCTTGAATGGGTCAATGCAAATGGAGTGATTGGACGTGCAAACACTGGAACTCTTTTAGGTCGGAAGCACCTAATAAACTAATCAGTTTTAATGGGTACATCTCTGAGTGTTTTAATGGGTACATCAACCACTTTAGCCTTCTTTTGATAAGGAGGGAATGCACATTGGTGGACCTTATCTGGCTTCCCTGCTGAGGTAATTGGATTTTAGCATGGTTGAGGCATGTATGGAGGGGAGATAAACCAAAGGAGGGTCAATCGTGGAGAGAGACTTTGAACGGTGAGTTAACTTTAGCAAGTTAACTTCAGGAGCCTGCTTAAGTATCCCAGCATGGGGAAGGTGCGAAGCTAGTTCCCTTTCTATTTGGCTTTGGCAGCTGATAAATCTGGGGGTAACTGACCCCAAATATGCCAGCAAATGGAGAACTCACGATGCTGTGAGGCTCCTGAGCATGTCAAAAGTGAGACCCATATGCCTGCAGTCTCAAACATAGGCAGAGAGACTTCTGGGAGCTGGCAGAAGAGCAGTGCTAACAACAAACAACAGCTGATGGGGAAAGTTTTTCCTGCTTCATTTTGATCTGACACTCTCACAGGTGCAGAGCCAGGAAAAACGCTGACAGCTGTACAGTCATTCCAGCTCCTTGCCTTGCCTCAAACTGGACACAAGCAGAGTATGGTTTTCTGTGACAAACATGTTGAATAAACTGCCAGTCTTTAGTTCCAGTTTCTCGTTTAAATTAACTGTGTGACAGGAAGCTAATGCTGGACTGATTTTTTGTTTTGTTTTGGTTTTTTAATGTTCATTTTACATTATGATTGAGATAAATTCTCTAAAGAGGTAAGTATGTTCTTGCAATTCCTTTTTTTTTTTAAATGGTTATGAATGTTTGTTACAGTAGTGGATCTAAAGAGCCCTCCTCCTGCTGCCAGCATCACTGCCAAGAAGCTCATTCTCTAGTGCTGAGTCACTATCTGGTCTTCTGGCTTATTCCGTTTTCCAGATACTATTTGCACTGCTCATAAAAAGAAAACAAGGGCCCAAATGAGCTCTGCATTCAATAAAGTATTAATTACACAGGCAGTAGATTGGGGAGAATGTAATGGCACAATAGGTATGGGCATGTCTATGGGACACTTTTCCTAGGAACCCTGGCCTGGGTCCGATAGTTCTTACTGCTGCTGAATACACATGTTTAGGAACAACTTGCATGAGTTGCTAAAAGAAAATGCTCATCACCCTCTAAACTTTTGTTTTTTTGCGGGGGGGGGGGGAAGACATGCAACAGATGAAAGGCTTGAAATAAAGGTGATAAATAAATATATTGAAACCATTGGTGCTTACACATAAACACAGATAGTTGCACATCAGGTTCAAACCAAATTCACTTTGTAGTATGTACGAATACTGAAGGGCAGCCCTTAGTATTTCCCCCATTCTACTATGGGCTATTGACAACAGCAGAAATAGCCAGCTAGAACGACAAGTTTGATGGGAGTATTGAAGCTCAAACTGCCTCATGGCTGTCCAGAGAATGGGAGTGGAGGTTATTTTATTTTATTTTTTTAAGATAGACACTTGCTGCACACTCTCATCTGGGCAGATGCTACAACAAAACCTTTCTCCTGTGCTGGCTGGCAGCCATATCGGCACATAGCCTAAACTGATGCAGGGCCCACTGCCCCAATGTCTATCTGTGTTGGTCAGCACAACCACCCACAGATAATCCCATCCCCCCCCCACCAGTGATTCACAGTTGACTTTAAGGCACACACACACTGCTTGCACTGAAGTGCTGTCAAAACCAGGACTAGCAACTTTCTTTGAAACTGTTGTTTCTGTTTGTTTTCTTAGGATGGCTCCAGGAAAGGATAATGAGGAAAACAGGGGAGAAAAGTGAATCATCCTTCTTCAACTACCCTCCCATACTCATAACCCAGGTGCATGGTTAAAGAGAAGTTTAGACTGATCTTCTTTTTAACCATGCAGCAGATCGGGGTATAATCCTTTTTAAGGCATGATGACCATGTCTGTGAAATAGGGGTTTCCATAGCGCTTATTCTGGAGTAATAAGCGTACACAATTGTGATGCTTATTTATTATTTACTTTTACCAAAGTGTATACCGCCTTTCACCTCAAGGCGGACTCTAGGCAATGCCCGACATAAGAACCAAATACACAAAATAAAACAATAAAAACGACCAACCGAGAGAAGATCTATAATGGTCTATGTCCTAACGACCTGGCCTTTCAAAATGTGTGGAGTCTAATCACGAAGGCTTAGTTAGTTAGTCCGGATCTAACATACTGTATAAGAGGAGCGTGACATGCTGCCAGCACTGGCGGAGAAGAGATAAAAATCTAAACCAGTGCGGAGTGTGTATAAGAAAGAAAGAAAGAGAAGGAAGGAAGGAAGGAAGGATCCCTCCAGATCTTCCACAAGCAATCCTATGCTATCTCAGTCTGGACCCGAGATAGAGACGCCGGCGCCGCGTTTACTCGCTCCTCTATTACGCAAGCGGTGACTCTTCTTGCCCCCCCCCCGCCCGGTAGGCTGGGAATTTGTGGCCAGCGGCAGTACCCCTGGGAGTGGCCTCGGTAGCCACCGCTCTCTGCTGTGCGCCGCCGGTTCCGGAACGGGCTACAAAACAAGATGGCGGCGGCGAGCAGGAGAGTGGGCAAGGTACGTGGAGGAGGTGGCCAAGGGGGCTGTAAGGTGCCTGCCTGCAGCCCTTGAGCAGCAGAGGAGCGCTGAGGAGGGGAGGCATGAAAGCGAGGGTAGGGCGGTGGGGGAGGGAGGGTAGGCAGATGGAGTCTTCAGTGCAAGCGGGGAGGATGATCGTGCTTCCGAAACGGTTACAATTGTTGCCTGGTGGTGATCTCCCTTGTCGTAGGGGACGGCCTTTGGGTTTGGCTGGTCCCCGGCATCTTTTTCTCGAGCTAGCTTCTTTTACTACCTTCTTGCATTAAAGGGCTCTTGTAGCTCGAAGACAAAGTGAAGCACGCTTTTCCCATTTCGGCACCGGGTTAGGGGTGAGAAGGAAGGGGGCAGGGGAGGGGTGGGGAACGGGATGGTGCTTCACCTGTTGAATGTCTGCCTGTCGTGCAGTGGTTCAGGGCACAGGAGTCCTGCCAGGAGAGAAAAAAGATGGTAATAATAGCCCTTACTGCTCACTCCTAGAAACACACACACACACACACGACTGTGTATAATTTGCCATTCTCACACCATTAAGCCGTTGATAGCCTTTTAAAGACAAAATTTTTAAAAAAACATGAAAGATGGGCAACAGATGCTATTGGGAATTTATTCAGTCCTTGTGGAACCGACAAGCCCCTTTAAGGAACATCCTTTAATATGGAAATAGTTGGCTGTTTTGGAGAAAAGGTTCAGAAAGCCCGGCTTAGTGTATGGGATGCTGACTGTAATTCTAAATCCCTAACTGAAAAGTCCGAAACTGAAATACTCTGTTTTTAAGAGAGCAATAAAAGCTGTGCCAGTGCAGATCAGCACCAGTTACAAAAGAGCACCTTATGTGGTTGCTTTCACTTTCTGTTACTGGTAGCTTAGAAGTTTGTTGGGAAAGAAGGAAATAACTCTGAAATAGTTTCTGTAAAACTTTTTGTAGAATGTCAATTTGCCTGTGACTGGGGAAAGCCATAACATTTGGGAAAACAGATATTTTATGATCTGAGTTTATGGAAGCTTCTGTTGATGACTTGAAAACTACAGGTAGAAAGGATAAGGCACAGAAGTGTACAGGTGGGGCTGATTTAGGAAAGGTGGTTGTTCTTTTGGGACTAGGACCCTATATCCAAAATGAATATATTACTGAATTTTTCATAAATTAATGGTGCCTGGCTGAAGTGAGAGACGAACGGAGAAATAATAGTAGCGGATATAAATTATTTGCATGTAATAAGTTATTCAAACATAGATCTGCAAAAATAATTTTCATAAGTGCCCCCGTCACTTTGACGTGTGAAGATGGAAAGACAAGCATTGCTCCTGTTTACTTCCACCATAATATGGCCTGGTTAAGTGAAGAGGAAAGTGTTCAGTAGAAGTCTTGTGCAGACATTACAGCCTTCCTTCCTACTAAAAGAGGGGAGTCAAGGGAGTAATAAGGATAATGGTTTCAAACCTGAGTATTCTTGTGGCTGGGAAGCATCCTTTTAATCTAACTGGATGACCATGCACTGATTGAAATCTGTTTCATCACACAGTTGCTGCCCACTGCTGGGCTGGGAGACATCTCATGCCTTTTCCTTTTTTTAGGAGCTGGATGAAATCAAGAGGTCGGGGTTCCGCTGCTTCCAGAATATTGAAGTGGATGAAACTAATGTGCTCCTTTGGAAGGGACTTTTAGTGCCCGTGAGTACCAGGGAGCTGGGAGAACAGCGGGGCCTGAATGGGCTCAGAGGTGATGAGAGGTTTGCAGTGTGTTAGATAGGACATTGGGTAGAGTAAGGCCACTGCTACTCAGATTTGGACTACTGTTAAAGAACAGCAAATTGTTAGTTTATTTTTATGGCTGAGCCCATTTCTATCCTTGTGCCCAGGATGACCCTCCATACAATAAAGGGGCATTTCGGATTGAGATCAGCTTTCCTTGTGAATATCCCTTCAAGCCCCCCAAGATCACATTCAAGACGAGGATCTACCATCCAAACATTGATGAGAAGGGCCAAGTTTGCTTGCCAATCATCAGCCCTGAATATTGGAAACCAGCTACCAGGACAGACCAGGGTATGAGAAAGAGGGACGTGCCTTATGGGGTGGGTGAGAGGACAGCTGCCTGCTTGTTGGGTGCTTATGGCTCACCTGTAAGTTCTGCTGATTTCCCTGCTGTATTAGGCTGTGTCCCTTTCTGACCCTCCTGACCTTTTCCACAGTGATCCAGGCACTGATAATGCTGGTGAATAAGCCTGAGCCTGCCCATCCACTGCGTGCTGACTTGGCCGAGGAATTCACCAAGGACTACAAACGCTTCCTGTCCAATGCTGAAGAGCACACCCGCAAATTCAGTGAGAAGCGACCATGCGAGTGACCCCTCCCATCCCAACTGTCTACCCAGCTTCCCTGCCTGCCTCTGTCATTAGCTGCCTGGGGAGAACTTTCCATATATTCTTAGTCCCAGTGGGACGGTAGATGAGTGGGACCAAGACAACCACTCCCAAAACTGCAGATCAACAAAATAACATGCATGATGGAATTCTGGGTTGCTCTGGACTGTGAGATGAACTCTGCATCTGAGAGGGAGTAGGCTTCTACCTGGGGGAGACTTGGCTTGCACTTTGGGTGGATGAAGCTTCATGCCTGGCTGTGATGAAGCAGGAGGCCTTCTCCAGAATTGGATGGGCATCATGGGTACCCTTTCTCTCTCTCTCTCCCTTTCATCACAAGGATTCTTATAGTGTTGCTAGGCACTTAAAAAACCTACAGTAAACATTCCTGGGGGGAAAGGTGAAGAGAGGTAAAGATACAAATGACTTTCTTTAAACTGACCAAGAGGGAGCACTTAGTTTGGAAGGCTGGGACTTGTGAAATGGGAAATGACTTGGTGAGGAGCCAAGAGGCTCTGTGAGTGGAGCAAGGTAGAGATGAGGATCAGGCAAGTAACTGGTCTCTGTTGCCAACAATGTGTACATAGAAAATATTTTTTAAACAGCTCAGTCCTAACTGTGCTTACTCAGAAGCCGGAAGTCAAAATGAACATAAGAACAGCCCTGCTGGATCAGGCCCAAGACCTCTTTAGTCCAGCATCCATTTACACACAGTGGCCCACCAGATGCCTCTGAGAAGCTCACAGACAAGAGGTGAGGGCATACCCTCTCTCCTGCTGTTACTCCCCGGCAACTGGTATTCAGAGGCATTGTGCCTCTGAGACTGGAGGTGGCCCTCAGCCACCAGACTAGTAGCCATTGATAGACCTGTCCTCAGTGAATTTGTCTAGTCCCTTTTGAAGCCATCCAAGCTAGTGGCTATCACCACATCCTGTGGCAGAGAATTCCATAGATTCATTGTGCACTGTGTGAGAAAAGTACTTTATTTTGTCAGTCCTGAATTTCCTGGCTTGAAACTGAATCTAGAAATTCAGAGAGGTTTTTGTCAGTGAACCATAATGGAACCTAAAACCTCTGTTGCTTTGAGTTGGAACTGAGCCCTTTAAATACATAAAGCGATAACTAGTTCAAAATAAGTGGTTCAGTAATCAGGCACTCAGCTTTCAATGGTATAACTTCACTTGTACAATTGCTTTCTTTTCCCGTGTTTTTAATCCTGTTCTTTGTAACTTTTTTTAAAAAAAGAAACCAACGGTTATGACACTTTTTCCAATTCAAATCATCATCATTGCATGAGTTTTTATAGAGTGACATTACACACAAGAGTATGAACCAGTTTAGATATATTTGTGCTGAATAATTTCAGTGCTTGAACCAGTTACCAAACCACTTTTTCAAGTTAGTGTCTGAACTAGAGAGTTAAAAAAAAATGATGAATTGTAATGGAGTCCATATTTTTCATGGTCCAGCTTCCTCCTCAGAAGCATCCTGTACTAGGGGGCTGGACCACACGATCTCCAAAGTCCTTTTTGACTAAAATCCTATTATAAGTAAATCCCTTTGCGTTTAATGGGATTTGTTTCTTAGTGTGTGTGTTTAGAATGTAACATAAGGCTACAATCCTGAACACACTAAGAAGTAAACCTCATTGAAGTCGGGGCTCTTACTTCTGAGTAAAACATGCATAGAATTGCTCTGCATATCTGTTTCCTTTGTGTTTGTGAATGACTCCTTTTTTCCTAATAAAAATACTCTTCTACTGTCTGAAAGGCATGCTCGTTCATGGCAGTAGATCCTTCTCGCCCCAGCTTTCTTTCATAGCTCTGCTCTACCTCCTACTGTTAGGATTACTGGGCCATGTTCTTGGCATAATGAGGAGAATCTCAGGAGACAGTATTAATCACCCACACAGAAATACACTGCGAGGATACAATTGCCTAATAGTTAGAGGGATCTAGGATTGTGGTTTGGTTTTTCCAGGGTAATTTATGGAGCACATGGCAACATCAAGATCAGTTTCCAGGCTTTCTTTGGGCATTTCAGGGCTTAATGTGAACTAGGAACCACCAGAGCTTTGCCCCAGGACTGCTTTCAGTACCAGGATTTGGGTCTAGGATGTGAAACAGTGCTCTCAGTACTGAATCAACAAAACTGCCCACAGACTCAAAATCTGCCAATGGAACATGCTCTTCAGCAGCTGCATCCACCTTTTCTAGGACTTCCATTTCTCTCAGCATGGCTCCCTGAGGTGCCTTTCACAAACTATTTTCTTGCAGTAGTTTCTGAAATTGGTGGATGAAAAGTTCCCCAGTTCTATGGAGCAAAGTGCCTGCCTACAGGTCTTTTGGTTAAGACAAAAGGGAGATGTTTGCGGCTCTCATTCTTTATTTAAAAGAAATTGCCTCAGAGAGAGAGAGAGTAAGTGGGCCACCCAAAACCAGTTTGTGATATTGTATTATGAACGTCTCAACTACACCATTTCATTTCGTCCTTTTCTAGAATCCTGGACTTTGTGGGGAAACAAGATAAATCATTGCAGCCAAGCCTCTGCCCTCAGTATCCTATATCCAAAGCATCAGTTGCAGATGCTTGCCCTGGCCTTTTCTTGTATGTAAACTGGCAAGGAAGGGGGATTCCAGTTTCAATAGGCAGCTGGTTTATTTGACAAACTGGCTTTATAAAAATCGGTTTCCTTTGTGTATCCTAGCTATGTTTTTCAGACTTCAATGGGTCTTAATCCCAAGTCAGAGGCTACAATCCCAAGCACAACTACTAGGGAGTAAGACCCATTGAATGCAGTGGAGTTTACCTCTGAGGAAAAAGGCATAGGATCAGGTTGTACATTCTTCTGTAGTTTTAAGGAATTCTGGGGTGTCTCCAAGGAGCATGGGTGGCAAATGTCTTCCTGATATCCTCACCATTTGGGGGCAGAAATGGACTTCTAGATACTGAACTCTTTGCCATAACAAAATACAGCATGGTTGCCTTTAAACTGTGCTTTAATGGATGAAGTGTTGTAGAAGTGAAGTATGATTGCAGCATGAGTTGAAAGAGAATTTTCTAGCATTTGTAGCCAAAAGGAAAGGGAATGGAATTGGTGGCAGTGGCTTGCTAAAGAGGCACCAGGATTATTACTTATTCCAAGTTCTGTTTTCATGGAGGCCAGATCTTTGAAGATGATTAGTGACCCCTCAGGATGGAGGCAATAATCCCTTCCCTGTTTATCTTTCAAGCATACTGGCAGGAAGTCTGTGTGTACCACACTTCAAGAAGGAATAACCACTGTAGTTCAAGCCAGTGCTGTATGTAGGAAATAGTAGAAAAGAGACGGGGGTACATCCCATGTTGCCTTCTCCCTGAAAAGCAAACAAAGAAGAAATCCTGAATGTGAGACTTTAAAGGAGGGGGGAAATCCTAGCAGAACAAGATAGCAACAATCACACCTTTTGGAGCGCTATTGCAGTACCTAGAGCAGGGATTCTCAACACTGGGTCCCCAGTTGTTGGACTTCAACTCTCATAATCCCCAGCCCCAGTGGCCTTTGGTTGAGGATCATGGTAGCTGAACTCCAATAACATCTGGGGACCCAACGTTGAGAATCCCTGACCTTGAGCATGGGTGGCAAACTCAAGTGTGGGTGGAGGTCCGCCCCATCACCAAACAGATATGCAGAAGCTGTGCTTCTGATTTTGCATCAAATCCTGACCCGTAGTCGGCCTAGTGGTTAGCAAGTTATGTGGCGTGTAGTGGGGTTCTGCAGGTCTTACTGAGGACTTTGAAGGACCTGATGAGGCCCCAGGCTTTCTGTTTGACAGCCCTGGGCTTAACCATTGCACTGTAGAAGGCATCCTTCTTGAACTTTTTTGTTTATAGCCACAGCTACATAGGGATTCTGTTTCTTCACTGAAGCATCTGATAACTGAGCAGGGATTCTGTCCTTTACCATTTCCTCAGTCCTATCAGCTACTCTCCTTCACAGTATACTCTCCTTCAGTGATGAACTCCATGGCATTCCCCCTCACCTGTCCCCCACACCAGCCATACTTTCCTCTGTTGTTTCCAAGCAGCCTCCAGCAGAAGCCTGCCTTCCATGTTTATTGCTTCTTGGTCTTCACCAGCCCTTTCTGCACCAGGCTGCGGTAGAGCTCTTGGATGTAAGTGTAGATGCACTTGTTATCAGGAACACTCATGCGCACCATATCATCCACCTCCAGAAGCTGGGCACAGTCGGCGAGCTTCCTGAGGAAAGGTGGTCAAAGAACAATCGGGTTAACTTGACATCTTTTTCAGCCTCACTGAATTTCGGAAAGGCACCTTCTAGGTGCAGCCCCACCCTAAAGTGGGGTGGGAACCTCCAAAGTCTGGCTATAGCCCTCCACACTAATATTTAATTTATTTGTTGCATTTATAAATTGCTTTTTGCCAGGAAGCTCCAATAGCAAAACCCCATCTTGGAAGCTGGCTCAGGATGGAAAGGGAGTGTTGTGTAACCTACGGCTTACCTGTTTGGAAGGAATCCAATGACACTGGTAAGGCTGTCTAGCCTTTGGGAGCTAGCTTGGTTCCCTCCTTTGTTCCTCAAGAGGATGGGGAAGGTGTAAGGAGAATGATTCTGTACTCCAGACACTAGTAGTGAGTTGATGCTGCTGGAGTTGTGAGGGAATATAACCAACTGTGATATAGCACCTAAATTTGGTGTTGACTGTCTGTCTACCAGGATTTTTCTTCTTACAGTGGCCTAGGAATGGGCACTGCCTTTTCTAGCACTGGTCCCTGGACTGGCTGTTCAAAGGCACTGAGGTCATTCACACAACTGAAAACTGGGTTGGACAAATATCTTACCCAGGTTTGGGAACTGTGTGTGCTCCCAAGTTTCAGTTGTGTGAGAGCAAACAACTGGATAGGAGGAGGGAGAAATGATTGTGTGGAATCAAGGTAGGAGGAAAAGGGGGGTAGGACAGCACTGTTCTACCCAGCATTTGACCAAGGTAGGAAGAAAAATTGTCCTTCCCAGCTTTTCCTCCTACCTTGATTCCACAGTCACTTCTCCCTCCTCCTATCTAGTTGCTTGTTCCCACACAGCCAAAAAATTGGGAGCACACACAGCTCCCAAACCTGGTTAGGACATTTGTCCAACCCAGGTTTTGGTTGTGTGAATGACCTCCCTGTTCTGAGTCCATTTCTTCAGAGCTTAACCTAGCTCTTGAAGTCAATGAAACTAGTATCCCCCCAAGTTCTTTGATGTTAGAAATTGTCTGTCTGAAACTCAGAATCCTCTTTCTTTTGGATAAATACAGGTATAATTTGTATTTCACTTCCATTGTTTAAGAGGGTCTTAAACTCTAGAGTTATCTTATGTTCTGGTAAATACAGAATGAGCTGATTAACTCTTCATTCAGCACTGCAGATCCTTTTGTGTTTGGCTAGCATTTGATGCTGTACACGTTATAAATGTGAAGGGGAAAGATGTGCTACAAGCCCTGAGGGACAGGCTGTTGTCAAGGGCCAGCGTGGAGCCATTGGCTGTGGCTTCTTGGCATGTGTCCACTTCTGGAGATACACCACTCCCCTTTGCAAAAACACCAGTGTATTTGGTGCTATGCAAAGTGTGGGTTGGCACTGATAACCAGCCCCCCCCCCCGCCACATTCCCTTTAGTTGTGGGGCCCTGGAGTGCTCACTCAGCAGTGGAGAAGGCCAGGGCAAAGTTCTCTCTGCGCTTTGCTGGGTCAAGAGCCATGTAGTCAAAGGCATCCGGGAAGAACTTGTGGATGAGGGCACAGAAGGCCATGCCGCTGCTCCAGCTGGAGGAGAAGTTCTGGATGTCCACATGCTGGGAATGAGACACAGAACCATTGACGGGGAAGGGCTCATCTGCTTCCTGGTGTTGTGCTTATCCACACCAGCTGCAACCATCACTTATTGCTAAAGGTATGTCCGTGTTAATTAACCACACTATTAGTATCAATAGTAATCACATTTTTACCGCTCCTTTCCTCCAAGCAGCTCTGGGTGACATACATGGAGTTCTCATCTTTTTTAGAATTATTAATCCTTAGAACAACCTTGTGAGATAGGTTAGACTATGCAGGGCTGCTCAGCTTAGGCCCTCTTGCAGATGTTGGCCTACAGAGTTCCCATAATTCCTGGCTATTGACTGCTACAGCTGGGGATTATGGGAGCTGTAGTCCAAAAACAGCTGGAAGGCTGAAGTTGAGCAGACCTAAGAGAAAGTGGCTAGCTCAAGTCTCCCGAGTGAGCACAGAGGCTGAGGGGGGATTGGAGAATCCAAACCAACCTCCTAGCTGGGACTACCATGCTGGGACTCTGAGTGGAAACATCTGGACATGCACCCACCCTTCTACACAGAGAAAATATCTGGCAATTGCATCATGTTGGCATACTGTTGCCATGCTTAAAACTGTACTCAAGGGGAAGAGCAGATTGTTCTCACATTTAAAACTGTACAAGTGGGGGGCTGGAGCAATTGCTAATTCTGCAGCATACCAAGTGAGATGCTTAGCAACGCATCTAAAATCAAAGAATATGACTGGAATGATTTTGAGTGCCTGCTGAAGCTTTTAAAAAACCACATAGCTTTTCAAATACCATTTCCCCGCCTGCTAATTAGTTGAGGGAATATTTGTAATGACTGCTTTGAAACAGAAGCAGAATAATGAAACAGAATGGAATAATCTTAATAGTTTTTAAAAGATGCATACAGGTTTTTTTGTAATTGGTTCTGACATTCCAATAACAACACAGTTGCTGTAATTGCACATGTGGTCTTTAATAGGGGGAAAGTGTGGATAGAAACCCCATGAATCAGACATTGTGACTGTCACCTCTGGGTGGTGAGAATCACATCTTTGGTTTATAGGTGCCAATTTGTGTGTGGGGGGGTTGGATTATACTGTTCTTTTGCTATTGTTTTGGGGAATTAAAAACAAGATCCAAAGGCGACAGACAAGCAGAAAGCATCAATATAAACTGCCTATATACACAGTCCAGTATATATGTAAATGCAAAGAAAAAAGGATAGTAGTGCTTGGTATTTATACAGCACTTGTACAGTGTTCAAAAGTGCTTCATTTATATTATCTCCATAATCCTTAAGCCAGCCCTATATGATAGGTTAGTATTACAATAACAACAACAGCAACAATTATTACTTGTTACAATAACTGTAAAGGGAGATTGAGACTAAGAGAGAGTGGTTGGTTTGGGTGGGATTTTAACTAGGGCCTTTCCTGGTTAAGCAACTTGTGCTGTTAGGGTGAGACTGAGTGTCAAATTAAATACAAAACAGCTGTACTACAGGACGTTCTAGTTATATTTTCTGCAATTTGGGCTGCGCCTTAGCACGTGGACCTCACATCAACTGTTCCTTCCTATGCTTTTTTAAGTATTGCAATGTAGTGAAGAAATAATGCTGACATTACAAAAAGTAATAGGTATCCACCTAATTCCCAGGAGCTATCACTTTCATCCAGGTTTTTGCCACTGGTTAACAACTATGCACTGAGTTATCCACACAGGGGCCAGAAACATAGCAGAACCTGCTCATGGAAGACAGCAGAGCCTAGAACTGTCCCTGGTGATGCCTGCGACATTATATAAAGCCAAGCCAAAGATGATTAAGCCAATCCAGACAGGTTGGTGGCAGCACCTAAATTGTAGAGTTTGCTAATGGGTGGTGGCCCAAATTCACAATCTTCAACACTGGATGGTGGAGCTTCTCCAGATAAAACCAATACTCTTAAAGCCTACTCCTAGGTTGGTTTACTTGCATTCCCCTGGATTCAACAGTATTTACTCCCAAATAAGTGTGCACAAAACTGTGGATGTAATGCCTCACAAATGTTGCTGATCCACACAAGTGTGCACTCAACACCATTCTGCAATGAAAACAAATATGTCTCCCTTCACACTTCTGTGGGACTAGTGGGAGCATGAACTGAAGCACACTGGAGGGGCCTGTGTGGAGAGCAAACAACCATCTTCCCAGCTTCTTTTGGCACCCTTACCTCATAACCACGTGTCTTGGCTCGGCACCACTCCAGCAACATGTTCTTCACAGTATTTGCACCTCCCGTCCTCTTGATATTGGGGGCAGGACCACTTGCAGCCCTTTGGGAGGAAAGGGCGGAGAATGAAATGGTTACAGGAAGGAGATGAGAGAGAGGAGGAGAAAGAGAGAATAAGAGGTGGGTGGACAAGGTATAAGTGAGAAGAAGAAGAAGAAGAAGAAGAAAGCATAAGTTTCTCCAGAATCCATTGAATGTATGAGGCTCAGTTGATTCATGTATTTAAAATATTTATTATACCCTGCTCCTCCAGTACACTACTACTTGGGGTGGCTCACAACATTAGTAAAATAGATACAATGTAAAAGAAGATTAATAAAGTTAAATTAAGTTAAACAAGTTAAAAGACCAGGCTAACACCACAATTAAAATTACATTTTTTTTTAAAGTTTCAAATTAAAAGTTATTTAAGAAGCTAAAAACTGAGAACTATTAACTTATGCTCCCTTACTGGACAGAATACTGGCTACAGATCTGCCAGGATAAGATCAGTGTCTGCGATCAGCATTACATTAAGCATGACATTGGCCCTTTAATGCTTAGCTTTGGTTTCCTAAATAGTAGTGGTGCTGAAAAAGAACTATCAGGGCCGGGATTTGGCTAAGAGAAAAGCAAATGGAGCAAGCGAGTGCAAAACTGTGATCCCCTATGTACTGAAACATCAAAAACTAATAGTGCAGTCCAATGGGTGTTCATTCAAAGACAGGTTCTGCCGCATTCAGTGGGGCTTATTCCCAAGTAAGGGCGAACAGGATTGGAGCCTTATCCATTCTTGGGATGGGCCCAAGAGTCTGCCTCTAACTTCGAAGCTGCCTTATATGGAGCCATACCATTAACCCAACGAGCTCAGTGTTGCCTTCTCTGACTGGAAGCAACTCTCCAGGGTCATGTCAGAGCCAGGCAGAAGTCTTCCCCTTGCCTGTTACCTGACCCTTTGAACTGGAGATGCTGGGGACTGAAGCTGGGACCTGCTGTGTGCAAGGCATGTGCTTTGCATCATGACCACCTAGTCATCCACCTAGGAGGGGAAGCATACATGACCTGCTAAGAGGGTGCCTGGCCCACGAAGCACGCTAGAGAGGGAGTAATGAGGGGAAACATGCACTTCAACAGAAGTGCAGACACAGACTCACCCTCCAAACTTCTCCATAATGGCCTTGCGGGATTGACCTCTGGGTGGCACACGTGGCCGTGTTAGCTCTCTCCGGTCAAATGTGGGCCTCTTCTTTTTCTCCTTTGTGGTGGCTGCATCCTCAGGAGCAGGCGGCTGCTCCTTGTCCTGCTCTGGGGTAACTTCAGGGCTGTGAACCAAAGGCAATTCAAAACAAGCAGGAGAGGTATCAGAAGGGGTGGTGGGTGGCGGCAGCAGCAACAACGGGTGAGTCTGCTCCGTCTTGATCGAATGGGTCTCAGGAAGAAGAGAGGCGACGATTGTTAGCAGACAGACAAATGTACCAAAACAATGCAACTGTACCTTAAAATGCAACCTCCAAGCCAGTTAATTAGACTTGGCTGATGAGTGCCCTTTTGTCTTTGCAATAGCAAACTTTTGTCTTTGAATAGCAAACATTCTACCTTCACCTTTCCCTCTGCCTCAACAGCAGAAGTTCCTAAATATTTCCTCCGCATCTTAAACCTCCCTGCCTTTGCAGCCCCTGTGAGGAGATACCAGAACGAAAACCTTGTAACAGCTGCTTTAACACATGTGTGCCGCTTCCTACATGTTGGTGTTATCTGCCCTGTACTCATCTGAAGCATGCCTGGTTGAGTACCTGTTTGTGCAAAGCGGAGGCCCTCTTGAGGTGAATCGCTGGACTGCTGAGTATGGCTTTTGAGCTGAAATTCTGGGCTGAAATCACTATCCTTGGACTATTCCTTGTGTGAGCTTTTTGGGGTGGAGTGAAGATCTGCATAAAACTGCCCTGGATATCTTTGGAATGTACAGAAGATACCACTGCCCTTGGGCCATTCCCTGTGTGGGCTTGCTACAGGCTAACTCCAGGGAGTTATTTACACACAGTTTCATGCTGTGAGGTAAATGTTGAGCGAAGCCACTTTGAATCACACTCGCATCATTGAGGGAAGCAGCCCCGCCCTCTGCTCTCGGGTTTTGTTTTGATGCAAGTTCACATGGCATGCCTCAGTGTTTTCTTTCTAGCAAATGGGGGGGGGGAGATTTCTAAAGAGCTATATCCTCATTTCTAAAGAGAGTATCCCTCTTTTCATGCAAATGATTCTACATCAGTGCCTCTCCCTATTTGCTCCTATTTACTTCAGAAAAAGTAGCTTAAAACCAGCATTTTAAAAACCTGGAAGTACACCGAGATAAGCTAGAATTTGCAAGACAAAGCCCGATTTGTGTGTGGAGTGGGTCCAAGGATCTTGAAGGGTTTCCGGGGTAAGTTTGGCTGATGTGTGAATGCACACACTCTCTTTCGGAGGAGATTTGAGTAACAGCCCTGTCTGTAAAGCCTCCAGGACACCGAAAACAAATCACTGGGACCTGGAACAGATCTGCGGAGGCGGGGCCATTCCTCCCTCCTGTGGGCTGGGAATCCTGCTGCTCCCCCTGCCTGGCACATGGAACTTGGGGCCAAGGTGGCATCCCACTGTCTTCTTTGCCTGCCACTTTGGCAACACTTCGGCAGATAGGACTGTCTGAGCCTCTCCAAGGAGATTCACCCCCTTGGATCTCCTCATGAGACAGCAGGCTAAAGGACAGGTATAAACGTTGTCTTTTCCTTTCTCCTTCCTCCTTTTCACCCACACTCCTGTGCCCACTCACTGCTCGGTTATTCAAGCCTCCGCCTCCACCTCCCTGAGCCCAAGACAGCAGCAAGCATTTCGTTTGAGTAACACTGAAAGCAACTCATTGTGACACTGCTGGAGAACACGGTCCTAGTATGTCAGTAGGTGGTACTTGGGAACTAGTTACCATTTTCGACTGGTTGCCTGGCACTAGGAGAAATGTGTGGTTAACAGTTCCTGCTCATCATCCATCCCCACAACCACGGCTGAGGTTTGCTTTATCCTTGCATTTCCCCATACTAGGGAGCAGTGATCAAGCCCACCATGCCAGGGTTGCACAGAGACTCGGTCTCACCTGATAGTGTCCTCCGTGGCACCTTCTGGAGCAGGTGAGTCTGAAGCGGTGCTACCTAGAGGGAATTCCAGAAAGTTATACCATTAAAAATCTCATCCACGGTTGGAATTCAGGGAGAAATGGTATGCAAAGAGGAGAAATGACTGTGACTGGATGCATGTCCCCCTGTTAACAGAACTGATGGTCCTGTCCCCAAGCTGTTGCAGATGTGGAAGAGGAATGTGACAGCAGATCATGAGAGATGGTCTCCAGAAAGGCGTATGCAGACACTCCAACTCCTGAAATTCTTGATTCTTGCGTATTTTCAGTTACATTTTTAGGATTATGAGGGCTAGAAACTTGCTCTTTTAAAAAAAAGTTGAGTTTTTCAGGATTCAGTGACGTTACCAGATGCCACGCAAGGTACTATTTGATGCAATATGCTGAGAATACCACTTCCAATTATAACCTCAAGTACTTTGTGCTACCATTCAAGCTCTCAGTGTGCTGAATCCTTTTTCCTCACCTGTCTCCGGGTGATTGATCCCTGTGGGGCTTTCTGGTCCTTCATCAGGAGAGCTTGGAGAGAATTCTGGCCAGTATTCTCCATCTTCCTCTGGCTCAGGTGAGAGAGGTTCATCAGAAGTGCTGCCAGTTCGGCCCTGCAGGCACCAGAGAGAAGAAACAACCCCATTTACCCCCCTATTATAATTCACTTTGAGACTATATGGAGCCTCAATGCACCAGATAGAACATATATACAAATCTTACAGATATACAAAAATATACAAACTTTTTGTATACAAAATATACACATCTTATAAGTACATTTAAAAACAACAACAATAACAACACTGAGTCATATTCATTGTCGCCTTGAGTGGCAGGAGGAGCCATTAACTCTCTCCTTGTTCACCCTTCCCAGAGCATATCCAGGCTTTAACCAAAAACATTTTGAACTCTTGTGCTTGAGCTGCTGTTATTCATGGATAGTGCTCATGTGTTTACAGAGAAGCCACTTACAATGGAAGGAGACAGAAATACACTTCCCTCCCCCAGGCGTACACAATTTTACAAGCAGGACTAGGTCAAGGGGTCGGTCGGGTCGGGTCCTGGCTTGGGGGCCCAGGGCTATCAAAGGGCCACCCCTGAGGCCCGCATGGGAGGTGCCAGGAGAAGGCAGCAGCAGCAGCAGCAACATGAGTCCACATCACTGCTGCCACATTCTCTCAGAAGCCACCCACCTGCATATGGGGCCAAATGTGCCAAGGAATGGGGCGCCAGGAGATGGCCATGGGGAGTGGTCCTTTCAGAACAATGCTGCCATTGCTGTTTCCCCTTCCTGTCAACCTACAGGCTTCCAAAACGGGCATCTTGGTGTCTCAGGGGCATCTGGGAGGAAACCTACTGGCTTCCCCTACTGGGTGGGGAGGGAGGAACATCCTTACCCCATCTCAGCACCACAGGGGGGATAGCAGCTGCAGCAGCTTGGGAGTGGTTACAGCCCTCACATCCCCTTCTGTGTGTGTGGCTGAGGAGCCCTGATTCTCTTCCCACCCTTCCTGCCCACCTGTCAGGATTACCTTCCCTGCAGAGGCTCCCAACACTCGTGCCTGGGAGCCCTGCTGACTCGGAGCTGGCCATGTCTTGGAGAGAGCCGTGTCTGAATGGGAATCTGTGAAAGGGCCTGGCCTATAAGCTGACAGTGCGCGAGAGGGGGAAGAAGTCCCTGCAGACAAGGAAATGCACGTTACTGGAATATAGGAGTATTCTTTCTGCTTGCTCACAGATCCCTAAGGATTATATGGACGGAGAGAGGGTGAAGTGAAGGCACAGGCAAGATGTGGGTGGAGGGGTGTAGTCAGTGTATGGCTGAAAAGAAGCATTGAGAGTTAACACTCTGGAACAGACAAGGAGGATCATAACTTGGGAATAACACAGTTCCCCACCTCTTTGCTGGGACTGCTGACATTTCCTCCCAAGGCAACACCTTCTCCTCCTTCCCCCTCCTGCAGTCCTTCTGGTGTTCCAGTACCATCAGCTTCTTCCTTGGACTCTGTTCCAGATACACCAACAGCCACTCTATCCTCGGCCTCTCCCTGGCCTTCCTTTCTGGCCTCCTCTGCTTTCTCTCTGGTCTCCACACCCTGCTCCTTCTCCGTCTCCAAAGGCTTCCCTGCAGGCTCCTGGCCTCCCTGAGCCTCATTCCCAGAAGCCTTTGTTTCCTCGGCCTCATTCTCGCCATATATCTTGTTGTTCACAGCAGCCTCGGTTGCCCCAGCCCCACTCTTTTCCTTGGCCTCAGGCTGAACATCTCCTGACTCTCCCTTCTCTCGTCCATTGCTCTTCTGGGCCTCCTCCTGCTCCTTGGTGCCTCCAGCCTCCATGACAGCCACTTTCCTCTAAAGTTTCAGTGTAGAATGAATCAGGCAGCCTCTTCCTGCTCCAGCTCTGGAAAGACACAGTGCAAGGGGGGGGGAGGAATGTGGAAATGAGATTGCAAAAGCCTCCACTCCTTCATACAGATAATGCAACTATTGGTGTGTATGCATCACTTATCTTCTTGACACTTGATTGGTATGCACTTGATGACTGACTCTTGCTTGCTAGCCCACGGAGGCACCTTTTAAAGTGGTGTCTCTTACATTTGGCAGCTTGTCTCTATTCAGTCCAGCGTAGCATCTCTCCCTCCAGTGGCTGTTGCTGGTGTCTCCCTTGTGTGTACTTTTAGACTGTGAACCCCCTTTCACAAGCAATTACATTGCTATGTAATTTTGTTGTTGATTGTTGATTGAAGAGCATTAATAAAATAATAGTAGTAGTAGTTATAGTGGCTCACATACCATGCAAGGGTATGCCAGCCCAGTAATACTGTGTGTATACATGTTGCACACATGATGCCACATAAGAGTAAGGCCACTGAAAATAATAGACATATGTGTAAGGTTTGTGCAAATGTTGAATTTGTGCACCTTGCATATCCGCATGGTTGCTGAGCTGGCATATCTTTGCGGGGCATGTGGGATAATAATAATTAAATAAAAAAATAGATTATGATGATGACTGGCAACTGAATGTGTGAACTGACTCCAACTGGAAAGTATTGTGTGCGTCAGGTGATTTGGAAACTAGGTGATTTGAAAGATCTGTCTGTGATGTTAGATCTGTGGTTGCCTATTCACACATGCAAGTCATCAATGGATGTTGCAGTTCTCAAGCGGGGAATAGTGTGGACTGGCTCATTGGCCTTGGGAATACAGAGGCTTCTTCCTTGGGCTCCACTAGCTGTGGAGTTTGGGGGGAAAAGTAACAAGGATGCCCTCTACTGGATGTATGTTGTAAATACTCTTAAGAACTATAAGAATATTAAGCACCAGAATAGGATATTGGTCAAACTGAAGGTCCTCCTGCTGGGATATTATTCCTTGAGAAGGTAATCACACCCAGCTTAGTGGAACAGCCCAGTTCACTGCACTGAGCTGCTTTAAATTTCTCCACCACTCAGGCGCATCTGTCCCTTCACCACACGATGACAGAGCATTGCCCTAGTTTTGAACTGGAAGGAAATTCAAGATACCAGATGTTTAGAACAGGATGAGAAAGCTGGTTAGTGGGTGGCATCTTGACTCCGGCAGAGTGATGCCCCAATGGCGCTTGCGCAAAGAACCTCTGCATGAGCAAACCCGCGGAAGGAGCTTCCATCAAGGGTGTGCCACTCTGCCAGAGGAGAGCCATGCTGTGAGTCTGGGTGCCACTCAGTCTGTCTGCTTCAGAAATGCCAGGAGAGGGCCAGCTGCTTCACGGTGCAGGTCTGTCTGTGTCTCTGAATAAGTGCAAGGGAACTGTATTGTTTATATGTTGGGAAGACGTGGGAGTAAAAATACGGCTCAGTGCAGGGCCTGCCCAATCTGTTCTTTAATCTGGCCTCCTTTCCTTGGAGACAAGCAGAGACGTGCAGAAGGCCAAGAGATCCCACATCAAGCCCAACATTCAGGACCCTTTAAAGCAGCAGTTTATTTAAGGCAGATCCTTTAAGGCTGGGCGGGGGGGGGGGGGTCAGCACCTGCCCCTTCTTTCTTGTCACCTAGTAAATAACCCTTAAATAAAACTTGCTGACAAATGCCAAGAAGAGCCAGTGATTCAAACATGAAACATGCAATGGGCAACTGGGGGGAGAAAGGGCAGGTGAGTGGCCATGTCACTCATGTAAAAATACCCCTCTGACATTTGCAAAGGCAGTGGAGAGGTCAGGATGTCCAGGAGCAAAGGATGGCTCTGGGCATTTGTGCTCCCTCCCCATGCTTGTCTCAGGAACCTGCTGTTCCATTCCTCAGTGTCCCCACGTTTGATCAGTCCTGCATGGCCCTTGTCATTTCATCCTGTAGTGTCTCTGAAAGAGAGATATTTATCCATAGCATCCCTCCAGTGGCTGCTGCTGGTGTCCATCTTATGCTTCTTTTTAGATTGTGAGCCCTTTGGGGACAGGGAGCTACATAGAGAGACAGACACACACAGCTTTGGGAACTTTTGTTGAAAAGCAGTATATAAATATTCATCGTATTTGTCGTATATTCTAGAAAGTGTTCTGCCACTAGCTTTTATTCAGGAAGTGAAGAAGGAAAAACAACAGGGAGCTGCAAGATGAAGATGACCAGGCAGTGCCTGACATATCATGTAGTGTTACGTGGGCAGCAGTGCACCGCCTGTGCTGTTGCACAAGAGTGATCTTGGCAACTCCCCCAGATTGTGCGAACACAGAGGTGCAGCTCGGTAATTTTGGAGCCTGGACCAAAAGGCCTTTGGAGGCCCCCCTCCCCTGCAAATTAAGCATCATCATGCTCGGCTGGGCGACCACACCACCCAGGACAGACTAAAGAGGATTTGGGGGCCCCCTGGGACCTCAGCCCAGAACTCCAAGGGTAAGAGCGCCTCTGTGTGAACACAGTTGCCCAACTATACAGTCATGGAAAGAATGGCCTCACAGTCACAACACTGTGTTTGCATGATTTTCTGGAGTGGTGCAAGAACACTCTTGCGCAATTGCATCGTCAGTGTGTTTCTGACCCATGCAGCAGTGCAGGTGGTGTGCTACTGCCCACCTCACACTGTGTGGTATGTCAGCCAGTTTCTTCAAAAAGAGTTGTTACAGTATTTGATGTAACGGAAGACATCTGAGCAGTTCTTCACAAGGAACAGGGCCCTTCCCAGGACCCACATGCCTCCAGTCTGCCTCAGTCAGTCCCTCGTCTGTTCCTTCTCCTGGCTCTGCCAATGCCCGTCCCTCCCTCCCAACCTTCTTGCTGTTCCAGCCTGAGATTTCCAGCAGGCACTTTTAAATTCTCAGCCTCACCCTGCCTGAAATTGCTTCGTGTCTGCCACATAGATCAATCCACGGAAGTGAGAAAGGCATTGCCAGTCAGTGGCAGCACCGGGGGGGGGGGATTGAGGGGGGGGGGCTCAGAAGGGGCCAAGTGCATTTATGGTTGGGCAACCTGTGTCCCACATATTAGATTTCTGAAACAGAAATGGGGTGGAGGACCAAGACACTGGGGGGGGGGAGGCACTTCCCCCCCGCTCAGCTCCTCCTCTAGAGCTCCCATGTTACAAATATCTGTGCCAAGGGAACCCTGGCTGTTGTAAAGGCCAACTAGACTTGCTGGGAATACTGCACAAGTACCATCTTTCCATTGGAGCCATCGCTCTTCAGAAGGGTTTCCACTCTCAGACCCTTTATAGTGCCACTGAGACATCACTCTTTTACTACTAACCACAAGCATAATTAAAGTAGTTCCACAGAGTTCCTGTTATTGCACCATATGCCTATTGGCAAGAGCTGATGCTCAGGAGTGGCCCTTCCACGAGGTGAGGTAAGATAGTCACCTCCAGCAGCAGATTATTGGGGCGCCAGTGTGTTGGCAAGGTGCCTTCCCCTCACTTTTTAAAAAGGGGAAAGTGGAGGAGGAGGGTGTGCAGAAGGGGGTGGCATTGGGTGCCCTGCCTCAGGCACACAAAAATGTTGAGCCACCCCTGCCTCTGTTTACTCAGGAGTCCCACTCCGTTTAGTGAGATTTGCACTCTAGCTAGCAACTGACCTCAGGGAGGGTTGCAGCCTCCACTTCGGAGGGAAGTAAGAAGGGAAGGAAAAAGGATATTGCATTACACAGTGGGTAGAGCTGAACTGAGAACAGAGAGCAATGCTGGCCAGGGGCAGAATCCACTGAGTGATGGAAACAACCTGAGTAGATAAAATGGGCCACTTCACTGAAGAAAGGAATCCTCCCAACCACTGCTGGGGCCAAGTTCATGGGAGTTCTCAGCCAAGGAAATGTCTTTAGTGGCGGGTGGGGCAGAGCAGATGTGCTGGTCACCACTATCTTTGCTGCCTATAATGAAGTGCCCCCACCACTGTCACTGGGAAGCGGAGGAACTGAATTATGGGTAAAGGAAGATGGTAGCTACCACCACTGCCACTACAGCTAGCTCCTAGTTTGGGAAGCTTTACCTTGGAGCACATCTTGACAGCTGTGCTAGCAGGTGCTGTCTTTTTTCACTAGGGCCCCAGGATCAGCCATGCGTCCTCTGATGGTCCTAGACCAGGCCTGCTCAACTTAGCCCCCTCCCCCACAAGCTGTTTTTGGACTACAGCTCCCATAATCCCCAGCCACAGTGGCCAATAGCCAGGGATTATGGGAGTTGTAGGACAACATCTGCAGGAGGGCCCAAGTTGAGGAGCCCTGCCCTAGACCCTCAGCCAGTGCCTGAGTTGGTCAACACTGATCCTGCTTCATACCTGTATGGCTGAATAGTCAAAGAGAAGATGGGATTCCTAGACATGAGACACACGGGGCTGTTTGCCATTTCTTGAACAGGCTGTTTGACTGCTGAACATATGGCCTGCTCTGGGACCACTGAGCTTGGGTGCCTGCATTAATGTTGCCTCTGCTGGCTGCCCCACTCTGAACACCTAAAACACACACAACTTCACAGAGACACTAGAACACTCCAGTGTCTTTCCTTCAAATGAAATGGGCCATTCGCCAGCTGCCCTGAACATCCCACTGCTTCAGGAAGTGGGGAAGCAACACGCTATGAATGGGCTTAGTTAGGTATATGAGGGAGGAGCCCAAGAAAAGCTTGGCTCCTCAGCTTCCTGCCTTCCTCTCCCCAAAGAGCATATAGGGAACACTTGGTGTATGGCAGGGAGTGAGAGGGGTCTAGTGAGAGATTGTGAAGGGGATTCTTGCTGTTCCGTGGGTGAAAGAAAAGCACCATTGGGTAACCATCTTGTCCTTGAGATGCATTCACATTCAGCTCTGCTCTGTCAGATACTCTGCGTGGCCTTAGCAGATATCGTTTAGTCCCCGAGGGTATTACTTCCTGACACAGACAGATAGTAAGGATAATAGCATTTCTGTGGCTTGCTAGTATGTGTAATGATCTGAATCCAATAATGACTTGGGGCTCTGTGGCCGGCATGTTAAGCCTGAGTCACACATCAAAACCCCTCTCCTGAAAGCCACAATACACAGCTCTTCCTGCTTTTTCCTTCCATGACAAGCTCATCGAAGGTTGCCACCAATTAAAAAATGGACAGAGGCAATGTGTTCTTAGCTATTGCCTTGCAGGTAGAAATTCAGCAGGTGCAAATTTTACTTCACTATGCCAGAAAAACTCCACCTGTTACATTCCTGCCTGTGGCCTATATATTTTTTTAAAGGGCTCTGAGTCATTAACAGTGACAGACTCTTTGTCTGTTAAAGATGGAGACAGCCAGCCCTGGGTACAATGTTCCTCTGCCTCCTGTCTCTCAAGCCTCACATAACCACAATCCTACAGCTCATGACTCTGCCTCCACTCCTGGACCCTCTTGGGCCCAGTATGGATGGGAGAGTATTGTACCCCTAGGACTGACTTCTCTTCCCCTTCTATTTATCTTTTCAGGGCCCAGGAACTAGACCTGAACTGCCTGGGACCTACATTTCTTCTTATTTATCAATTTCATTAATATACCACCCATCCAAAATAGACCAGGGAGGTTCACAATAAAAAAAATCAAACCGTTTAAAATATTAACATAAAACTCATCAAAACAATTTAAATACCACTAAAAGCCAGGCTAGAAAAATGGGTCTTTATGGATCTCTTGAACATCTATAGGGGTGAGAAACCTCTTAATCCCATGGGTCCCACAACCTAGGGGCAGCTACTGAGAAGGCCTGACCCCAATCTTCCATCAGCTGAACTCAGAGACAGATCTTCCCTGATTTTCTTAACGAGTGGTGGGGACCTTGCAGAGAAAGGTGCTCTCTTAAGTAACCTGGACCTAAGACGGGCTTTAAAGATAACCACCAGCACTTTTTCTTTTGCCTGGAAACATACCAGCAGCCCGTGCAACTGTGTAAGAACAGGCATGACATGGTCTCTCCGGGCTACCCCGGAAGCCAATCTGGCTTCTGCATTTGGAACTAATTGAAGTTTGCAGGCTACGTACAAAGTCAAAGGCAGCCGCCCTATGTAGATGCATTGCAGCCGTCCAGTCCGGGGGTTACCAGGTGATGCAGCACTGTTTTGAGGCCATTCTCTTCAAGGAACCAGTGCAACTGTCATGTCAGCCAAAGCTGATAGAAAGTGCTCTTGGCCAGAGCTCAATGCAACTCAGGAACCACAGTGCAGACATACTGGCATGTCTGAAGAATAAGACACACACCCCCCCGCCACCGCAACACACCCAGAGCTCTCAGGAGCCCAGGCTCCCACTGGTGACTGTTGGGGAAAGAAGGGGCATTGGAAATGAAGCTGCTCCTTACCTAGTGAATGTCTTGTCTTTCCCTAACGCGTGCTCTCCTCCTTGTGCTATCTTTTCCTGGCTCTTCTCAGCCTTCACTGTGGCTGCTGCAGCACTGTTCTCATTGTTTATTACTCTGTTGATACACCCACCCTCCCTACTGTGATGGGTAACCAGAGGCTCCTATTTTTATCAGGAGGCCAACAGGTGCCTCTTTCAGTCACAGCTCCCACTTCTCCAAAGGGCCAGATGGAGCCAGGACAAGGTGAAGAGGGACTGGATCCATCAGGGCAATCTAGCAGCCTCAGACCACAACTCTGGGCCTTAGGGCATTCCACTGATTTATTTATATCTATCTATGTAAACTGCTTTGGGAACTTTTTCTGAAAAGCAGTATAAAAGTATTCATCATATTTGTATTTTTTGTTTTAGGAAAGGGAATCACAGGAAACAATATAGTTATGTCTAGTGAGCTCTCCACAAGAGACCTGCTGTCCCCCTGGGATTGTTATCTCAAGGCACTGGCCATTTAGGGAGCATTTGGGATAAAAGGTATTCAGTCCATCTGCTGCAGATGTTCTGGAGTTAATAGTAACAGATAGATTTACAGCCTTTGCAATGACTGATAAACCAGATGAAACTGGAAAGACAATACAGCAGCTAGACTGCTGGCTGGCATGGCTAATTCAGAACATACCTTGTCAGTTTTAAAGGTACTTTACTGGCTTCTTGTGTGTTTCCAAACTCAGTTCAAAGTTCAAATCTATAAATTGTTCAAGGCATAGGACCAGGGTATCTCAAGGACTGCCTGCTCCCATATGAGTCTGCTCCATCATTGAAGCCTTTTCGAGATTCCCCCGCCTCTGGAGATCAAGCAAGGTGGTGACCAAGGAACACATCTTCTTGGTAGTGGTACCTTCGCTCTGGGAAACCTTCCCAGGATTGTGCACCTGGAGTGCCTCCTCTTGTGGAGTCTTAGGAGCCAAGTGAAAACAGGTTGATGGGCTCATGCCATGAGGTTAGATTGTTTTTCATTTTTATTGACTTTTTGTTGCTTATTCTGATGCGTTTAAAGAACTCTGATGTTCTAAGAACTCTGAAAACATCATTTTATTAGACACAGTATTGTGTCTAATTTCTAGGATTGCTTTTGATTTGTGAGTTGCCTTGAAAACATAAAGGCAGGGTTAAAATATATCAAACAAAGAAAGATTGGCCTTTGAATTCCTGTAAATGCTCAAACAAAAGCACTGACATGGCTACAAAGAATAATCCCCAGATTTGAAAAGTTAAAAACAACTATTTTGATGTCCTCTAACTTGAACCAGAACTCATTTCTGACGGTTGATGCCCTGCTGGAAGGCAAATAGATGTTGATGTATTTTATTTCTTCCATCTTGGGGCTTCTTAATGGGATCACTTGCATATTCGAGTTGGTAATCAAAACCCTCAGGAGTAAATCCAACCCCATTCCAGCATGGCTAGGCTGCTACTGGCTCTTCCTAACTTTGGTACTTTAAATAGCAAGTATCGCTGATGTTCTGTACCAGTGGCCAACTGAAAACCTCTGGGAAGCCCTGAAGTGGGATGGGTAGTAGGCAAACAGCCCTCTCCCACTGTTGCTTCCCTTGAGAGCTCAGCATAAGGTGACGGTGCTCAGATAACCAAATGAGAGAGCAAAGGAGCTCTCCACTTAAGTTCTTCTTGGGACATGTATGTGACGCTGGAAATACTCTCTTCGGGAGGAAGATTGAAGGAGCCCTGTGCTCAAGCATAACCTTCACCAAAACAAATGCCAGAAGACCAGAGCTAGTTAGAAGTCTCACTCCGTTGAGTGGGACTTAAGGCCCGGTAAGTATACTAGTTGGGGCAGCATCTTTATTCCCCCAAAGGGACAAATTAATGCTACTGATAGCACTTTGCATGCAGTTTGGAAGAGCTGAAAGATCAGATCCCAAATCGTGTTGTACATCCTGACCTGGGCAAGCATGAGGAGTAGCCTCCCACCATTTCTCTGTTAGCTGACTTCTTTGGTATAAAGGTCTTCCTTCAAGCCAAGCTCCAACAATGTTTCATTGGCAGCACAAGTCACACAAATATTGTCAACACCCTTTCCGCATCTTTCACAGCCCAGCAGAGCATGTTTCCTGTAAACATTGCTATGGGAACTAAAAGGAGAGAGTTCTCTGCTGGGAGAAACATGGCTTGGATGAATGGTTTGCCAAGGCCTTTGCCCTTTGTAGGCCTATTTTAAAATGTCTTCCTGGAGTGACAATGAAAACCTGATGAAAACTGCTATGGGATTAACCTCTTCAGCATGACATCCTGCTCAATTTGTCTAAGAGACTCCCCCCTCCCCTTTTCTCTCTCTTTTCATTTCTGACACAGCTCTGACACCTTGTGGCCAAACCAGGAAATTACTTGATCCCTAAATGAGGCCATCGCAAGGGCAGGGCAGGGGAATAGTGAGTAGAAAGAATTGGATTCTGCCCCAAACAGGAGCTTTTTCAGATGGTGACTTTACTTTGGGTGCACATATCAGTCAGATTTACCCTGAAGTCCATGCAATATTTCGGAGAGCGCTCCACATATGATTTGGGGCTTCCCCTGCATATTGAAACCTATCCTGATTTATGTCTGTGGTAAAAAAAAATTCCTCCTTTTGCATCAGAGAATCCGTTATGCCCCAAACTCACAGTAAAGCCTCGTAGTAAAGCCTGATGTCTGATACGCCTCCAGACAGCAGCTTTATCATGGGTTTACTGAGAGGCTTTAATGTGAGTTTGGGGCATATCGGATACTCTGATCAAAAAGCAGATTTTTAAAACCATGGACATAAATTGGGCTAGGTTCCAATATGCAGGGAAAAACCCGAATCGTGTATGGAGTGCCATCTGTTGCATGGACTTAGTGGTAAATCTGGCTGATATGTGAACACCCCACCCCGCCGCGCACACACACACACTCCAGTGGAGATGCGAGCTAAAAGACCCATCAGGGAATGCTCCAGGAGACAGTTGTGCACCTATATCACATGACTCCTCCTCACCTGCAAAAGGGTTGGCAAATTTTCGAACATATTTTGAAGCTTTACACGTCCTCCTGGCTACGCAAACTATCTGGGAGCATTGATACACTCCATCTGGCTAGGAGAGGGCCCAGCTAGCACAAGCATTCAGAATCATACATGACAGATGAGGACATGTATAGTTAGCCTTGAGCAATCCTGACCTTCTTCTCCCCAACCTCTGGATTCTTTACTTCTTCCTTTGTCCTCCTTATCAGCCTTCCTAGTGCTTTGTGGCTGTCTTCACAGCTGATCAGATTTCTTATCCACTTTTCTGATTTCTCTGAGCTCTTATGTGAACATAAAGCAATTCAAGTTGTTTATATCCTCAGCTGCTTGTCTGACTTGTATGATCTAGGGTAGGCTACCTCCCTTCTCCATCATGCCTCAGTTTGCTATCCTAAGGAAACAGAGTAACCAACATGAGCCTCCCACCAAGACTGCAGATATTTGTTAGCTCATGAGAAGCAGACATAAATGGCAGCTGTTGCTCTGTTTCTCCTTATATAATGAGACAGCACAGAGCTAGGTTCAGATTACTTGCCAAGCATAGAAGTGCAGACAATGCTACTTAAAGCTGCTGAATGACAAGAATGAGCCTCTAGATATGAGCATGCAGGAAAGTGTAGGCTCCAACCCAATGGTTGAAAGCCACCTCAATAAATTTCACCCATTCTCTCTCTCCACATTCCCATTTCTCATTAGAACATTCAGCATTAGAATAGACTGGAATCACATGAACATGTAAGGACGTTCTTAATGTTATATAAGAAATTTTCTACACATATTCTTCCAACTACACATATTCTTTCCAACCAGAGGACTGGAAAGTAGCCAATGTAACACCGATTATCAAAAAGGGATCCAGGGGCGATCTGGGAAATTACAGGCCGGTTAGCTTAACGTCTGTTCCAGGCAAAATGATGGACAGCATCCCCAAGGATAAAACTGTAAAGCACATAGAAGAACAGGCCCTGCTGGGAGAGAACCAGCATGGTTTCTGCAAAGGTAAATCTTGCCTCACAAACCTTTTGGAGTTCTTTGAGAGTGTCAACAAGTGAGTGGATCAAGGTGATCCAGTTGACATAGTATACCTGGACTTCCAAAAAGCTTTTGACAAAGTTCCTCATCAAAGACTCCTGAGGAAACTTAGCAGTCATGGGATAAGAGGACAAGTACATGTGTGGATTGCTAACTGGTTGAAGGACAGGAAGTAGAGGGTAGGTATAAATGGAGAGTTTTTACAATGGAGGGAAGTAAGAAGTGGGGTCCCCCAGGGTTCTGTACTGGAACTGGTGCTTTTTAATTTATTCATAAATGATTTAGAAGTAGGGGTAAGCAGCGAGGTGGCCAAATTTGCAGATGATACCAAAGTTTTTCGGGTAGGCAAATCCAAAATGGATTGTGAGGAGCTCCAAAAGGATCTCTCCAAATTGGGTGAGTAGGCAACAAAATGGCAAATGCACTTCAATGTTGGTAAGTGTAAAGAGATGCACACTAGGATGAGAAACTCCAACTTCAAATATATGTTGAGGGGATCTGAGTTGTCGGTGACTGACCAGGAGAGGGATCCTGGGGTCGTGGTGGACTGCTTGTTGAAAGTGTCAACTCAATGTGCAGGAGCTGTGAAAAAGGCCAGTTCCATGCTAGGGATCATTAGGAAGGGGACTGAAAATAAAACTGCTAATATTATAATGCCCTTATACAAAACTATGGTGCCGCCACACCTGGAGTACTGTGAATAATTCTGGTCACCACTTCTAAAAAAGGATACTGTAGAACTGGAAAAGGTGCAGAAGAGGGCAAGCAAGATGTTCAGGGGCCTAGAGCACCTTCCTTATGAGGCAAGGCTACAACACCTGCGGCTTTTTAATTTTGAAAAAAAGATGACTGTGGGGAGACATGATAGAGGTCTATACAATCTTGCATGATGTGGAGAAAGTGGATAGAGAGAAATTCTTCTCCCTCTCACATAACAGTAGGACCAGGGATCATCCCATGAAATTGACTGCCAGGAAATTTAGGATCAGCAAATAGAGTTACTCTTTCATACAACGCATAATCAACTTGTGGAATTCTCTGCCACAAGATGTGGTGACAGCCAACAACCTGGATGGCTTTAAGAAGGGCTTGGATAACTTCATGGAGGAGAGGTCTATCAACGGCTACTAGTCGGAGGGCTATAGGCCACCTCCAGCCTCAAAGGCAGGATGGCTCTGAGTACCAGTTGCAGGAGAGTTACAGCAGCAGAGAGGGCAAGCCCTCAACTCCTGCCTGTAGGCTTCCCTCGGCATCTGGTGGGCCACTGTGTGAAACAGGATGCTGTACTAGGTGGGCCTTGGGCCTGATCCAGCAGGGCTGTTCTTATGTGCTTAAATGCTGGGGATGAAAGCTGGGTAGGCAGCATTGTGCTATTCAGCTTTTTCTCTTACCTCGATTCCACACAGTCACTTCTCCCTCCTCCTACCTAGTTGTTTGCTCCCACACAATCAAAAACTGGGAGCACACACAGTTCCCAAACCTGGGTAGGACACTCGTCCTATCCAGTTTTCAGTTGTGTTAATGACTTCAATGACTGTTAAACCAGTTTAAGTCTGTGATGTAGATGTGCTTTCAGTGGAATAAACAATTACAGGTCTTTCTCTGAATGCTCAGTATATAGGCCTTCGGCAGTGCTACAACTTGCTGTTACAAAGCTGTGAGCCTTCGATTTTATTTGCAT
The DNA here is from genome assembly GCF_027244095.1 of Hemicordylus capensis. Classification (NCBI taxonomy): domain Eukaryota; kingdom Metazoa; phylum Chordata; class Lepidosauria; order Squamata; family Cordylidae; genus Hemicordylus; species Hemicordylus capensis. The sequence continues at coordinate 143,621,025 of NC_069657.1, forward strand.
GAAATCACACAGTTTTTGCAAGCCATGTGAAAAGCTTGCAGCCTGTCTGGGAGCTGAGAATATAGGATGCAAACCAAAACATACAGAACTGTTTAAAACACAAGAGACTTACAAGGCACTCCTCTAAACATTTACTTTCTGAGAAGACCTACTGTTTAAAAGTGTGTGCAGTTCACAGTTGTGTGTGCGAACTCAGAAATACATCCCACTACGTTTAATGAGACTTACTTCTTAGGAAGTGAGCAGAGGGTTCCAGTCTTACTCTGAAGTAATCATGGTCCATGTTGTCCAACTGATGCCTATTTGAAGATTGTGCTGTCGAATTGGTGTTGACTTCTAGCGACCACAGAGCCATGTGGTTTTCTTGGTGGAATACAAGAATAGTTTACCATTGCCTTTCTCCCACGCAGTATGAGATGATGCCTTTGCCATTGTCACTGAAGTGAGCATTCGCCTCCAGCACCTTCCTATATTGCTGCTGCCCAATATAGTTGACTACATGTATATATTTATTATGCACTGGGAAGCACACTGGCGGGGATTCAAACTAACAGCCTCTTGCTCCTTAGGCAAGCTGCTTCCCCACTGCACCACCGCAGCTATTTACTCAGAAGTAAATCCCACTAAGTTAAAGGGGACTTACTATGAAGTAAGTATTCATATGATTGCAACTTTAAAAAACCATAGGATAGGAAAAGCTTATGACACCCCTGTATTTCAGTTAGAAAGGACCTTTGAGAAACTAACAACTATTTAGAATCCTTTTCCCAGGACACCACTTGCACTACAAAATACAAATAGGAACATAGTGATGTGTTTTAGAAAACCAAAGTAACTCCATTTTACTTAGAATACCTCACTCTAACTTAAAGTAACCCCAGCCCAGCTCAGGCCAGCTCAAGGACACGGCCTCACATGATCAACGTCATTATCTCTCTCCACTAAATTGTATCTAAAGAAACTTGGTTCTCACCAGATGAATTCTCACTGTTCTTTGCTGACAGTTTGGAAAACAGGATGTAACCAAATAAGGGGTGATCACCAGATGAACAATGAATCTTTCGCATGGGTACTAGATACTTAGTCCATCATTTTGTTGCCAAGTATACTATGTCTAGGGTGTCAACATCATTCAAATTGTCTGTATAAATATAAGATGCACCTATAACCAATTTGTATTTCAATGCAGAGCAATAGCCCATTGATTTACCTTGCTGGCTGCAGCAGCAAATAAAATTGCCTCTAATTGATCCCCACTGAGTCTGTTTGATTGGCTAAAAGGCGGACCCAGGGACGAACCAGTATTCACATCAATTTGGTGCCACGACTCGGATGTGACTCTGGGTGGACAGTCTGACCCGTCACGGGACAGTGAGATCCAGCGCGCCCCACAGCGTTTTGTCTGTGGAGGATTCTCATGGGCCCTGAGACACGCCAGTCGTCACAACACGCCACATCTGGGAATCGAGGCAAAAGCCTGAGGGAGAGGCGAGAAATCCAAAGACGTCTTGGTGAGAACCCCAGCCCAAGAAGGGGAAAAAGGGGGGGAAGCCCAGGGAGGGGCAATCTTTCATCCCGAGAAGAGGGGAGAAAGCAAATTACCCAAGAGAGGGGCAATTTAAGCCAAAATCCCGAGGGGGGGCAATTTAAGCCCAAAAGCCCAAGGGAGGGGCGGCTTTGAGTCAAAAATAAACGGCCCAAGCACGAGCACACTGGGGGGGGGCTATGGGGAGTAGAAATAGCAAGTACCTTTAGAATGCGTGCTGAAAAATTGGGTGATTCTCACGAGAGGGGGAGGTGCCCTCAGAATGAAAATTTAAAAACGCCTCTGTGCTCCAAGACAAGGGGTCTGAAGAAAAGAAGAAATAATGATTGTCTTTTGCTAAAATCATGTTGTCTCTATGTTCTGTTTCCAAGTTCAAAACTGCTAACAGTCTAAATTTCTTGATGCCACTGTCCTGTTGTAACCAAGCCAAAAGATAACACTGTTCTAGCTGCAAAAAGTTTCTCTAAACAAAAGGCTGCCTTTGTTCTCTCCCCCCCACTCTCTTCAACTGCTGGCAGTTGGAAAAGAGGAAAGAAAATGGAGTTTTGAAGGAATGCATATGGGAATTGCAGACAAAAGAAAAAAAAAAACTAGAAGGAGACACGTAAAAGGATTTTGGTTGGAGGTTGTTAACAACAACAAAAAGAAAAATGCTTGAAAAGCACCAGTAAGTTATAAGATTGTGATGTGGAAAGGTAATATAGAATTACAGGTTGTTTTTATGGATGGCTGTGATAAGTTTGTTCTATTTAAGCTACTTTCTTAACTGAGTTTATGGCTAACAGATTGAAAATGTTATAAAATTCTTTGTGACTCATATGGAGTTTTCTTTTGTTTAGTCCTTTGTTCTGTGAAATACACAAGACAAGCCTCTGTGTGTGTGTGTGTGTGTGTGTGTGCATGTTTCTGAGAGGGAGCCCAAAGCTCTGGTTCTGTATAGGAATTCAACCCACATCAATCTTATAGCTCATATCTGTGAAGATGAGGTTTCTGTTGTATTTATTCTGTTTATTCTGTTGTATTTGTGAATGTATTTATTCTAGTGACATGTTGTTGTTTTTCTGTAAACTGCTCCAGACCAAACTTACTCTGACACTGCATTCCAAAATTAGCAGTTATACAGCAGGGGGAGCTTTCAGCGGTCAGCTGGCCAACTGAGGGCTGAATCTTCCCACCTCTGCAAAAGTGCTGCTTATGGCTAAATGCATTAGGCATGAGAGCAAGCTCTATTTCATTCATTCTTATATTAAGTTGATTGTGATATTTCTGCCACTACTGAGTGTCATAAGCCTTTATATGTTATGTTTACTGATTTCCTTGGCGTGGTCTATCTTACCTATTTTCTGAAGAAGGGGGGAAAAAACACTTTTCTCTAAACTGGAAGTTTCCCTTCCAAATTCTTCCTCACAAATGAAAGCTGATCCCTGATGAACAATGTCAACTCCGCTCATTTCCGGATGGGAGGGGGAAAGAGGTTCTCTGAACAGCAGTTTGTAATTGTGGGTGAGAAGGAAAAATGGATTTTAAGATAAATTAGTCTAATTGTATTACTGTCATGTTTTTGCAAAATCTATGCAATATTTCTGCTAACTGATTTGATGTAAACTGAAAGCTACTAATCAAATGGTCTAAGGTTCAAAATTTTTTTTAATTTGACTCATCCACCAGCCCCGCTTTGCCTTCACAGCAGCTGAATCTTAAAATCCCAGACATGAGATTTGATGAAAGGAATTTTGTTTTGCCAATCCTGCAAGTGGCAAGGAGTTCCAAAGCACCAGTTTGCAATTCACCTTGGAAATTTCCCAGGTAAAAGGGATTAGTCTGGGGCAATAGATGGCTGACTCGCTCACACATGACCAAATATCATTTCACTTTGGTGGGGATCCTGGGGTTTCCATGGCTACTACTTTGTTCTTAATCCAGCTAACTTACTTCCTTTTGAGCCTACAGAAGACCAAGAACAGGCTTGCTTGCAAGATGTGGACTGCATTTATGCCAAGCCGTCCTGATCTTAAAGATCAACCTCTCCAAAATGCAGACATTGATTTGTACACAGATGGAGGCAGCTTCATGTAAGATGGACAATGTAAGCTGGCTATGGAGTAGTGACTGACCATGAAGTTCTGGTGGTGAAATCTCTTTCTCCAGGTATCTCAGCACAGCTTGCAGAGCTCATCACCTTCAAGGTAATTTTTACACAACTCATGGGGCCACTTGGAAAGAAAGAAGATTTTTAATAGTGGGAAACAAGGAAGTAAAATATGGGACACAGATATCAGAACTCTAGACTGCTGTTACACTACTAGAAGAGGTTGCAGTCATCCATACCAGAGGTCACCAGAGGGAAATGACCCAGTGACAAAGGGTAATTGGATGGCAGATGCTGCAGCTAAAACCGCTGCTCCTTCTATTTCTGTTTCCAAGCATCTTTGATTCCTGTGCTAACTATCTTGGCACAACCCCCCCCCCCACACACACATATTTAGAAAAAGGACATCGACTTTGCACCACAGCAGGGGGGCGCACTTAGAAAAGGATGGCTGGTAAAGAACAGCAGAGGGATGTGGAATTCTTGCAGAACCAATTCTTTGGTTTTTCCTAGTCAATACAAAGACACTTTTGTGCCTCTTGGATGTACCCTTTTGCAGAACATGTGGCAACAGCCTGTGTAATTTGTGTAGTAAACAATCCTACTTTACCAAGGTATAGTATCTCACTGGACATGCCAAGTCAGGTAATGCCCAAGCTGTGGGTAGACAGAGGGCAGGGATTGACTTTACCTGTGTGGGCTATCTTTTTCCTTGTCTCGAGAGGTTGTTTTCACTTTACAGAAATGTCAAACCCAAACTTGAATCCATCAGTGACTGGTTAATTATGAGGCTAAAGATGGAGAACTGGGACACCACAACTATCTACACGTGACCTAGATGAAGATCCCAAAGCCAGATGTTACTGACGGTGGAGAATGAAGTCAGTTATACTGGATGGAGATTGATTGCCCTGACAAAGGACTGATTGCTGTTTTGTTCTCGTGATCAGACACCAGCCTACCACACAAGCCATCAAGCCTTAAATGAAGACATCATCCCCTGTTCTGGTCTTTGAAGAAGTGGGGGCCCAGGGAAACAAAAATATAAATTGGAGAAAGAAAGAAAAAAATGCCAAAAGACCAAATTGAAAATAGCCTCAGGTTTTATCCATCCTTTGTATTATTTGCCTTGAAAACTTGATTTTCCTTTTGTGCTGATGGTTGGCACCCAGAGACTTAGTCTCAGGATGCTGTCCCTACATGGGGGGGGGGGGAATTGGCAACTCACTTGCCTGTCTTTCTCTCAAGTAAACAGGTTTGCAACCAACAGTGCCTTGAATTGTCTTTCCAAGAAGGATTGGTCCTTCCCAGATCGAAGGAATACCTGGATCCATCGCCAGAATGTGATCCCAAGGGAGTCTCCATCAACAGTGACCCAGGGAAACTAACCATCAGCAGCAGCAGCTACCAGAGGGCAGTCCCTATCTGCATCTCCAATCCAACCCATTGGTGACAGAACATCCATCTGCTACCCTGTCCTGTGTTCGAGGAAGAGGGCCCAATGCAAAATTCATCTTCCTGAAGACTGCCACTTTTCTCTGGAGTCATACATGCAACAGCATTTTCCCAAGCTGTAAAGCCCTGGAACCATCTTACCTGGGTAAGATACCTTGCCAAGGACACTATTTCAAATTCTGCCAAGGACACTATTTCAAATTCTGCCAAGGACACTATTTCAAGGCTCCCAAACACATGAACATTCGAGCTTGTCTATGGACACTAGCCAAACAAGCCAAAACAACACAGATCAGAGAACATCCAGGATAGCCAAAATCCTGCAACGTTGTACAAGAGCATTTGGTTCTCAACTGAAGGACTAAAATATTTTTTCTTACCAAGGACTTTTAGATTTTGAATTCTAAAGCTCTCCATGGCCTCCTTTTTGGCCATGACAGACTTTAGAGGACACTAAGGGGGGTGGGAGTTGATGATTTACACCACTTTCTTATATTACTTTCTTGTAATGACTATGTGCTATCATTATGTTGAAAACCCTGCTATCTTTGTGCTGTAATGACATGGACCTCACTTGTTTCACTTACATATTGTGCTAATCATCTCATTGTTTTTAACCAAAGCATTTACCTGAAAGTCTGCACCTATCCCCAAGTTACTGGTTCCTTTTGTGCTCTAAGACATTAAGCTAGCCCAAGCTTTACTTGCTAATTTTATAAGACACTTGTATTTGACTTGTATGATCTTTATGACTTGTCATTACTATCGCTTTCCACAAGCTGATAATCCATTAATCACTAGAAGCACCTGGTTCCACAATGCTAGACTGTTATTGATACTTTATTTGGGATAAAGATGGGTTAAAACAATGTTGCTTGCTATAAGTTATATGACTTTATATGTACACCTTGCTGCTATGTGTAAAACTTTTTATCTATATCAAATCATGCCAGATATGGGTCATTAAGGATATGTGTGTGATTTATAGAATTATACTAATTATGTTTGTAGCTCTAGGATGTTGTATGCAATGTATCTAGTTTCACTGCCATATGTACAGCCCATTTAGCACATACCATTTCTGTAAAAACTATGCTTAATGCATCACAAATGTTTAAGGCATCCCAAAACCACATATGTTCCAAACCCTTTAGCCACACGAAACACAGAGTTCCATCAATGGGCAAGAACTATATTTCCAAGATTAAGAGTTTATGTGTTAGAAGAGCTATTATTAATATTTCCAAACGGTTAGAACTTTCATTTAACTAATATGGAGAGCCTATTGATTTATAGGCACAGAAGATAATTCTAGTTATAGCATGTATTCTCTTTGTATTGATAATCACATGTTGCTGCTTACAATGCATTCCAGCTTTAATCCAAATGTTTATGAGAACCTTTAAACCTTGCCATAATGTAAGACCCATACATATAGCTGTACCTTTACAAACCTTAATTAAGGCATCCTGAAGATTCAGGATGATGCAGTGTTTAAGGGGGGGATTGATGTGTTTTAGAAAACCAAAGTAACTCCATTTTACTTAGAATACCTCACTCTAACTTAAAGTAACCCCAGCCCAGCTCAGGCCAGCTCAAGGACACGGCCTCACATGATCAACGTCATTATCTCTCTCCACTAAATTGTATCTAAAGAAACTTGGTTCTCACCAGATGAATTCTCACTGTTCTTTGCTGACAGTTTGGAAAACAGGATGTAACCAAATAAGGAGTGATCACCAGATGAACAATGAATCTTTCGCATGCGTACTAGATACTTAGTCCACCATTTTGTTGCCAAGTATACTATGTCTAGGGTGTCAACATCATTCAGATTGTCTGTATAAATGTAAGATGTACCTATAACCAATTTGTATTTCAATGCAGAGCAATAGCCCATTGATTTACCTTGCTGGCTGCAGTAGCAAATAAAATTGCCTCTAATTGATCCCCACTGAGTCTGTTTGATTGGCTAAAAGGCGGACCCAGGGACAAACCGGTATTCACATCAATAAGAAGCTGCCATATACATTGGTCTATTTAGCTTAGTACTGTCTTCACAGACTGGCAGAGGCTTCTCTAGGGTTGCAGACAGGAATCTCTCTCAGCCCTATCTTGGAGATGCCAAGACTATGTGGTGTCCCTTTTCCAGGATACCACATACAAAAATACTATTATTATTCTACATGCAGGCAGTCAACATGGCTAGGATAGAACATGGATCTTATGGGGGCAGTCATTTGTTGCTTTAGGACTTGAACAATCCTGAAATAGGATTTACCCTCAACTGCAAGCAGCACCCAGTAGAAGTCAGCTCTGTGGAGGGCTGCAATTTAGTAGACACTTACTTGGAAGTCCCACTGAACACAGCAAGGAAACTTTATTCCGAGTAGACCATGTAGTAGAACAAAGTAAACTTTTAATAGCAGTAGTACAGTACTACTACTACTAGAATATAGACAGGCATAGGCTCAAGGGCTGCACCTTGCTCAGAACAACAGGAGACTTACTCCCTCAGGAGTAGGTGGTGGAGAACCTTCTGTTGTGAGCTTTCCTGTTGTAGATTGCCTGTGGTTTATAGTTTTGGAGAAACTCGAGTAAATATAAAGTAAATCATACACGCATGCAGTCTCTATGAATAGGGCAATAGTCAGGATATACAATAAATTGTGCGGCAGGCAAACTGTCCGCATCTTGCTTTCCTCTTTCCTACACCCCCACAGTGCTATTCAGGGCGAAATCCCTGCCGCCGCTGATAAAATCGCAGCAAACAGCCCAGCTGCCGCGCAGCCGCACAAACCAAGCGCCCGCTCTACTCCACCCGCTTCCTGAGTCTCTATGATCACAAGCTAACTTCTTCCCAAACTCTATGGCAATTCACTGTCGCGCTCAGGCTTCCACTCGCGCCTCTCTATGGTTTGAGTCCTTCAAAGAGAGAGGACTGTCCAGCCCTCCCGCGTTACATGGCGTGTAACCGAATCTCCCTTTCCGCTCCAGCTGCACCGAAGACTCTGGCATTTGGAGGTGGCGGCAGCGGTGGCTGAGTCACTCAGGCCGAGCGGGGCTTCCCACTCCCCCGGGAGGACCGAAGCTTGCTAGAAGGCATTATTCTTCCCAGGAAGTCTCGATGGTATCCGAGAAGAGAATGAAATGAAAGGCGCGCCAGTGGAAGTGCCTGCTCCACGTGCTTCCGGCGGATGCCTGAGACTAGTGAAGGTGAGTGTTGATACTCCTGAGAAAGAACTGTAGCCCGGGTGGCGGGAGTCCAGGGGCAGAATAACCCATGGAGGAGAAATCTGCTTCCTCTGCCTCCTTTTCCTGTGTGGCTCAGACAATGAAGCTGGAGGCTTCATAGAGCTGGTGGGGAAAGCTGGGAGGCACCGGTTTGGAGTCATCGATGGGGCTGCCACTCTAGGTTTTGGAGGGGATAACCAAGTCCCACTCCATCTTTTCGTCCATGCTTCCTCCATTCTTAGGAGCAGAGCTCTGATAATGTTGGGGGGAGTCTTCTGGAAACAGATTAGGCATCCCCTTCTGCTCTGATAGCAGATGACAATGCTCTCTGCTGTCGTAGCACTGATCCAGTAGATAGGATCAGTGCTATGACAACAAGATATCTACTGGATCAGTGCTATGACAGCAGGGAGAGCTGTCATCTGCTAACAGGGCAGAAGGGGACTCTTAATCTGTTTCCGAAAGACTTCCTCCAACATTATCCGCGCTCTTGAGAGTGGAGGCAGCATGGACAAAAAAGATGGAGTGGGAGCTGGTTGCTCCCTCCAAAAAGTAGTGGGAGATGGAACATACTCAACTTTACTCACTTTCTACCAGCAGGGCCAGGCATTGAATAACTATGCAAGAAAAACTGAGTAGGTGGTGACTCTTGGTGTGTATCCACCAGGCTTCCCCGCCCCCACCATTTAGGTGGGAACAAGAACCATCTGTTTCATTAGGCTGTTAATTAAGCGATTCCAGATGGTGTCGCTTGGAGATTGTTGCTCTGCAAAGTGGGAGTTAATGTGTGGAGTTCCACAAGGTTCCATACTATCTGCAGTGCTTTTTAACATCTACATGAAACCACTGGAAGAGATCATCAGGAGATTTGGTGCAGGATGTTATCAATATGCTGATGACACCCAAATCTATTTCTCCATATCATCTTCATCAGTTAATGGCATAACTTCCCTATATGCAGGCCTGGAGGCGGTAATGGGCTGTATGAGGGATAACAAACTGAATCCAAATAAATGGAAGTACAGAGTGGAGGTGCTCAGAACTCAAGAGATGGTTTATGCCTGTTACAGATGGGGTTACACTCCCCCAGAAAGAACAAGTACATAGCTAGGGAGTGCTCCTGGATCCCAAATGCTCTCTGGTTTCTCAGGTTGAGACAGTGGCCAAGAGTTTTTTTTAATCAGCTTTGGCTGATATGTTAGCTATGTCCATTTCTGGAGGAAAATGACATTAAAACAGTGGTACATATTCTGGTATCCTCCAGGCTTGACTACTGTAATGCACTCTATGTGGGGCTACCATTGTATCTAGTCTGGAATCTAGATTTGGTGTAGAATGAGGCAGCCAAATTGGTCTCTGGGATAACCTGAAGAGACCATATAACAGCAGAACTGCACTGGCTGCCGATATGTTTCAAAGTGCTAGTTATTATCTATAAAGCCCTTAACGGCTTGGGTTAGGGTATTTAAGAGAGCACTTCCTTTATCATGAACCCTCCTGCCTATTAAGATCAAATGGGGAGGTCTGGTTACAGCTACCACTGGCTCGATTGGTGGCTACTCAGGACTGGGCCTTCACTGTGGCTGCCCCAGGGCTCTGGAAGGCACTCTCTGTTAAAATCAGAGTTTCTCCATCTCTGGTTGTTTTTTAAAAGACTCTTAATACACATCTGTTTTATCAGGCTTTTAATTAATTTTAATTGATGTAATATAACCCCAGCTAACTTGGCAAAGAGGCACTTTTTAGCATGGTGATTCTCTTTTATTTAGCAGGGGGAGAGTAATTGGCCCTATCCACCCCCAGCACAGTACCTCCAGTGACTGTTGCTGGTGTCTATCTTATGTTTCTTTTTATATTGTGAGCCCTTCGGGGACAGGGATCCATTTTATTTATTTGTTATTTCTCTGTGTAAACTGCCCTGAGCCATTTTTGGAAGGGCATTATAGAAATCGAATGAATGAATGAATAAATAATTATGCTAATCATTTAATCCTGTTTTTAGATTGTTTTTTAATTTGTGTACACCACCTAGGGATGCATGTGAGGCTTTAATTTGATACAGTGGGTATTGAAAAGAATCACCCCCTTTGATAGACCTTAAATTCTGGTTCCCTTACATCCTGAAATGAAAACACAAAGAGAATTCCCTTCACCAGCTGTACTTATCCAATGCAACCTATAACATCCAACTGAAAAACATCACAATTACAGTCCAGAAAAAGTGTCAGAAATAAAAAACAAGAATTACTGAGATTGAAAAAGGATCACCCCCCCAATGTCAATATTTTGTTGAACCACCTTTTGCTTTAATAACAGCCTTGAGTCTGTTGGAATACTTCTCTATCAACCTTGCACATCTAGACGGAGCAATTTTTGCCCACTCCTCCATACAGAACTGTTCAAGTTCGGTCACATTGGATGGTAGGTGTTGGTGGACTGCTATCTTCAAATCTCCCCACAGATTTTCTATGGGATTTAGGTCTGGGCTCTGACTGGGCCACATGAGGACGTTCACTTTTTTCTCCTTCAGCCACTGTGTGGTCAATTTTGCTGTGTGCTTTGGATCGTTGTCATGTTGAAAGGTGAATCTTCTGCCCATCCTCAACTGTCTGGCAGAGGGTAGCAGGTTTTCTTCCAGAATCTGATGGTATTTTGGCCCATCCATTTTTCCTTCTAGCCTAACGAGAGCCCCAGTCCCTGAGGCAGAGAAACACCCCCACAACAGGATGCTGCCACCTCCATGCTTCACTGTAGGTATGGTGTGTTGTGGAAAAAATGTGGCTTGTTCGGGAGGGTCGCAAGGAGAAAGCCACTTCTCAAGAAAGGCCACATTAAAGCTCGTTTGAGCTTTGCCAGAAGGCACCTTGAATATTCTGATGCCAAATGGAAAAAGGTCTTATGGTCAGATGAGACCAAGATTGAACTATTTGGCCTCAACACCAAACAGTACACCTGGCATAAATCCAACACAGCTCACCATCCACAACACACCATACCTACAGTGAAGCATGGAGATGGCAGCATCCTGTTGTGGGGGTGTTTCTCTGCCTCAGGGACTGGGGCTCTCGTTAGGCTAGAAGGAAAAATGGATGGGCCAAAATACCATCAGATTCTGGAAGAAAACCTGCTACCCTCTGCCAGACAGTTGAGGATGGGCAGAAGATTCACCTTTCAACATGACAACGATCCAAAGCACACAGCAAAATTGACCACACAGTGGCTGAAGGAGAAAAAAGTGAACGTCCTCATGTGGCCCAGTCAGAGCCCAGACCTAAATCCCATAGAAAATCTGTGGGGAGATTTGAAGATAGCAGTCCACCAACACCTACCATCCAATGTGACCGAACTTGAACAGTTCTGTATGGAGGAGTGGGCAAAAATTGCTCCGTCTAGATGTGCAAGGTTGATAGAGAAGTATCCCAACAGACTCAAGGCTGTTATTAAAGCAAAAGGTGGTTCAACAAAATATTGACATTGGGGGGGTGATCCTTCTTCAATCTCAGTAATTCTTGTTTTTTATTTCTGATACTTTTTCTGGACTGTAATTGTGATGTTTTTCAGTTGGATGTTATAGGTTGCATTGGATAAGTACAGCTGGTGAAGGGAATTCTCTTTGTGTTTTCATTTCAGGATGTAAGGGAACCAGAATTTAAGGTCTATCAAAGGGGGTGATTCTTTTCAATACCCACTGTAGATCCAGTTGACATAGTATACCTGGACTTCCAAAAAGCTTTCAACAAAGTTTCTTATCAAAGACTCTTGAGGAAATTTAGCAGTCATGGGATAAGGGGACAGGTAACTGGCCCTATTGGTAACTGGTTGGTTGGACTGGTAACTGGTTGAAGGACAAGAAACAGAGGGTAGGTATAAATGGAGAATTGTCACAATGGAGGGAAGTAAGAAGTGGGGTCCCCCAGGGATCTGTACTGGAACCAGTGCTTTTTAATATATTCATAAATGATCTAGAAGTAGGGGTAAGCAGCGAGGTGGCTAAATTTGCATAGGACATCAAACTGTTTCGGGTAGTGAAATATAAAACAGATTGTGAGGCGCTCCAAAAGGATCTCTCAAAACCGGGTGAGTGGGCAACAAAATGACAAATGCAGTTCAATGTTGGCAAGTGTAAAGTGATGCACATTGGGACGAGAAACCCCAGCTTCACATTTACCATGATGGGATCTGAGCTGTCGGTGACAGACCAGGAGGGAGATCTTAGGGTCATGGTGGACAGCTCATTGAAAGTGTTGACCCAATGTACGGCAGCTGTGAAAAAGGCCAATTCCATGCTCGGGATCGTTAGGAAGGGGATTGAAAATAAAACTTCTAATATTATAATGCCCTTATACAAAACTATGGTGCCGCCACACCTGGAGTACTGTGAATAATTCTGGTCACCACATCTAAAGAAGAACATTGTAGAACTTCAAAAGGTGCAGAAGAGGGCAACCAAGATTATCAAGGGCCTTGAGCACCTTCCTTATGAGGCAAGGCTACAACACCTGGGGCTATTTAGTTTAGAAAAAAGACAACTGCAGGGAGACATAATAGAGGTCTATAAAATCATGCATGGTGTGGAGAAAGTGGACAGAGAGAAATTCTTCTCCCTGTCACATAACACTAGAACCAGGGGTCATCCCATGAATTTGATTGCCCGGAAATTTAGGACCAACAAAGAGAAGTACTTTTTCACACAACGCATAATCAACTTGTGGAATTCTCTGCCACAAGATGTGGTGACAGCCAACAACCTGGATGGCTTTAAGAGGGGTTTGGATAACATCATGGAGGAGAGGTCCATCAATGGCTACTCGTCGGAGGGCTATAGGCCACCTCCAGCCTTAAAAACAAGATGCCTTTGAGTAACAGTTGCAGGGGAGTAACAGCAGGAGGGAGGGCATGACCTCAACTCCTGCCTGTAGGCGTCCAGCAGGGCCGCTGTGTGAAACAGGATGCTGGACTAGATGGGCTTTGGGTCTGATCCAGCAGGGCTGTTCTTATGTTCTCATGTTTAATTCATAATGTTTTGTGATAGATTTTTAATTGGGTTGTTATCTGCTTTGACTACATTGATATAGGAAAAGTGGGATACAAATAAATACGCATATGTGAATATAGAGGCATGGGATTCTGATGCTTTGTGTTTCTCCAACAGCATCAAAGGCAAAGTGTGATGGATCCTCTACGGGCTCAACAGCTGGCAGCTGAACTGGAAGTGGAGATGATGGCTGATATGTACAACAGGTATGAGCTTGCCACAAACATGAAGTTACAGTGGTCCTAATATTTCAAACTTCCTGTATGAAACTTCTGTGCTGTGATGCACTGTTGTGGATGCTATTCTAAGGCATTGTATGCCATGATCAGTGTTTTATAGTCTCCAGCTAACACAGATTCTTCCCCTCTGCCTCCCAGATTATCCTTCTGTCCCCTGAAACAAACACTGGCATCTTATCAGGCATTGTACCAGCAAAAGAACACAAGTATTGTCTTGTGTGATCTGTTCAAGGCTACATCTAGCCCATCATCCTGTTTCCAACAGTGGCCAGGCAGAGATGTCTTTGGCAATGGGGGCATGAAGGCAGAGGCCCTCCCCTGCTGTCCGCTCTTGGCATCTGTTACTCAGATATGTGCTGTTCCTGGCCAGGGAGGATCCATTTAAATATGATGGCTAAGCCAAAGACCTGTCTGCTGTGGACCTGTGCAATGCTTTTAAAATGTTGGTGGCCCTCACCACTTCTTGGTCAAGAGAATTCCATAAGCACAACAATGCTGTTGTGTGGAATATTTACTTTTGTCTATCCTAAATTTACTGCCAGTCAGTTTCATTGGGTGACTAATATTGAGGGGGATTTGTTTTCCCTATCCATTCTCTGCACATCATTCATAATTCCATAAGCCTCTCATCATGTCATCCTTGAACTGTTTCTGTGTTATACTAAAAAGCCCCAGATGCTTTCATCGTTCTTATCCAGGTGTTCCAAGTAACAAGAGTTCTGCCTTGTAAGTTTCATTCTGTTCAATGGATAGGATGGAACATTAAGATGGGATGATGAGTGGGAGTGGTGCATCTAAAGGGACCGGTCTTGGGGGGGTTATCCAGGGGGATGTCTTGCTGCTGTTACAAGGTCATAGGCTCCCTCGTCAGGAATTAGTGCCGTGGACAAAGCTCCTTAAGGTAACTGTGTCTTAGGGTGTGGGTGAGAACTTAAAAATGAGAAGTAGTTAACTACCAGGACCATTTAAACATGTTGTCGTAGGGGAAGGAACCTTGGTGTTTAGATTATAAATAGTACTTGGTATTTTGTTTTCTATGCAACCCATCTGCATTGCTCTTAACTCACCCCAAACTGGGCTTGCTCCATGTTGCAATATTCTTCAAGGCTGAGTTCAGTAAATCCTCCCTTGCTGGGAGGCAGCTGTTGGGAGCGCCTGCTCTTCCTATTGCATGGGAGGTACCAGGTAGGTAATGGTGCAGCGGGGAAGTAACTTGCCTAGGGAGCAAGAGGTTGCTGGTTCGAATCCCCGCTGGTATGTTTCCCAGACTATGGGAAACACCTATATCGGGCAGCAGCGATATAGGAAGATGCTGAAAGGCATCATCTCATACTGCACGGGAGATGGCAATGGTAAACCCCTCCTGTATTGTGCCAAAGGAAACCACAGGGCTCTGTGGGCGCCAGGAGTCAACACCGACTCGAAGGCACAACTTTACTCTAGGTAGCAGTCAGGCAGGCTTTGTGCCTACTGCAGTCTTCAACAGAAGGAAAATATTTATGCGGCTCCTTCTAGCCTTGGAAGACATGCAACCTGATCCTATGTACATTTATTCAGAAGTCCCACTGATTTCAGTGGAACGTACACCCAAGTGAGCATGCATAGGATTGCAGCTGTGCATCATCATCTAGGCATGTCTACTTGGAAGGGGTTGGGAAGTTGGAAACGCTATTTGAAAGTACTCCTTAGGCTGGTTCTCACGATTGTAAATGGGGTAGGATAGGCATTTCTACCAAGCCTTGGGAGGTGGAGCTCTGTGCACTCCTGATTTTTGGCCCTCTATCAGCAAAAACCTAGGTAGGAAGAGGGGGAAATGATTGTGTGGGAGATGGGCACAGACTTGGGCATTTCCTCTACCCTTGATCATATGCACTCGTCCTACCCAGGTTACCAGGGTAAGAGCAGCTCTCTTGTCGCTATAAACATCTTGATCATTTCACTGAACTCTGTCCACCCCCAGCACAGTACCCCTCCAGTGACTGTTGCTGGTGTCTATCTTGTGTTTCTTTTGTGAGCCCTTTGGTGACAGGGAGCCATCTTATTTATTTTTCTGTGTAAACCACTTTGGAAACATTTGTTGAAAAGCGGTATATAAATATTTGTTGTTGGTGGTGGTGGTTGTTGTTGTTGAGCATTGGAATTGGTGTCATGTGGATTAGGAAGTGTTTAGTATAACATCATTCAGGGAGTCCTCCTTGCATGTGCCACCTCCATAGGAGGCTTAGTTGGCCATGCAAGAAAGGTCCTTTCCAGTGGAGGCACTTTCTCTCTGGAACTCCCCATGCTTGGATGTTTGATTGGTGCCCTCTCTACCAGCTTTTCATTGGAGAGCAGAGACTGTTTTGTTCTGTCAAGCTTTCTTTCAGTGAATTTGATTGCACTTTTTTTTTTTTAAAAAAAAAGAAGAGTTCTGTTCCCCATTCTGGTACTTTTAATATAATGTTCTAATTATTGTGTGTGTTTATTGTTTAATAATCATAAGCTGCCTTGAATTGTTCCCTGAGAAAGGCAGGATATACAGTTTCAGAATAAACCATTAAATAATTGTAGCCAAGAAGTGACAGCTTGCCTGCCAGAATAAGCAAGGTGGGGCTGGTTTTGGGACAATGATGGTGGAGATGCTCAGAATCTTGGTGGGAACATCAGGCAGTTTCCAGCATCAGCAGAGCTGCAAGGCTGAGACGTGATGGTTTAAAACAGAACTGGACATAAAACAGAACTGGAGTAGCTGGAAAGTGCCTGTCTTCTCATGCCCTTCTCTTCTCTCGCCCTGCCCCAGAATGACCAACGCTTGTCATCGCAAATGTGTCCCTCCACATTACAAGGAGGCAGAGCTGTCCAAGGGAGAGTCTGTGTGCCTGGACCGATGTGTCTCCAAGTACTTGGACATCCATGAGCGTATGGGCAAGAAGCTGACTGAGCTCTCCATGCAGGATGAGGAGCTGATGAAGAGGATGCAGCAAGGGGCTGGGCCAGCATAATACACGCCCTCACCCCACCCCACCCCGATAATGGACAACATGCCCACCTCCCTCTCCCCCTCCACACCTGGACTCAATGTTGACTCTCCCTCTGTCAATAAAACATTAAGGCTACATTACCTTTGCTGACTGCTAAGTGTGCTTGAGCTTTGCCTTCCCTTGTTGAGCCTACCGAAGGGCAGGCTATAATTGCCTTGTGCGGGGAGACAGTCTTGGTGGTGAGATTCGTTTGTCGGATGAGAGCTGTAGCTCTGTCTAGCAGGAAGTAGAAGGGTGAGAAGTGAAATGTCTTTGAGCATGCTCAGTCCTCAAATGTGGACTTGCCTGAGCAAAATCCAGTTCTGCAGGAGGTTCTGGTGACTTATAGAGACCCCCCTGCTTCATTCCTCTAGTACACTAGAAGGGCATACCTTATTTGGAATTAGATATAGAAATAGTTGGAAGTGGTGGCATGGCCTGTGTTACACAGGAATGCTATTATAGCAATAACAGTGAAGCTGTTGAAGACTGGCCAGAAAACAACTGGAGTATTCCACAAGGAGGAAAGATTCAGCATGCCAGAGCGGATTCCCAGCAGAGCTTTCAGTGTGTCACCACATTACCGTGCATAAGATACACAAGGTAAAATCACTGTGTTTCAAGACTCTTTTTTTTTTTAAGAAAGCTGAATTTCATCACAGCTGGATTCTAGACTGGAAGTCTGTTGGAGGAGGTGGATAGCATTACAGTCTGACTTTAGTCAGATTTGAAGGTGGATGTTAATACAGATGATATTCTATATGAATTTTACTGGGATTTATTATTGTCATTTTGTATGATATATTTGTCTTGGTCAATAAGCAGAATGTTTTTTATGCCCTCTGTTTGTTGCCACATATGGGAGTCGCACCTTTGCAAAACGCTCAAAAGACTGTTGCAGAGCACTCCTTACAGGTAAGCAGTCTCCCTTTCTACACATAGATTGTCTTGCTGGTGTGAGCATTTGTGTTGCAAGTAGAATGCAGCACCTGGATGTGTATTTGAGTAGCAATGCAATGTAGACTACACAACATGGATGAGGGTTTGCATTTCTCAACTCCAGTCACTGTTTTGTGCTGTGCACGCACATTTGGACATGGCTATAGCTGAAGATCAGGACTAACGTGTCTTAAGAACATAAGAACAGCCCTGCTGGATCAGGCCCAAGGCCCATCTAGTCCAGCATCCCATTTCGCACAGTGGCCCAATTTATCTCAGTTAAGCATATGATGATAGTTTTTAGAAATCCTATTCATAGGCCTTTACTGATCTTCTCGCTCAACCTGAGGCTACTTAGTTACATAAGAACAGCCTTGCTGGATCAGGCTCAAGGCCCATCTAATACAGCATCCTGTTGCCCACCAGATGCCTCTGGGAAGCCCACAGGCAAGAGATGAAGGCATGCCCTCTCTCTTGCTGTTGGTCCTCTGCAGCTGGTATTTAGAGGCATCCTACCTCTGAGGCTGGAGGGGCCCATAGCCAACATACTGGTAGCCATTGATAGACCATGAATCTGTCCAAGCCCCTTTTAAAGCCCTCAAGGTTGGTGGCCATCACCACATGTGGCAAAGAATTCCATAGGTTAATTATGTGTTGTGTGAGAAAGTGCTTCCTTTTGTCGGATCTAACCTTGGCATTCCTGGGATGGCCCCTGGTTCTAATGATGTGAGAGAAGGAGAGAATCTCTCTCTCTCTCTCTCTCTCTCTCTCTCTCTCTCTCTCTCTCTCTCCACACCATGCACAATTTTGTAGACCTCTGTCATGTCTTCTTTTAGTCATCTTTTTTCCCAAACTAAAAGGCCCCAGATGTTGTCACCTTGCCTCATAAGGAATGTGCTCCAGGCCCATGATCATTTGGTTGCCCCCTTCTGCACCTTTTCCAGTTCTACAATGTCCCTTTTGAGATAGGTGACCAGAACTGTACAAATGTGGCCGCAACACATGTTTGTAGAAGGGAATTATAAAACTAGCATGTTTATTTTCAATCTCTTTTCCTAATGATTTCAAGCAAGGAATTTGCTTTTTTCCACAGCCGCTGCACGCTGAGGTAACACTTTCAACGAGTTGTCCACCATGACTCCAAGATCTCTCTGCTGGTCAGTCACCAACAGCTCAGACCCCATCAGCGGATATGTGAAGTTGGGGTTTCTTGCCAATATGCATCACTTCACACTTGCTTACAGTGAACCTCATTTGCCATTTTGTTGCCCACTCCCCCAGTTTGGAGAGAGTCTTTTGAAGCTCCTCACAATGTGTTTTGGATTCCACTTCACTAAATATTTTGGTGTCATCGTAAATTTGGCCACCTTGCCTCTTACCTCAACTTCTAGATCATTTATGAATAAATTAAAAAGCACCGGTCCCAGTATAGATCCCTGGGGGACCCCACTTCTTACTTCCCTCCATTGTGAAAACTCTCCAATTATACCTACCCTCTGTTTCCTGTCCTTCAACTAGTTACCAATCCACACATGAACCTGTCCCCTTATCCCGTGACTGCTAAGTTTGCTCAGGAGCCTTTGCTGAGGAACTTAGTTGAAAGCCTTTTGGAAGTTCAAGTATACTATGTCAACTGGATCACCTTTATCCACATGTCTGTTGACACTCTCAACTCCAAGAGGTTGCTGAGACAAGATTTACCTTTGCAGAATCCATGCTGGTTCTCCTTCAGCAGGGCCTGTTCTTCTATATATTTAACAGGTTTATCATTAAGAATGCTTTCCTTCAGTTTGCCTGGCACAGATGTTAAGTGTACCAGCCAATGTTCCCTGTAAGAGGGATTCCCAGATGTTGACTACAATTCCCAGAATCCCCAACTGCAGTGGCCTTTGGCAGGGGGTTATGGGAGTTGTAGTCAACAACATTGGGGAATTGCTCTTACAGGGAACACTGGTACCAGCCTTTAGCTTCCTGGATCCCTTTTTGAAAACCGGTTTTACATTGGCCACTTTCTAGTCCTCTGGTACAGAGCCTGATTATATGGATAAGTTAAGCTGAGTTCTTTAAGGACTCTTGGGTGGATGCCATCTGGCCCTGGCGATTTGTTAATTTTTAATTTTTCAAGACAGTTTAAAATGTCATCTCATATCACCTCTGCTGGACTCAGTTCTTTAACTTCTGTCCTGTCCCTGAAAAGCATGGTTCAGGCAAGGGTATATGCTTGTTATCCTCTGCCATGAAGACAGATGCAAAGAACTTATTCAGCTTCTCTGTAGTCTCCATATCCTCCTTAACGGTCCAACCTTCTCTCTCGCGCGCGCATGCAGGTTTCCTGCTTCTGATGAGAAGTTTTTATTATTTCCCTTGATGATTTAGCTAAAAGTTCCTCAGACTCTCTTGTCCGCATCCCTTATTGTCTCCTTGCATATCTTTTGCCAGGTTTGTGTTCCTTTCTGTTCTCTTCCAAAGTTGTACCCTTTGAAACACTTTCATATTTTAAAGGGGAGTAGCAAGGTTGGAGTAGGACCTGGGGCAAAGTGAAGATGGGCCCTGTTCCCCCCACCCCATCTCCTGCTGCTGCTGCTGCTCCTCTTCCTTTTTTGAAGTGCAAGGGGGAGATCAAAGATCAAGCTGTTACCCAATTGGTGGGCCTCCCTCAGGGGCCAAGGCACATTTGTCCCCCATTGTTCAATTGTAGCTATGTCCCTGAATGTTTCGGCTACAGAGGATGCTATTTAGAACCATAGAGTTGAAATGTACCCATTTCTAGTCCATTCTGTCCATGATAATGATAGAGTAGGTGCATCACATAATGGTGCCAGCATAACAAATAGCTCTTGGATCATTCAAGCAAGTGAGCTAAGCTGCAGAGAAGTTAGCACATTTGGAGTCACCAGGCAATCGAACTGGTGGGAGAAGTCTTTCCTGGCCCCAGACTCTGAGGAAAACTTGACACTGCATCATCTCAAAGGAAGCTTTATTGGAGTGCAGTACTTTCAGTGCCCAAGAAGCTGTTTTTGTTGACACAGTTAACTTTGAAAAAAATGGATATGCAATGAACGCTTCTGGATCTTCTTGCTCTTTGCTGAAAGGCTTTGGCTGCAATTGCAGCAGGTAACCAGTAGGGGGAACTGAAGCCTGCAACATGGGGATTTGGGTGCAGTGAGGTCCCCAGGCCGGCTTGCAGACGTTCAAGATGGGGGTAAGGAAGAATGACAGCCACGTTTCAGACAAGAGTTGAGTGCATGTAAATCTTAGTAGGTGTGCCCAGAGAAGAAGGCCATTAGAGAATTCTGATAGACTGGAATAGTTGAGATGTGACTATAGTTTAAAAACAAAGAAACCCCAGCCCGGTTATTACCAGGCTTCACCTTGTCTTCAAAAAAATGAAACTAAAAATGGCCAACCAATGTTGCTCTTTGCAGAGGAACTTGCTTTATACCCAGTCAGAATTTGAGTCCATCTGGCTCAGTGTTGTCTACGCTGACTGGCAGCATCTCTCCAAGGTTTGAGGCAAGAGTCCCTCCAAGCCTGCTTGGAGATGCCAAGGGCGGAACCTGGGACTCTTCTGCATGCAGAACAGATGGCCCCTTTAGACTTCCTTATGAAGCTAATTCCATTTCCACCACATTCTGGTGCTTTTTATTGAAGTCTTCAAACACTTTCTTTGAACAACTAGAACCAGATACCAAATTTCCCTTCAGTTTGTCTAATCTGTTGTAAAGGAAGTGGCATATGGCTGCCTTTCGTTAAACTGCTTTTGCCGTTGGTCCTCCTACGTCTTACATGATTATAATAATCCAATGGTGCATGGCCTCTTGTAGTTCAAAACATTTGCTACATTTTATGTGGCCAGCAGGGGGCAGCTTGTACCACATGCTTTTCAGTCACTGTTTGTGAGAGTAACAGCTTTCAGGCATTGTTAATTTTTTTTTTTTAATGAGCCTGGCTCATAATTGGGCCCTTTGATTTCTTTTAGCCTCATTCTGTATTTTCTAATTAAATAGCAGCTGTGCTTAGCCAAAGGGTGACTTATTCAATTAGAGCTGCTTAAAGCAATTAGAAGTTATTTAAAACCACATGCTGGAAGTTATTTGGCAATTCTTGTCGTTTGATTCCTGTTCAGGTCAGGATACTGTGCTGTGGTTTCTTTCATGGGCTCCAAAGCTCTGAGCGCACCCTGTTGTGGCTGGAAAGGGCAACAGAAATTTCAGATGCGGTGACATGGCAATTAAGGGGACTTGTAAAACTCATGAATGATTGCACCCTGCTCGGAAAAGCTTGCAGCCAACGCAAGGTCAGGTATATTTGTATGTTAATCTATTGCTTATTATCCTTCAGCAGAGGTTTTCAGACTTTATGCCTTCAGGCAACACTTTCTGCATTGACTGTGTGCTGAGCAGCTCTTGTGCATTTCCCATGCAAACTCTTAGAGGTTGCAGAAAATTCCAAAGCATCTTCTAGCACCCACATTCTGCTTGCATGGGCACCAGAGGTCCATGGGGCCTTGCCATTGTCCTGGGTTAAATGGGAATGCACTCTAAACTTTACTAAGTAATCATGTGTACATTATGGGAGCACATCAGTAGTGGTGGGCAAGTTGCTTTTCTAGCAGCTTGCCTGTCATTACTGATCTCCTCATTGAGGAATTACACATTTCTAAGGAACCCTGTCTTATGCGCTATTATTATTGGAACTTGCTGTCAAATGTTCCTGCAGAAGGCAAAGGAAAAGACTTGGCAAAGGTTACTTGACACATCCCCAGACTCCAGTATCTGAAATTACTTCTAATCAACACAGACAGTTTTTGCTGCCTGTGCGTTGGTTTCTCTAATCAAATGCCTTTTCCTCCATTTTTGCGCCCACCAGGGCCTCTTAGAAGTGTGCAAGGGCTAGTTCAGATGATACCTTTCTGGACCAGATGATGAAAGGGAGTGTGCCCATCCTGTTCTCTTCTGTGGATGTTCTGACCTCTTCCCAGCACATTCCTTTACTGCATAGAGGGGCCAGTTCATCCTAACTGCCTCTTTGCCCCCAGTCCAAATACTAGTTTAAGCAGGTACTTGGACGGCATGCAGACAAGCGGTTCAGACAAATGACTCTCCCATTTGATGATTAGATGGGCTGGGAGGAGGCCAGCACATTGCAGAAGGTGTCAGGACGGTTGCACCACCACTGCACCCGCCTTTTAGGCACCTGGGCTGGAAATGCGTTGTCCGAACTGGCCCTCTGCACCATGGAGTTGCAGATAAGTACTAGCCCAACTGATCCCCTAGTGCTGGTGACAGGATTCAGCTCTATCTGCCTTGTTGTTGCCCCCTGGCCTGATGCTACAGTTGCCATCCATGTCTTGTGCATGATCTTTTTTTGTTGTCCCCTGAGTTCATCAGTGCTCCTATTGTCGAGGTTTCACCAGTGAATGGGGGAGGAAGAAGAAGCCTGCAGCAGCAAAGCAAACCTGTGTTTGTTCCTCCCAAGTGAAAGCTCCCCCTTGGGCTTCAGGTAGGCTTGTCTGATTCTTGCACATCCAATTAGGCCTGGAGCCACATCCCTCAGGCTTCTTCACCTTGCCTGGCATTCAGGGCGCCTATAATCTATGCACCATTGATTACAGCCATTGAAGCTCTTTTCTGTGTCCAGGGGCACAGTTCCCTTGTCCAGCTCACCTCCCTAATTAACTACCTACCTTTACTTCTCCAGACCTGCCCTTTTCAAAATCAGATTGCTTACTTGCATTTCTATTTCCATCTGCCTTTCCAATTAAATCAGACTGGCCTAACTTATACTTTCAAGGTTATTCTGAACAATCATTTTTATGTATCATATCCTTATTACCTAGCAGCCCCACATCCGACAGCATTTCCCTCCCAGTGATGCTAAAAAATGACAACACTGAAGAAATTTAGCATCCTGCACAGCCAGGGTGGAGGAGTTACCAGCCAGATATTACATGTCATATGTTTAAATGGCTGGGAGTAGGCTGTGTTTCTTAGCATATATTAATCTTTGAGAATGTCTCTTCTGGCACAACTCCACCTTATATTGTCACGAATACAATGGGGAAATGTGAATCAGAAGGTGTGGTACCTGTAAAGTTGGTATATATAGGTTAGAAAAGATCATTCAAAGATGTAGCAGTGACTAAATCTCTGATGACCTGGGAGGAAGAAGCAAGAGATGTTTCCAAAGGGATTAGTTTTGGATCCTCTAGTGCTATTTATAATTTTCATAAGCAACCATGGAGGGGGAAGAGCGTGAACAATGAGTTGGTTAAGAATACAAAACTAGCACTCTAAATTCTGTAGAGGCCAGAATGAGGATGGAAAATGACACTGAATACCTAAACTGGAGCACTAAAGCCCTATTAACACATTATGTTCAACACTTGCATGAGTGTATAGTGTACATAGGTATAGATTTGTACTCAGATTCCGTTATTCACATGTTGTGTTGAACACAGGTTTACTTTTAGAATGAACGCGGGTGCAGTCATTAACACAGAAACATGTATGAGTGTGTAGACATCTGTACATTTGAACAGCATAATTTTGGAATAGCTTAAGCTGAGGACAAAAACCTGACATTCAACCAAATCATTCCACACTGGAAAGAAAAACTAAAGAAATAATGAAAAGAGGCTGTTGGAACTAGGTAGACCATGGCCCTTGCTAGTGAAAACCTACTTAGGGGCTGTACTGGTTTTCAGTTAACCCTTATGTGGGCAGGTATGGTGTATGTGTGAGCGGTGACATATGCAGAGCGCAGGCCTGATCCTACCAAAGTGAAGCACTCATGCGGCATAGTCATATGCATGTTTACATGGCACAAAGTCCTGCTGGGTTATTAGGACTTGCTCCCAGGTAGGTGTGTATAGGATTGCAGCATGGAGGCTTGTTCTTCCAGAGGAATTTTGGATCACAACTGTGTCCCATTAAAGTTGATAGCGCTGAAAAGTACGGAGCGTAACATGAACAGCATCAGTTGAAGAATACTAATAAATAATAATAAACTTTATTTGTTAGCCACCCCATAACAAATTGTTCTCTGGACAGCTTATAGCACACCATTTAAAACATGAGATAAAAACACAAAACACATTAAATCATAACAGACCAAATGCGGGGGGGGATAATTGAGGTGTAAGTAAGCTAACTTGTGAACCGCCTAACCGATTTGAACCAAATTTGCTACAGCTGTAGGGACACATAGGGATGCCCAAATGGCGTGGTGTGTGATGATGTCATCCACTCCAATTCAAGATGATGGCCATGTGAACATCTGAGGCAAAAGCGGGATAATCTGTAGACTGTCTAACCAATTTAAACCAAGTTAGGTACAGTTGCAGTGAGTGGCACCCAGGGTCACCTCAACCGTGTAGTTTGTGATGATGTCATCCTCACCGATTCAAGATGGTGGATGAGTAAACTTCTGAGGCACATGTGGGCTAACTTGTGAACCACTTAACCTATTTGAACCAAAATTACTGCAGCTGCAGGGACACACAGGGAAACCTCAGTGGTGTTGTTTGTAATGATGTCACCCATCCTGATCCAAGATGGTGGACACATGAACATTTGAGGCGGAAGAGATCTATTGAGGACCTTGATTTGAACCAAATTTAATCCCGTTGTAGAAAGGAAAGGAAAGTGAAAGGAAAGTAGGCTGATTAGAACAGCTTGTTAAAATATAGAGAAAGAAGAAGCCCTTGTTCACCAGGGACATGGGCAGGAGTGCCGAGAAACCGATGAGGTTGCTGTAGAACCGGAGTACCAGAGAAATCTTCCTAACTGTGGTAACACTTTGGCAGTTGGATGAGTTGCTTAGGGAAATGTGGAAGCTCAGTTGAATACATTGACTGATGATCACTCAGTTCTGCTCAGTAGTGGAGGTTTTATTGGACTGCTGTGTGCACAGACTGCAGAAATGCAAATGTACACATTGTATCTTTTTTCAGTAGTTGAGGAAGAACAAACGAGTGATATGGACCACTGCCTCCAAACTGTTGCAGCAGCTTGTCAATACTGAAATGCACAATACTTAAGCAGACTCTCCACAATGATAGCCAGTCATTGTAAATTAGATTCAAGAAGCACACTGCTGTTTTCAAACATATTGTCACAGCCAAGTGGGGGTATGTTCAACCATTCATTTTTCAGTCTTGCAATTGAAATGATCTGCTTTCACTGTGTAGCCCAATATGCTGTGCTTCCCAGGTTTCCCCATTCTGACAACACAAGAAGATGCCTCTGCAAATATCTGGCACAGCTACCGGCAAATCTGCCGCTCTTGTTTGCCTCCAGGTCCTCCACTGCGGCCCCTTCTTCCTATTTTTGCTTAATGGATGGTTGATGCGCATGTCAGTGTGCCTCTGTGGTTACATGCACCATTGCTTGTGCACTATTACCACAAGCCCAGGAGGCAGAAAGTATGGAGAGTAGGACTGAGAGTGCTTTGGGATGCATCTGGCACTTTCTGTAACAGAGAGCGCCGTTTGTGAGAATATTTTTAAAGCTTGTTTCACAAAGAAGAAGGGCAGTAGACATCAGCCTCCTGTCCTGTCACAAGGAAAAACCAAACACATGTGATCCTTTGTTGTCAAGGCAGGGATCCATACAGAAGGATGAAGTGATGCATGACAGTGGAGTATAACAAACAGCGAATAGCTGTGAATAGCATGTCACTGAAATGCCCTTGGGGAAACCAACGACCCAGGTAGGAGGAATCATCTGTGCAGATATACAACTATGTCCCACCCTGAAGAACAATGAAAAAAAACTGTACTTATGCCTGATAGTAAAAGCCAATAGACAAGACATTGTGCTGCTATTTATGAATGGATCAGGAACAAACCGTGGATGTGGCATAGAACCCAAAATAGAGTCCTTGGGAATTTTCATTTTAGGAATGACACTTTTAATCGTATGCCATCTGCTAGCTAGCCTGAGGAGAGCTGGTCTTGTAGTAGCAAGCATGAATTGTCCTCTTTGCAAAGCAGGGTCCACCCTCGTTGCATTTGAAAGGGAGACTGCATGTGTGAGCATTGTAAGATATTTCCCTTGGGGATGGGACCACTCAGGGAAGAGCACCTGCATGCTTGCATGCTGAATGTTCCAAGTTCCCTCCCTGGCTTCTCCAAGATAAGGCTGAGAGAGATTTCTGCCTGCAACCATGGAGAAGCTGCTGCCAGTCTGTGTAGAAAAATATTGCACTAGATGGACCAAGGGTCTGACTCGGTATATGACAGCTTCCTATGTTCCTAGTAAAGCATATTTTTATTTGAAAGTGGGATTGGGAGTCTGAGGGAAATTATCCCAGGCACCATTACTTTGTTGTATTCTGCACCAGTACTTGGGTTTCCTTGGGACCTCTTTTTGCTCTTTGTTTCTGCAGACCACCATTTCTAGCCTGCTTTCTGAAGGCTTATGAGATCGCCATCTGTGTCTCCTAATAGCCCTTGTGTCCACAGTCCCAACTGGACTGTCCAATACAAATTCATTGCACATGAGAGGGGGGGCCTAATAGAGGATCCTGATGGGTTTTTTTTTTTAAATTGCATGGCAGCCACTCAGTATAGGCAATGCCCCTTGGTATCCCTTATGTTGGCAAACAGATATAAATCATTTCCACAGCACAATAGAGGGGGTCCTAGGTAAGAGCTGTCATGTTAAAAGAAGCAAAAAGTAGTCTCCATTAGTTCTGCTTAGAACTATATGAGCCATTTTTGGAAGGGCGGTATGTACATCAAATAAATAAAGAATAATTAAATACATGTATTTTCAATTGCATTGCCACATGGGAACAACTTGAAACAGTTCTGAACTAAAGCTCAGCTTCTTCTCCACCCTGAGGCGGCTGTACTGAATGTGTGGGGAGAAGAGATAGAGGACGCACACGCACACCATGCTGACTAACAAATGTTTCAGAAACATGTAAGATCTGTCAGGAGCAAGACTGGAGTGGGCCCTGGGACAAAATGTGAAGGGGAGGCAGGAGGAGGAGACTGAAGAGCAAGCTGTTTCTAGACTGCCTTCAGGGGCCCAGGTATATCTTCCCCAGCTCTGCACAATTATATCTACGCCCCTCAGGTCTATTCAGAAGTATCCTCTGTACATTCATTGAATGCTTGTGGGGGCAGGGGGGGAGCTATAAGGCTGCACCAGCTAGCCACAGAGCTGCACCTGCTGGCCACACCCCTGGCAGGGTTCTGAACTGTGTGGAGAAGCCCTCCCTGTGTTTAACGCTATTTTGCAGACAAATGCTGAATGCCAGGATGCCTGGAAGGTAGTGTGGTGGCTCGCCTCAGCATTCCTGTCCCACCCCACCCACCTTACATGCGGGCCTCTGAACCTTTAAGAGCTAGCAAAGACCCTAACAACGCGCCCGTTTGCAACACTTTCCCTTCCACCCGATGTGTTCAGTATGGCTGGCTGCATTGGTGCACAGAAGCAGCAGCAGGAGGAGAGGAGTTTTAAATCAGTGTTTGCTTTGGGAAAGGCTGTTAGCATTTCCCTCTATTATGTTTGTAATGGTGGTCTCATGGACCACCTAAAAGCGGGTTGCAGACTACAAGGTAAGCATCGTAAAAAGAACGGGCAAATAAGTGCACTTATGTTGTTAATAATGTAAGTATACCCTTTTAATGTACCCTTTTAACTCTCCTGGGGAAAAAGATCAGTTTGATTTTACCAATGGGGTAACACTGCGGGGCTGGCTCAAGGCCACCCATAGCGATTTTATGGAAGAATCTGAACTCGGATCTCGTCTCAGTCACAAAGTTGGCACACCAACCACCGCATCGCGCCAATTTACGTAGAAGTGGGAGGGAGTGATCTGAAATTTGTGAGGCGTTGAAACGAAGCTAAATTCCAGGAAGCGCGGGGTGGGAGGGATAGATATATGCGGGGGCATTAGAAGAGAGGAAGTTCCGCGCGAAAAAGTGGCCCTTTTTTCCTTTTTCTTGGCCTCTGGTCTTTTGGTCCAGTTTCCCTGAGTTCCACCTTCTTTTGCTTTATACACAAACACCCCACACGTCTGGCAATGCCCTTATAAAGTAATTCGCGCGCATGGACACTGTGTCCCGCCCAGACCCAAGGCGATCACGCCGCCTCCAGAGCCCAGGGGCGCTGCGCGCGGCCCAGAAACAACAACACGCTCGCTCGCTCGCTCTGTGTGCTGTCCCACCAACTGTGTTGAGCTGCTGCTGACCCTCTTCTGCTCATGGTCAGCCGCCAGACCTGCAAACTCTACCCGGCGGCTGAGTAATCTCAGCACTTTGCCCGAGGACGAGAAGTGGAAGAGGGAGACGGCGCGCGCCTTCGTTGATTTTGGAGCCAAGGGGTGAGTTGGCCAACTTTGGGAACATCCCAGGTGCTTTGGGGAAGGGGCGCGCTGCGAGGAGCAGACCGAGACAAAAGGGAGGGGGTTAGGTCGGGGCTGGGTGAGAGTGTGTGTGGTGGGGCTGGGCTAGTTGAAAGCCCCCTTTGTATCGCTCCAGCTGTTCGGCAGGCAATGCGGGCTCGCTCTTTCCACGTGGCAGCAGCAGCTTCCTCTAGGCAGGCTAGAAAAAAATAGCTCCCGCCATATGTTGACTCTGCCAGCCGCAGATATTTTTGAGTCGGGGACGGGGAGAGGGAGAGAGTTGGGGGAGGAGGGCCGCCCCGGCCTGCTCTAGAGCGGGGAGGGAGAGACAGGGAGGGGTGGCCCGGGGCTCGCCCAAATGGGGATCATTCATTGCTCGGACTGGGCGCGGTAAGGGGGCACCGAATGGCCACGGGAACGCATGGCTCCTTCCGAATGGCCGTGAGGCTATCTTGCGTATCCGAATACTCCGACTAAAGAGACATCTTGGAAGGGAATACAGTAGTGTAGGGGTCACATCACCTTGGAGGATTGTGTGGAGCGCGGTTTCCAGGGAATTGGGCCTCGGGGTTCAGAATGAGAGGGTCACCGAGGAAATGGGAGCATGGAGGTGGCAGAGACCCTTTTGCAACAGCTGGATTCCTTCTCGATTTCAATTCGAAAACAAGATGCTCATTCAAGTCCCCGTTCTAAGTAAATGCCTTTCCCACCACTCCCCCAGGGCAACCACTCCTTCCATTGCTCAGCCCTTCTTGCTGCTAGGGTGCCCTAAGAACAGAAGAACAGCCTTGCTGCTGGATCAGGCCCAAGGCCTATCTAGTCCAGCCCAGCATCCTGCTTCACACAGTGGCCCACCACCAGATGCCCTGTCAGATATTATTACACCAACGTTTTATCAAACCCCAGCTGGTTGCTTTTGTTCGCCTTCCCCAAACTACAGGCTATCACACATGGAACAGGTTGGAGTGGTGGCTGCAGTTTGCCACTGTGACTCTGATGGGTATGGGTTCATATTTAAGTACCCTGGTGGCAAGGGAGATACGAGCCCTCAAAGATCCTGCTGGTCTATCTAATTCAGCATCCTGCTTCTCACCATGACCAATCAGATGCCCCCTGGAAGCCCATCAGCAGGGCTTGAAAGCAACAGGCCTCTTCCCACTATGGTTTCCCAGCCATTGGTTATTCAGAGGTATTGCTGCCTTTGAACATGGCTGTCAACCATATGGCCGTCAATGATAGTCATTGATAAACTTCTCCTCCATAAAGTTATCTAATCACCTATTAAAGGGACCTATGCAATTGGCCACAATAATTTGCTGAATTTTGTACATTAATTATGTATTGTGTGAAAAAGTAGTTTCTTTTGTTTGTCCTCAAATTACTGCCGTTCAGTTTCATTGTATGATAGCTTAGTGGATGATGGACTTATTGGACTGACTGCTTTCCTTATATCTTCTGTTTCCCATATTTTCTGAGAAGATGTATTCTTAAAGCCAGTTCACACAGCTCTATTTTGACTGAGAATTTCCCCTTCCACTCTTACCACAGCCATGGTGAAAACTTTGTTTGACAAATTTGCTGCATAGTGAAAACTTTGACATGGTGAAAACTTGGTTTGACTCATTGACAATTGCAATTTTGCATGACACCACTTGAGGCATATTTGGACAATTCCATGGGTAATGGAATCACCCACGTTACTAATCTTTTCAGTGAATGTAGCCATGAGTAAATAAGCTGATATTATACATGCCCACAGGTAAGAGAACGTCTCCTGCTATAAGGCCATATTTTTTTAAACCCTTACGTACTATAGGTAGCATCTGAAATGTTCAAAATACAGTAATGGAACAATCATTTTTGGACATCCCTTTCTGCACTTAATGTAACTAGCCGACCCTGTGTGCATCTGTGCGCTCTTTGGGGCTGGCTGTTCTTCCCTCCCTCCCGCTCCACTCTCTTGCCCTCCCTCTCTCCTTTCCTCCTCTCTCTTGTCCTCCCTCCCCCCATGCACAACTCCGCGGCCAGGCTGCCGCCGCCTGTCTCCACGGACGAGCCGACCCGCCTCCACATGTCTCCACGGCTGGGCCGAGCTGACCCACTGCCGCTTGCCTCGGCCGGTCCGGGCCCGCCACTTGCCTCCTGGGTGCACCTCAGCCAATCAGGTGCCTCCACCGCCCAGCCAATCAGCTGGGCGCCGGGATGTACATTCTAAGGCACACCCAGGAGAATTAATAATTAATCATGCCTAGGGCATGATCTTGGACAGGTGACTATTTTCCTCCCTGTAAACTACACTTAGTGTGCCAAGTTTTGTGCTCAGTGGTTTTTATTGATTGATTGATTGATTGATTGATTGTTGAATTTATATACCGCCTTTCATTAAAAACAATCTCAAGGCGGTTTACAAAAGTTAAAAAACATACAATAAAATGACAATAAGAATATTAAGCTAAAAATATAAAAACAAACCAAATTTAAAATCTATAAAATACAAGCATAAAAACTATAAATGGGTAAAAACACATAGAAGCAGCAATAAAAACAATCATGTAAAAGCCTAGATAAAAAGCCAAGATTTAACAAGCTTTCTAAAAACTGTGATGGAGTCTGAGGAGCGAATGGCCACTGGGAGAGCATTCCAGAGTCTGGGGGCAACAACAGAGAAGGCCCTGTCCCGAGTGCACGACAGCCAAGCCTCCCTCATTGTCAGCACCCGGAGCAGAGCCCCCTCAGATGACCTCGTAGAGCGGGCAGCAACCCTTGGGAGCAGGTGGTTTTTCTCTGCATATTTTGATTTTATCAAAAGAAAGTAACAACATAGCTTTGTGTGGTAACAAAATCATTTTGTAGTGTTGCTTGTTAGCTATCGAGGTAAATCATTAATAGAAAGAAAAGCAGGGTAGTCCTGAAGCTGCAGTTCAGTTCACACATCTTGCATGGTGGATGTTGAAAAACTAACGGTTTCGTGACGAGATCTGGCAATTTCTGAAACATTCACTGTTCCTCCACCTGATACTGAGCTTCCACAAGGGGGAAAGAAAATACTATCCCACTTATGCTGTGCGTCTGGAAAAAAGAAATGCCAGTGTCTGATAGACTTGAAAATGACTTGTCCAACATCAAGCAACTGAGCCAGTTAATAATCTTCCTACCAAAATATTGGGATTCTCTTGTGATTCTCCAAAGTTGTTATATTTCTATTCTCAGAGCCTCTTAATAGAGGAGAGCCGGTCTTGTGGTAGCAAGCATGACTTGTCCCCCTAGCTAAGCAGGGTCTGCCCTGGTTGCATTTGAATGGGAGACCACATGTGAGCACTGTAAGATATTCCTCTCAGGGGATGGAGCTGCTGTGGGAAGAGCAGAAGGTTTCAAGTTCCTTCTCTGGCTTCTCCAAGATAGGGCTGAGAGAGATTCCTGCCTGCAACCTTGGAGAAGCCGCTGCCAGTCTGTGTAGACAATACTGAGCTAGATAGATCAATGGTCTGACTCAGTATACAGAAGCTTCCTATGTACTGCTAACTCTGTGCAGAACTATTTATTTACTCATCTTATTATATTCATTGATCCCTGCCTATGCAGAATAATGGTATTACAAATACATTACATTAACACACACACACTTTTGTACTTCCAGGAAGAATGTCATAGGACTGTGCAGCAAATCGGTCCAATAATTGGCACTGGGTACCCTTCTGGACACCTTTTCACTGGATAGAGTCTGATTAAAACATTGCCTGTTAGGGCCCAATCCAATTGGGTCTGAAACAAGGATGTCCCAGATCAGATTGCTGGAAGGGCTTACCTTGTTGCAGTGTGATGAGCAAAACCTGCTGTCTCAAAAGGCAGCAACAGTATGGTTTAAATAGTCCTGTTGCTGCCTGTTGAGGCAGCACCTTTTTAAAGGGCTTCCCTGCATTGCCACAAAGTAAGACCTCCCATCCTCTGATGACTGGATTGCTCTGATAGTGCAGAGTGCATTGGATTGATGATGACTCCCCTGTGTGCACTGTCAAACTGATGAACTTGATAGAGATTGGAACTGATCCAGTTCTGATCATTCTGGCGATGCACAGCCCTACCATCTAAAAACACAAGGCTAGTATACTGTACAAATAACTATAAAGTGTACTTACCACTACAAGTAGACCTACTGGCTATATCTATATCAGGCAGTATATAACTATGATAGATAAGATAAGATAAGATTAGATAGATAGATAAGGTTTTGTGATTGGTGGTCAGATATAGAAGACTGGCAGCTTTCCGTTGGACTGTGCATGGAGCAAGCGCAAGGCAAACAGGAAGGTGAATCTGTTACTGATTGATTCTATTATTGAGAAAAATGACACAGATAGTTACCATGTATTTTGGAGATATGTTTTAAAAAATACAGTGAATGCGAGTACTGTGGTAAGTTAGGCCATGGAAACTGCCTTTGCTTACAGTTGTTTGGATTTCTCTATACACTAATTATTCTGTTAAAAAACTGTTAGCACTTTTTATGGTAACATAATCATTATTAATTATTTACGGTATATATAATATGAATATTTATCACCCCTCCTGGTTTATTTTTTTAAAAAGACTTGCTAATTGGATAAAAATAAAGCCTTATTTTAAGATTCATCACACACATTGAGTGTAACTTACTTATTTATCTTTACTATCCATATTTTAATAAAATATTATTGGTATATTTGTTGTCAATGAATGCTGCATTTTTATTATTTAGTACTTTTTTTATCCCTCCCCATATGCAAATCTCTGGGTGGTTCACAATCTAAAAACACAACCATTAAAACATTACTACAATTAAAACAGTTTAAAATACAGATAAAAACTCTAAAACTTAAAACTAAAAGCCTAACTAAACAGATATGTCTTCAGGTCTTTCTTTAAAAATCTAGAGAAGGGGAGGCTCTAATTTCATTAGGAAGTGAATTCCAAAGTCCTGGAGCAACCTTAGAAAAGGCCCGGTTTTGAGTCGCTGCTAATTGAGCTGGTGGCAACTGCAACTGGACACCCCGCCATCCCCGATGATCTTAACAGGCAGCGGGGTTCGTGAAGGAGAAGGCGTTCTCTTAAATACTTTGTACCCAAGCCAGTCAGGGCTTTATAGTTAATAACCAGCATTTTGTATTTCGCCCGGATTATTGGCAGCTAGTATAGTTCTTTTTTAATGGGTATAATATAATATCTTTGGGTAACAGACCGACCTGTATCAGCTGCAGTTTCCAGACTATGTACAAAGGCAGCCCACTGTAGAGTGCATTGCAGTAGTCAAGCCAGGATGTCGCCAGCATATGCACACTAATTATTTTAAGATAATTTATCTCCAGAAATGGATGTAGCTGGCGTTATCAGCTGAAGTGGATAGAAAGCCCTCCTGGCTAATGCCTCAACCTGAGAAACCAGGGAGAGGTTTCCCAGACTACATACCTGCTCTACTGGGGGAGTGTAACCCCAACCAGAACAGGCAGATCTAAACCACTTCCTAAGTTCCAACCTCCCACAATGAGTACCTCTGTCTTGCTTGGATTCAGCCTGTTTGTTCCCCCTATCCATCCCATTACCGCGTCCAGGCAGGCATTTAGCGAAGCTAGGCCATTTCCTGATGAAGTTGGCATCAAGAAGTACATTTGGGTGTCATCAGCTTATAAGGAACATAAGAACAGCCCTGCTGGATCAGGCCCAAGGCCCATCGAGTCCAGCATCCTGTTTCACACAGTGGCCCACCAGATGCCACTGGAAGCCTACAGGCAGGAGTTGAGGGCATGCCCTCTCTCCTGCTGTAACTCCCCTGTAACTGGTACTCAGAGCCATCCTGCCTTTGAGGCTGGAGGTGGCCTATAGCCCTCCGACTAGTAGCCGTTGATAGACCTCTTCTCCATGAAGTTATCCAAGCCCTTCTTAAAGCCATCCAGGTTGTTGGCTGTCACCACATCTTGTGGCAGAGAATTCCACAAGTTGATTATGCGCTGTGTGAAAAAATACTTATGTTTGCTGATCCTAAATTTCCCGGCAATCAATTTCATGGGATGACCCCAGGTGTTGTAGCCTTGCCTCATAGGAAAGGTGCTCTAGGCCCCATATCATCTTGGTTGCCCTCTTCTGCACCTTTTCCAGTTCTACAATGTCTTTTTTAGATGTGGTGACCAGAATTGTACGCAGTACTCCAGGTGTGGCCACACCATAGTTTTGTATAAGGGCATTATCATATTAGTCATTTTATTTTCAGTCCCTTTCCTAATGATCCCTAGCATGGGATTGGCCTTTTTCACAGCTGCCGCACATTGAGTTGACACTTTCAACGAGCTGTCCACCACGATCCCAAGATCCCTCTCTTTGTCAGTCACCAACAGCTCAGATCCCATCATAGTAAATGTGAAGTTGGGGTTTCTCGTCCCAATGTGCATCACTTTACACTTGCCAACATTGAACTGCATTTGTCATTTTGTTGCCCACTCCCCCGGTTTGGAGATATTTTTTGGGGGGGCCTCCCAATCTGTTTTGGATTTCACTACCCGAAACAGTTTGGTATCATCTGTAAATCTGGCCACCTCACTGCTTACCCCCACTTATAGATCATTTATGAATAAATTAAAAAGCACTGGTCCCAGTACAGATCCCTGGGGGACCCCACTTCTTACTTCCCTCCATTGTGAAAACTCTCCATTTATATCTACCCTCTGTTTCCTGTCCTTCAACCAGTTACCAATCCACACATGTACTTATCCCCTTATCCCATGACTCCTAGTTTTTCCCCAAGAGTCTTTGGTGAGGAACTTTGTCGAAAGCTTTTTGAAAGTCCAGGTATACTATGTCAACTGGATCACTTTGATGCACACACTTGATTGATTGATTGATTGATTGATATACTGCCCTTCCAAAATGACTCAGGGTGGTTTACAACCAGATAAAAACAATTAAAACAAGTTAACAGTTAAAATCAAAACTATAAAAACGGAATATAGCCAATTAAACAGTTCAAACAGCTAAAAAACCCTGGAAGGCTAGGCCAAACGGTTAGGTTTTAAGGGCTGTCCTGAAGGACAGTAACGATCTTGAACTACGGATTTCTGCCGGGAGTGCATTCCACAGCCCAGGAGCAGCTACAGAGAAGGCTTGCCACTGAGTTGCCACCAGACAAACCGGTGGTAACTGGAGACGGACCTCCTCAGATGACTTTAACATGAGGTGGGGATCATGCAGAAGAAGGCGCTCTCTTAGATAACTCGGACCTAAGCCGTTCAGGGCTTTAAAGGTAATAACCAGCACTGTGTATTTTGCCCTCGGAAACATTGGCAGCCAGTGTAACTGTTTCAAAACAGGCATAATATGATCTCTCCGGGTTGCCCCAAAGACGAATCTGGCTGCCGCATTCTGAACTAACTGAAGTTTCCGGACTACATACAAAGGCAGCCCCACGTAGAGTGCATTGCAATAGTCAAGCTGGGAGGTTACCAGCTGATGCACCACTGTTTTGAGGTTATCCTCTTCAAGGAATGGGTGCAGCTGTCGAATCAGCCAAAGCTGATAGAAAGCACTCCTGGCCATGGCCTCCACCTGATATACCAGGGTGAGGCCTGGGTCCAGGAGTACTCCCAAGCTGCACACCTGCTCCTTCTTGGGGAGTGTAACCCCGTCCAGCACAGGAAGATCTAACTCACCCCTCAGATTCTGAACCCCCAAAATGAGCACCTCTGTCTTGCTTGGGTTCGGCTTCAATTTGTCATCCCTCATCCAGCCCATTACTGCCTGTAGTCAGGCATTTAGAGAATGATTGGCATTTCCTGAAGATGAAAAGGAGAAGTAGATTGGGGTGTCATCAGCATACTGATAACATCCAGCACCAAATCTCCTGATGACCTCACCCAGCAGTTTCATGTAGATATTAAAAAACATTGGTGACAGAATGGAGCCCTGATGGACTCCATATAACAGCCACCGTTTTGAGGAGCAACTGTCACCAAGCTCCACCATCTGGAATCTACCCGAGAGATAGGAGCAGAACCACTGCAAAGCAGTGCCTCCTATCCCCAACTCCCCCAGGTGATCCAGAAGGATACCGTGGTTGATGGTATCGAACGCCGCCAAGAGATCCAGAAGAACCAGCAGAGTCGCACTCCCTCTGTCGATTCCCCGGTAAAGGTCATCCATCAGGCCAACCAAGGCTTTCTCAACCCCATTGCCAGCTCTAAAGCCAGTTTGAAATGGGTCTAGATAATCAGTTTCCTCCAAGACAGCCTGGAGCTGGTCATCTACTACCTTCTCAATCACCTTGCCCAACCAAGGGAGATTGGAGATTGGCCTGTAACTATCCATAGCTAAGGGGACCAGGGAAGGCTTCTTTAGGAGTGGTCTAATTGCCTCCTTCAGACAAGGGGGCACCCTACCCTCCCTCAGCGATGCATTTATGATATTAACTAGGCCACCTCCAACAATCTCCCTGCTAGACAGAAGCAGCCAAGTTGGGCAAGGTTCCAGAGGACAGGTGGTAGGCCGCACTGCCCCAAGCATCTTGTCCACATCCTCAGGAGTCACAGATTGAAACTGATCCAATCTAATACTGCAAGAGGGATCTCTGGACACCTCCTCCATAGACCTTGCAGAAATAGTGGAGTCCAAGTCAGCCCGAATACAGAAGATCTTGTTCACAAAGAACCCATTAAAAGCATCACAGCAGAACGAACCCGGGGACTGATTTGAAGTAGAAGGAGCAGAGACCAAACTCCTCACCACCCGGGATAGCTCTGCCAAGCGCGAACCTGCAGTCGCAATGCATGCAGACTAAAATATCTTTTTCACTGCACGTACTGCCACCGCATAGGTCTTCAAACAGGTCACATGCTGTATCCTGTCAGATGCAAACTGAGTTCTCCTCCACTTGCACTCTAGTCGCCTACCCAACCGCTTCAGCCCCCGCAACTCCTCAGTATACCAAGGGGCCATTTTTGAAGCAGGTCAGAAGGGACACAATCATGTCTACTGCCCTGATGAGTTCCCTGTTCCAGGTTCCCACCAGGGCATCAACAGAATCATCGGCCGCACCAACATCAAAATCCTCCAAGGCCTTTTGAAATCCTACTGGGTCCAGCAGCCTTTTTGGATGGACCATCCTAATAGGTCCACCACCCCTGCACGGGTGGATTGCAGCTGTGAGACCAACCTTAACCAGGTAGTGGTCTGTCCATGACAACGGGGAAACCACCGGATCCCCCACCCACGGAACACCCCCCTGATCCGAACAAAAGACCAAATTGAGTGTGTGGCCGGCAACACGAGTTGGTTCAGAAACTAATTGGGATAGGCCCATAGTTGTCATATGAACTCCTGAGCCGCACCAGACAAGCCAGCCCCAAAGTGGATATTGAAGTCTCCCAGCACCAAAAGTCTAGGAGACTCCAACACCAACTCTGCGACCAGCTCCGTCAGCTCAGTTAGGGAGTCAGTTGGGCAGCGGGTTAGACAGTACACCAACAGAATTGCCTAATTCTGAGGGATTCAATGCAGGTTTCTTCAACACTGATATAATAATTGCTTTCTTGAGACAAGGAAGCATCCTGCCCTCCCTCAGAGAAGCATTACTGATCTTAATAAGAACATCTCTAATTACCTCCCTGCTAAATCGTATAAGCCATGTCGGGCAATGATCAAAAGGACAGATAGTAAGACGAAGTGTCCCAAGGAGCTTGTTCACATCCTTGGGAGTTACAACATGAAATTGATCCAATTTAACCATACAAGAGGAGCTGCTGGACACCTCCACAGTAGACTCTGCTGTAATTGTAGAGTCTCGTTCATCTCAAATACGGTAAGTTTTAACTGCAAAAAAACTCATTAAAAACATCACAAGTAAAACTAATGGATCCAAATTCTCATTCAAGGGAGGAGGGGCATGTACTTGCCCTTTCACAACCCTTGTCAGCTCCGCAAGATGTGAACTTGCAGAAGCAATGCAGAAAAGAACTACTTCTTTGCTGTGTGCATTCCCAGACCATAGATCAGGCATCCCCAAACTGTGGCCCTCCAGATGTTGCTGAACTACAACTCCCAGCATCCCTAGACACAATTTTTTGTGGCTGGGTATGCTGGCAGTTGTAGTTCAGCAACATCTGGAGGGCCGCAGTTTGGGGATGCCTGCCATAGATCTTCAAATGTGCTCTGTGGTGTAATCTGTCCGATTCGAGCTGAGTCTTTCTCTGTTTGCACTTTAGCCATCTGCCTTGCCACTTCAGCCCCCGTAGTTCTTCCATATACCAAAGGGCTAATTTAGAAGCAGGTTGGAGAGGGTTCTTAGGGGCAGTCATGTCTACTGCCCTAGTAAGTTCATTATTTCAAGTCTGAACCAGGGCATAAACAGAAGCACTGGCAGAACCAACCTTAAAGCCTTCCAAGACTTATTGGCATCCTTTTGGATACAATAGCCTTTTTTGGATCCCAATAGTGGACCATCCTAGTAGGTCCTTCACCCCTGCAGAGGAGGGTTGTGGCTGTGAGTCCAAACTCATGGAACACTATCCTGATCAGAGCAAAAAATCAACTCAAGAATGTGACCAGTCACATGAGTTGGTTCCAAGAACACTTGGGATTGGCCCATAGTTGTCATGGCCGCTACAAACACATGAGCTGATCCTGACAAGTTGGTTCTAAAGGGAACATTAAAGTCCCTCATAACTATCAGTCTGGGACACTCCAATACCAACTCTGCAACCAAGTCAGTCAGCTCAGTTAGGGACTCTGTTAGGCAGTGAACGGTACATCAACAGAAGTCCCATTCTGTCCTTGGTCCCCAGACATAGGTGCACACACTCAATATAGGCCAGTTCCCGGACAGGAACCCTGATAACGGAAAAATTCTTATAGACCACAGCCACCTCTCAGTTGCTCCACAAGCGTATCCTGCCGGGAGAAGCTGGGCCACTAGCCTCCCCCATCAAGGTCTCTGTCATACATACCAGGTCAGCTCCATCATCCACAATCAAATCGTGGATGATTTCTGTTTTATTTTGAACAGGCCTTGCATTACAGAGAAGCAAGGTGAGGTTCTGTGGGAGGTTGGTACTGCTCCCTAAGGTCAAAGAGCTGGCAGGGAGGGTGGGAGGAGTAACAGCTATTACATTTCTGATCTCCCTTCCCCTGTGACAGCCTGCCAATGCCACATCTTCCTCTGTTCCCTACCACCACTGGAATAGCTCCAGGGACAGTGAACACCCCTGCCCCCATCTCCAGATACACCCAAATGCATTCCTGTATAGACTTAGTTAATAAAGAGAGAAGTTTTTAAAAGTGACAGCATGGCTTGCCCCAGCCCCCTCAGTCCCATCCCTGAAGCTCACCCCCAAAGGCCAGCCCCCTTTGGAGGTTTGCTTCAGTGGCCACCTACAGGAGGACGGCCATCGGCTGCGCTGATGTCTGCGCTTTTGGCACTTCCCTTGCCTTTCTAGCTACAATGGCTGCCAGCCCCTCCTTCTAGCAGCTACAGACCCAGCTGGAAGTTTTTACAGTTATCCAGAAAATAGGTAGGCAGCCCACAACGTAACAGCAAAAAGCACAGCAGAGTCCCTTTGCTGGCAGATCTTACAGTTGTCCTTGGCTGTCCAGAGATGAGAAACTGATGAAGATAAGCTGGTAA
Source organism: Hemicordylus capensis (assembly GCF_027244095.1). NCBI lineage: Eukaryota > Metazoa > Chordata > Lepidosauria > Squamata > Cordylidae > Hemicordylus > Hemicordylus capensis. The sequence goes on from NC_069657.1 coordinate 143,661,557, forward strand.
ATGTGGCTCCCAATGCTGTTGCCTATTACTACTTCTTAGACATTTCACCCTTTCTGGCCAACACTATAAAGGAGGCATGGGTTAAACATGCATGAATTACTGATCTTCACAGGATGACACCAACTTTGGTCAGTTTGCACTATTTTAAAATGCTCACTTCTGTGTCCCTATTTTCATGGTTTGCTGAGATGAGTAGTTTTGTCACTTTTGCTCATGGCAAATGATTAACACAACCAACTAATTGGATTAACACCAACCCCTTTTCTGCCATCTAGTTGGGACCAGTTAAGAGAAGTACCTGGCTATAAGCAGAGTGACTGTGTAAAGTGTATTCATGCATCATTACTTTTAATATATCAATAACCCTCTTCTGAAAACATGAAAACATGTTGTTTTCAGCATACATAGAATTGGTGTATATAGTGTATGCATATATAGATCTGTATGCACATAAACTTATTCACACATTTTTCTCAATGCACATACAATAGTACACTTTCTAGGAACAGGTCCCTACATTTGAGGAATCTGTTCCTAGGTTCAGAGTTCTCTATAATTCTTTGATGTGTTCAAAGGAATACATTTTGTTCTGGGTGGCAGTATTATTATTATTATTATTTTTATTAATTCGATTTCTATACCGCCCTTCCAAAAATGGCTCAGGGAGAAATAACAAACAAATAAGATGGTTCCCTGTCCCCAAAGGGCTCATATTCTAAAAAGAAACATAAGACAAGTATCAAGGCAGTGTGTGTGCACATACATTTAGAATGGGGCCTTCCTGATTCAACCTGAGTGGAATCTAAAATTAACCGAACGGACATCAAAAAACTTGTGAGTATGCGCATGTGCGCACGCCTTAGAGGAAACACTGCCTGGGTTCACTTTTTAAATGAACATATGTACGCAAAAGCATGAACATGTGTACAGATACCTGTACACACATACAACATAATTTCCGAAAAAGGGTTAAATGAATGCAATACTGACTCTTAAAGCTGCAAACATACAGAACTAGTAAGGAGGGAAATAACCTGTCTCAGTTTGTAACCATCCTCTCCCCTCTCCTTTCTATTTTGCTCCCATTGATTCTTGGGGGCAGTGACCTCTTCCCCCCACCCCTGCTTCTAATGGTCTGTAAAGTGTTCTGTATATGGGTAGTGCTTATATAAATAACTATTTTGAAGTCATCTATCACAAATATCCAGACCTGAGGTCTGAATTTAGTGAATTGCTCTTCAAAACACTATATTCAGACCTCAGGTCTATACATTTGTGAAAGATAACTTGGAATAATTTATTTATATACACACAACCCATACTGCGCGGGAGGAGGCAATGGTAAACCCCTCCTGTATTCTACCAAAGACAACCACAGGGCTCTGTGGTTGCCAGGAGTCGACACCAACTTGATGGTACACTTTACCTTTACCCATATACAGAACAGTTTACAGACCACTAGAAGCAATGGGGTTAGGGAAGAGGTCACTGCCCCCAAGGATCAATGAGAACAAGACAGAAAGGGGAGGGGAGAGGATCGTTACAACCTGTCAAGCACATCTGAACGAAAATTCATGTGATGTGAGTCTCTCTTTCTCTCTTCCCCTCCCCGCGTGTGTGTTCTTGGGGCTACAAATCCCATTTGACTCATCTGAATCCAAATGCTAGCCTGGAATAAATTGTACAACTTTGCTATAATGCTCTTAATTTTCATTAGGTCTGTTGACTGCATCGCTATGATGCTCGTAGATGCTGGGGGACATCAAAGAACTTACAGTGAGAATGCCTGCATGCTAAGGGCTCCTGTCTCTTTCATAGATCTGTTTGGCAGGGCTATGCAGGGCTGAGAAAAGCTGTGCACACTGAAATCCCACCCTGTCATCCTTTGCATCTGATCACCTTACTTAGGTAGTTTGGGGCAAGGAAACAAGGAAAACATTGATTCCTCTAGTCCATTCTTCATTCCATTCTTTTCCCATTCTTTCATTCCATACCTTGGGGAAAGTATGAGGCACAATGGAATATTTCACCCCTGGTGTTCATTTCCCTTTTAGTATCTGCTCACATACACCTAGGGAACTCTATGCCAGAGAAGCTGGCCATTTCACCTCCTAGCCACTAATTTATGTTAGTTTACCTTCTGTAACATTCAAGGGACTATATTACATCAGGCCTGCGATATTGCTTCCAAAGTGTTTCAGGCAACAGCTGCTTTTTTGCTTTGTATCCCACAGGCAACATCTGTGTTTAGGACTCCTTTTTCAGCTTCCGTGCTAAACTGTCTGGTGTTATTTTTTGCCACTTTTTCATATGCTTCTCTCTGCTTTAGGAGCTATCTGAATTTCCCCCCTCCCCAATTGTGCATGTTTAAAAATACTTTTGGATCTAGTGTCATCTCTGAATTTCATTACCAAGCTGTTTATTTCCCCTTCTCTCTCATTACAGGAAGTATTAAATCAGCCCAGAACTGTCCTGGATCTGTGGGACTTCAGAACGGCCAGCCCCAAATGTTCCAAATCAAAAGACTGCCTTCAGAACTCAGGAGGTTGGCTTAACACTTGGAGCCCTTACAAGTAAGGATAAAGTCCCTTGGTTGGGCAATCAGGCCCCTGCTCTTTTTGGGCACATGATGGCTGTGAACATTCATCTGTTGTTTTCCAAAATGTTCAAAGCATTTCACATACACGGTCACAGTAATAACCCATACAACAACAGCCTGGTAAGGCTGGCCAATAACATTATTCCAGTACGGAAACTCCTGGTTGGCCATAAGGCTCCCTGGACACCATTGAGCAAGTTGCTTTCTTGCAGCCTAAGCTCCCTCGCAGGGCTGTTTAAAACCTTTTGCTTGCAAGTTATTTGTTGCTGTGGTTTTGGTTTGGTTTGTTAGCCACTTCATTGCTAAGGTTCTGAGTGACTTCACATAACTATTTCAAACCTCACGTTTCTTGTTTTCTTCTGCAAAAGGAGTGGGGAACAGAAAAGAATTGTTTCCTGAATATTTGTAGGGATCTCCTGAATTAGGCAGCACTCTCTGTCAGTGACTCAGAGCAGCTGGCAGGTTTGCTGCGTGAGGTTGCTGGGAGGGGAAAGGGGGTGCAGCAGCTTCCCTGCAGCTCTTGGGCCCCCTGGCTGGAGCCTGCTTCCAGGCTGATGCTCTCTTCTTTATGTCACCACAGGACACTGACAGTGGAGTTGAGTAGTTATCGCAAACCAGGGACACAAACTCTTGGCAGCTGCTGTGTTTTCTCCCCCCCCCCGTGCCTTATCTTTACTTTAGCCTCGCTAGCTGTACCCTTGTCTTCCACTGCTAAAATAAAGCTGAAAGCTGCCCCCACCCCCTTAATAATCCATGAAGACAGGGTGTTGCACCAGAACTAGCTCTATTATAATGCAAATAATATGTTGTATTTTCCTGATGTCTTGATTCCCAGAAACTTCTTTCTGATGTGATAAATTTGAAGCGGCATCTGGTGTTTCGTTTTGAATCCAGTCCCTTCCCAGCCACCACCTGTTATTCCCTGTTCCTTGTCATTGGGATAGTGAATGACACCCCACTGTTCTTTCTCTGCCAAGGGCCAGCTTGCCAGAGAGGGTGCGACATGGGAATGGCAGGGTTCCTGGGCCAGCCCCTGGGTGGGTTGGTCTTTGTGTTTCAGGTCTGGAGCTCTGTTGCCAGATTTGGCTTTTTTAAAGCCAAATTTTGGGTTATGGCCCATTTGACTCACGAGTATGCCCCTGAGGTTCTGGCAGCAGTGGTCTGGAGGTGTCATGGGATGCTGCAGAGTGACAATGAATTTTCCATGTTTTCAGCCTGGTCTCCAAGCCAGAAGGAAGATGGCACCAACCCTACAGCAGGCGTACCGCCGACGGTGGTGGATGGCCTGCACTGCCGTGGTGGAAAATCTCTTCTTCTCGGCAGTTCTGCTGGGCTGGGGCTCCTTGCTCATCATGCTTAAATGTGAGGGATTGTACTCCCATGTTTGCACAGGTGAGAGGAGAGAAGTCAGGGCCTTGCAGGTGAATGAAGGGGGCAGGTATGATCAGAAAGTGGTCGGCAAAGGGTGGGATGAGTTGCAAGTAGTGGCCTGAGCTGATCCCTTCATTCAGAAGGCGCTGTGGATCCCCCTCCTCTCTCCCCATTCTGCCGAGGCTCCCAGTCATCCTGGGATTGCCAAAGAGCTTCTGACATTTTCCAAACCAGTCAGACGTGTTCTGGCACTGGATGGGAGTGAGGAGCAGAGTTATAAATGAACCTGATAGAAAATGTGTTTCTGCCTGCATGATTAACACTATAGCAACCATGTTGTCTAGAGACTGAGCGGAAGACCCACAGAACATGGGCACATCAGCTTCAGCCTCGATAGGAGTGATAGTCACCTCTCTTTCAAGGATACCTCTTTGGCTTTCCAAGGACGTGACAGTGTTGGGGTTTGAGTGATTGATGGTGCAGTGCTTATAGCAGATCAAGGTGGGCATGTTGGATCTATTACCTCATGGGAAGGGCTGTAGCTCAGGGTAGATCACATGCTTTGCTCGCAGAAGGTGCCAGGTCCAGGCCCTGGTGTCGTCAGGTAAAACTGGGGAAGACCCTTGTCTGACACCTTGGTGCCTTCCCAAGCTTGCCAGCCTCTCCTTTTCTGGCAGGTGCTGGTGCTGGGACTTGTCACATGTGGTGGATGTGCAAAATAGTAGGCAGCAGTGGCAGGAGAAGGCAGGCGACTCAGGCACAGTTTCGGAAGAGAGCATCTGATTCTCACTGTTTTCTGTATGAGCCGCTCCCCAGAGATACCCACCCTTCTCCTTCAGTGGTGTCCCCTTGCAGAAAGTTCCTCATCTCATGCCTCAGCTTTGTCTTTAGAGTTGATCATCTCATATACTTCTTCTTTCATGTGGAGCAATATCTCAGGCAAGCCACTCCACCCCCCCCCCCGCCCCAACCAAGCCATTCAACCAGTGACAGGTAGTGAGACAGATAGTGATTTGATAATCATACATGTTCTAGGGGCAAAGTGTTTGAAAGTCCCATTCCTCCCCATCGGTAAATCTGGATCAAAGCAGCACCCTCCCTGGCCCTGCCCCAGGGGAACTCCTTTCCCTCATCAGTTTTGTCTCATGAGTCCATATCTCAGAGAGATCCCTGCCCTTCATGCTGGGCTAGGTGTGGCCAACTTAGCCAATTTACCTGTACCTTTAATGGCAGAGAGACAGTGTGAGAGAGCGTAACACCTGCACCTCCTGCCCTAGGTCCTGTGGCTCACCTTCCTTCTCTGCCTGCTGTGAGACACATTAAAGTATTGTTTTCTTCAACAGAGGAGGGTGAACAACAGGATCTGACATTGTTTTCTCATGGGCAGAATAAACTCGTACAGGATGGTTGCAAAAGGTGTGTGGGGGGGTTGTGTTGGAGAGGGAAGGGTCCAATTCTCTTTGCCTCCTCACCTTTAGGTAAGAATGACACCAACGACTCGGCCTCAGCCTTGGCTGTTATGCCTCATTCTTGGCCCAGCTGTGTGGAACAGGAGGAGATGCTCAACCTGGGTTTCACCATCGGCTCCTTTTTGCTGAGTGCTGCCACCTTGCCCCTAGGAATATTAATGGACCGATTTGGCCCCAGGCCACTCCGTCTGGTTGGCAGGTATGGAGCAAAAAAACCCAGATCCGGGGGCAAATGGCAAATGGGCCCTGAGTAAAAAGATATCCAGGGAGAGGAAAGCATCATGGGAGTGCTAGGGAAGAGGTGAATAGCTCAAAGAAAAGAGAAAATAGGTGCAGAGAGTGGATTCTTGGTTGGGATAAGGTCTATTTGACAGGGCGGGGAACTGGACGCTCAGGAGGAGAGCTGAGAGAGTCGATTGTGGTTTGGGAGGGAGGAGAAGGTGAGCTGGAGGCATAAAGAATTATTTCCTCAAATGTCTGTGAGCATGCTGAAGCCCCACATTGCTCTGATGTATCTGTTGCTTTCTCTGCAGTGCCAGCTTTTCGCTTTCCTGTGCTCTCATGGCCCTGGCTGCCTACAAACCACCAGGTGGGAAGGACAGCAATGTCCCAATTGGCATCTTTGTGTTGCAGATTGTTTGAAATAAGGTTGTCAAGTTACAGCCTGGAGAACTGTGGTTAACCCCCTGCTATGCTGGAGCTCTAGTAAGCTGTTGGGGGTGGAGTTATTTATTACCAGAAGTGAGTTCCTAGCAGAAGGCTGTTTCTAGTCTGTTCTCTGTAGTACGTGTACTAAGACCTATGCTACACTACAATATGAAGATCCTTCCTTCCTCTCTTCCCATGGGCTTCTCCCATCTCGACTCTCTCTTTGTCTCATTGAGGGGAAGGGAGCAGGTCACTCCCCCTCTGGTGGCGGCAGGCTCAGGCAGGCCTCCTCGGCCTGCGCAGACTGGCCTCCTTGGGGATGTGACACTCCATACTCCAACTGCGCATGCGTGCAGGCCGAGGAGGCCCGCCTCCACCTGCCGCCGGAGATGGTGGTGGCCTGCTCTGCTCTGCTCACCCCCCTGGCGGTGAAGAGGGGGAAATTGTGGTGGCGTGCAGGGCAGGGGCTGGGCAGCGGCAGCGGGGCTCTGGTGAGGCCTCCCAGAGCATTTGGGTGCCCCCCAGGAGAGAGGTGGCCATGGAGCCCCGCCCTGTGGTCAGTCTACTAGACCTTCTACAACAACCCGCCCACCAGATAGTATAAGCCATGTTAGACAGGGGTCAGGAGAACAGGTGGTAGGCAGCACTGTTCCAAGTAGCTTGTCCACATCCTCAGGAGTCACACACTGAAACTGATCCAGACTAACCACATAAGAGGAGTTGCTGGACACCTCCACATTAGACTCTGCAATAATTGTGGGTCTAAGTTGTTAGACTGAATTAGGTCAATAAGGTACTTAAGTCACTGAGCAGGATCAGTAGAAAGGGGCAGGTGCTTGGTGTCGGGTCCCCTTACGCAAGGACAGACTGCAAGACCTCTCAGACTCTGCCTGGCTCTACTGTCCATTAAAAGCAAGCCACAACCACCAAGTCTTTTGATGTGGAGCTGCTCCCTTAGGCGAGGAGAACATAGTGGTATGCTGTGAATAATGGAACTTGAGGAACAGGAGGGCTGAAGAAGCCCTAGTTAGCTGCATCTTCCTGTAGGGATGCTAAAGTGATAGTATAGTTCTCTGAGGCAAACTGGCAGCCATGGGCTAATTCCCTCCCTTTTTCAACAAACTCATGTGGGGATCTCCAGGCTTGCTGCTGCCTCACTCTTCCTTCCTCCGCCCCACCTTTCCTTCCATTTATGCCCTCTTACAACAAGCCCCTTTTTTTTGGCACTGCCCATTTGTTCATTCCATGTTCTCATTCTGTCTTTCCAGTTCTTTCCCCACTGATTTTTCTTGGTCTTTCCCTGAATGGCTTTGGTGGAATCTGCCTGACCTTCACCTCCCTAACTGTAAGTATGGCGACAACACTGAGATGGGCTTCTCACTAGAAAATGACAGTAAGCCACCAAAATCAGGGTAGGAGGAGTGGCCAGCCAGGCTTCAAGCCTTGGGGTGCTCCTGAGAACTGGTCATATGTCAGTGAAAACTGAGGTAGGAGCGAGGAATGATTGTGTGCTACCCCTGATCTGGGTAGGATGGTGGCGGCCAACCAACACAGTTTACCCAGAATTGTACTGAGAGTGGAATTTACTTCTTTGGTCAATTGGCATATTAGTAGCATTTGTTTTTGTTTATGCTTTTGCTTCTGGTTGGTGATTGAAATGAAGATCCATCCATCCATCCATTCATATTGAGGGTGGAGGAAGTGTGCATGAGAATTGGAGCCTGGCTGGATGCTCCTTCAACCCTGATTTCGGTTGTGAGAACAGGCTTAATGTATATCTTTCAATGATCAGGTAGCAATAGCCGGGTGTGTGTGAACAAAGTCCTGATTTTTCTTTGTCTTGGGGACATCTGGAGCCTTCCCCATGGTTCTACTTCATATTGGGCCCTTGGGGTCTGCCTTGCACTGTGCTCTGCTGGTTTATTTATCACATTTATATCTCACTCTTCCTCTGTTGAGCAGAGGGCGACTCCCCCTCCCATTTTTATTATTATTGTTGTTGTTATTTTACATTTATATTCCGCTCTTCCTCCAAGGAACCCAGAGCAGTGTACTACATAAATTTCTCCTCACATCAACCCTGTGAAGTAGGTTAGGCTGAGAGAGAAGTGACTGGTCCAGAGTCACCCAGCAAGTATCATGGCTGAATGGGGATTTGAACTCGGGTCTCCCCGGTCCTAGTCCAGCACTCTAACTACTACACCATGCTGGCTTCCCAACAACCCTGTGGAAGAGGTTTGGCTGAGAGGAAGAGTGACTGGCCCATCACCACCCAGTGAGCTTCGTGGCCGAGCAAGGATTTGAACCCAGGTCTCACCACTCCTAGTCCGACACTCTAACCGCTACTGCAACTTACAGTCCTGCCACTATTGCCTCTCTCCCCATCTCACAGCAATTGTGGAACTAGTGAGTGGCTGGACCCTCTTGGAGTCAGCATGAACAGAATCCTGGGGAACCTTTTCTCAACACAGTTCCCTTCTCTGGGGTGTCTGCCAAAGGGCACTTCAGGGCTAGCAGAACAAGTACTCATCCTGTGCGTAGGCCATGCTTTTACTGTACACCCCTATTGTCCCTGTCTTATCCTGCAATTCACCCTGCCCAAAATGCCAGGTCCCACAAAACCTCTAGCTGAAAATAAATCATACAAAACAAAAACACACAGATGCAGACAAGTATTGATTGATCTGCATAATCTGAATGCAGAATTTCTATTGGGTTGGCTCAGAATTTGGGCCTCCTTGTTGAAGAATATATGGATTATTATTTTTTTTTAAAGCATAGCATACAAATAGCCCTCAGTGGACCCAGGAGATGGTTAAAGCCTCCATTGACCCTTTTCAGGTGATCAAAGAGGACAGGGTTTCTGTCCCTTTAATAGTTCTGTGGAGGAGGGCATTTTGGTACATTCAGGTTGTCATGGAGGGATGAGAAAAGTTTGCATCTGCCGAAATTTCCTTTTCTGTGCAGCTGCTAAACGTACAGGAGCTCTGTCTGTCTTTGCATCTAAGCAGAAATTGCTTCCGATTACCCCAGGAATAGGCTAATCAGCACTCAAGAATGGAGAAACGCATGGCAGTTGGTTAATGGGAGGGGTGGTGCTGTGGTAGGTCACTGCATATGACCAGCAAGATGTTTATCTGTTCAGAGGAACGAGGATTGCTACAGCATTTTGTCAAGGTCGGGTGTGTGGCCACAGGGGTTCTTCAGATAGAATGCTACGCAGTTCATTCCCCAGCACCTTGTCATTTGCCTTATTCACTGAGCAAGCTTGTGTCTTATGGTTTCTCCCCTGATTCCTTAGTATCATTGGGATATGGCAATGCTAAAATGACTCTTAGACAGCATATTGTATTCTGGATATGGAGCTGCAAAATGATCTGAGTCTTTAATGTTCCACCCTCAGCTTTGCTTGAGGGCAGATATCAGGACATCCCGCTTCCCAAATGCACATGCCCTTGTGAAGCGAGTGAAGTCAAAACAGTGGGTCATGTTCTTTTGCATTGTTCTTTTTATCGAGACATTCGCCACGGTTTAATCTTGCCTTTTTCATTGAATTTGCCAGGCAGGTCTATTGAATGTTAGGTTTCTCTTCTCTTTCAGACCAGAACCCAACCATATCTTATTACGTGGCTAGGTTCTGTGTCTCAGCCTGTCGTATCTGGCAGCAGTTAACCAAAAAGTAATTAATTCAGGGTGCTAGGGTTGAGTATTTAAATGATTTTCTTGTTGGTTTCATACTAAATCTATGTTGATTTTGTATTTTTTGTTTTCTATGTGATTTAGTGTTAACAGCTGGACATTGACTGTAATAAAATTCCATCCATTCATTCACTGACCTTCACTGAGGTCATTCACACAATCAAAAACTGTGTTCTATCCCGATTTGGGAGCTGTGTGTGCTCCCAATTTTCAGTTGTTTGCAAGCAAGGTAGGAGAAAACCTGGGTAGAAGTGATTGCATGCAGGCAAAGTAGGAGGAAAACCTGGCTTCTCCTCCTACCTGGCTTCCACACAGTCACTTCTAACCAGGTTTTCCTCTTACCTTGCTTTCACACCACCGAAAATTGGGAGCACACACAGCTCCCAAACTGGGTAGAACACAGTTTTTGATTGTGTGAATGATCTCATGATGTTGCTCAGTAGTCACGCTTTTTTTGTTAGCACTTGGCACAATGTTTGGTTTTGCTCATACTTCTTTTATGGTAGCTTGAGGCAAGAACTTGGTTTTGCTCATACTTTTGGTTTTGCTCATACTTCTTTTATGGTAGCTTGAGGCAAGAACTTTGGCTTTCAGTAACCAGTGCATCAAGTGTCTCCATTTCATTTTAGATACACTGATTGCATATTTGCTCTTGTTTGAGTTTAGATATAATCTTCTGGACAGGGCTATGTATATGTTTTGACTATGCCCAAAAGCACAAGATTTGGTATTGGATGCAGAATGCAGTGTTCCATGAACTAATTTGCAGAAAACCTCAGATTTCTCATCCTTACAGGTGCAAAAGTAGGCTTGAATATTTGTGGCAGAGCCTGGTGAAATCTTAGAAACCAGAGAGGAGAATTCCAGTGAGGACCTCATATGGTCAGAGGGTTGATCTTGTTCCTTGTATAGCTCTCCTTCTACTTCCTGTGGTCAGAAAAACAGAATAAAACAGACATAAAGTTAACTAGGTCTGTCATCTAGTTATAGTAGTTTCAATTGATTAATCACCCTCATTGTAACTGATTACATTTAAATACATGTGCTTTCCCCCCAAATCCTTAGTCTGTGTTATTGAAATAGGTATGAGAATCTGCAGTGTAACAAACAGAATGATCCTGTCCCTGATGTATACTCCCTGGGTTGGGGACAAGACCGCTTCTAAACCAGCCTGTGCAGGTGAAACACATTTCTCTGCTGGCAGACAAAATGACATCAGTGCAGCAATACCATTCTGCTGTGAGGCTACTGCTGGCATAATCTTTACACTGGTGGAACATTGCCAGTGCACAGTGGGGGAGGGAGCTGGGTGGAGTGGAGGAGCTGAAGTTAGGCAGAATCCTGCACTTGCTCAAGGATCAGTCCTAACAACAACACCATAACATCAGCTTTGTATAAGAGGGTGGCATATGTTAGAATACTTCCACTGAAGTCAGTGGAAAGCCCAAAATAACTGTTCCCTGCTGGCTCTGCCTCCACAGTCACAATGGAGGATAGGACTTTGCAACCAATCACCACATACCACCAGAAGTACATGCACCACAGCCAGGGAATACAAATCATGTATTATATCTCAAAATGCATGGCATGGGGCTACATCATTCTGGCCCCATGTCTGGAGAACTAGGGATACACAAGTGGAAACTTTGATGATGTGGCACTTTGTACTAAAGGAAAACTGTGGACAAACAAACTCTCTGCAGCTAAGAAGAGCAAAAAGAAATGAAGGGCAGATGAGTTTCACGTGTCTTCTCAGCATCCTATAAAAACCTAGATCTGAGGCATGGATCCTCATGATAAAACACATCTATGGTGCAAAAACATAGATTCAAGACATAGATCCTCATGAATACTCATTATTTTACCCACACACATCTCAAATCCACCTTCCAAACATAGCTTATGTCCATTTTCAGGGGCTGTGTTACCATGAAGAACTATTATTTTTCTAGTGCAGTGTGGTGTCCAATATAATGAGAGGTGCAGTATAAATCGCAGATCTTGATGTTGATGAACATGGAAGTGAGCTGTGATTAGATGGTGGATTTGTGCCCTGCCTTTGAAAATAATGAGGCTCTAGCTATTTCTACCATCGTGCTGGATCCATAATTTTCCCAGGTCACCCCATGGGCATGACTGAACAGTGTTTAGTGAGGAGATTTTGGTGATCTACATGTAAAAGCTGGGGTGATCCAGGAAGGGAATTTTGAGAGGTTCACAAAAAGGTCAAGGGATTATTATCCAGATATACAGTATGTGTGCTGGTGGATCTGGATAAGACAAAGCTAAATTAGATGGAAGAGAAATCTTCCAACTAAATAAAAAAAGTCTCTACAACAGAATGTTTTTATTTATGTAAAATAGGGTTCTTTACATCAATATGTGGCCATTTAAGAGAGAACTTTTAGAAAATCTTGCATTAGTGGCAGTATATATACCAGACTAAGTAACATTGATAGGATTTTTTTTTTTCTTAAGCTTTTATGGACAAAAACACACTTTGCCAGATGCATGAGGAATTCCTCTCAGTTGGCAGATATATACAACATGTAAGTGATGGGGCAGAATGGCCATGAAATGCAAGAGATCTGTGACAATTCCATATAAAGCTAAAAATGTATAAAAGATTTAAAATGTTGCTAGAGCTACAGTGCTACTTTTGGTTTTTATATTTGGTAGCACTATGCTTAAATTTGATTTTATTTGGAAAAAGCAATAGATAACAGTAAGTTAATTCTTGAATACATACTTCATCTGTTGCCTGAAGTAATTATGTTTAGGGCTATAAGAAGACAATGTGAATAGAGAGCATCATACTATAGAGCTGATTCCTCTTATGGGAGCTATGCTAAAAAGTAGAAGATGAAAACATTCCAGGTCAGTTGGAGTGGTTGTCTAAAGTCTGGAACATCACGTTTATGCACAAACTGATAAATTATGTCCATATTCTTCCTGGAAGAACAAGACAGTAATTGTTAGATGCTGTCATCTTTTTCTGTAATTTCTTGTAAAAATTTGAGATAATATAGGTACCCACAAGGATGGTTTATTTGTGCAACTTTGTAATAATATATGTTGTATGTTTCTCCTCTCTGTGGCTATAACATACTAATTGCTTAAAAAAGAAAAAAGGAAAGAAAAAGAAAACAACCCAAGTGCCAAAAATGAGAGTGAGAGCCAGTCCTTGTGGGCCCTGAACTTCCCGCAAGTTGTGAAGAGGGGCATCTCTCTACTGGTAATCTGAGCCAGATAGCTGAGGTAATCTATGGTGAACTCATGGCCTGCTGTGGCATTTTATGGATGCTGTTCTGTATCCACCCAAAAACCTACTGGTTATGGCAGCCCCTCTGATACTTGGAGTCTGAAACAACCCCTAAAACAGGGTTGGGCAAACTTCTGGCTTGTGGGACAGGAACATAGGAGCATAGGAAGCTGCCATATACTGAGTCAGACCATTGGTCCATCTAGCTCAATATTGTCTTCACAGACTGGCAGCGGCTTCTCCAAGGTTGCAGGCGGGAATCTCTCTCAGCCCTATCTTGGAGAAGCCAAAGAGGGAACTTGTAACCTTCTGCTCTTCCCAGAGCAGCTCCATCCCCTAAGAGGAATATCTTACAGGGCGCACACTTCTAGTCTCCCACTTATATGCAACCAGGGCAGACCCTGCTTAGCAAAGGTGCCAAGTCATGCTTGCTACCACAAGACCAGCTCTCCTCTCTGTTGTTGTTTTTAGCCCTGAGTTCCACCAGCTGGAACCATGTGCAAAACCATGTCTGAGGTGGGGTGAGGGAGGAGACAGAATTAAGGAACAGGGTGCCTCTCAGCACATGCTCAGGCCAGGAATTTGTTTCCAGTACCAGAACTGAGCTCTCAGTCCTTTCACACAAAAATCCATTCCTGGTTTCCTCTCAATATTTCTTCATGTCAGCTGCCTAATTTGTGTGTGTGTGTGTGTGTGGGGGACGACGACCCTTTTTGTTGTTGCTGTTGTTACACAATTAGGAGTCAGAAACTCTTGCTGATCTATCACAAATCACCCAGAGATCTACCACCAGAGAGTTGAGTCTACCTTCTCTCCATCCAGCCCTAAAAATATACTCTTGGTCCAACTTCACGTTGGGCTGGTTGGATGATATGGTCTTTGGTACACACAATTAAGAAATGGATGCGCCAAGAGCGCACTCTGTTTGGACGCCCTCCACGAACATGCCAATGCCCTCTTGGCATGACTCTTTATCTCATGGGTCTTTTCATCCAAGTGACACACACACGCACTCCAAGTACTTTAGATATTTGGAGCACATCTATATAGGGGCCATTTGGATAAACAGTGCCCCTCATGTAATAAAGGGATGCAGTAAGAGGGTATCAGGCTGTCTGTGGAGGATGTCCTGAGAAGCGTTCTCAGCAAGTCCAATTCCTAATCACATATGCTGGGACTATATCATCTGAACCAGCCCATTAAGTTCCTGTAGATTAGAGTGCCTCCTTCACAATGGAAAATTCACAGAGGTGAACAAAGGAGTAAGGACAATTATTCAAGGGAGTTGGAAGGATATGTGATTCTAATTGTGCAAACCCAGCTTCTTAGTTTTGCAGAAAATTCAATTTGCCAAGGACAACAGTGCAAAGCTCTTTTGGCAGAGCTTTGAAACCCTTCCGTCCATTATTATCTTTGGCAATAATAGTCTCAAAAAGGAAAAAGAATCGTGATGATCTGTGCCTCATAGCTCTGTTTTTGCACCATGAAGCACTGCATTTGTGATCTTTATGGTGCAAACTGTGCTTGTGGATATGAACTGTGATGTGGATTTTGCTAGCTTGTTCATAGCAACCATGAGGATCCATTAGGATCCATGCCTCACATCTGTATTTTTGCACAGTGACAGCGTCCCAAAGTCATGGATCAGTTATTTTCACAGTGCAGTCTGGCACCCAGTAAAGCAGTAGGTGCAGCACAAATAGTAAGTGATGAGGGCTAGCTAGGCGCATGGCTGTGAGCAGTGATTAGATGGGGATTTTCTTTGTAATCTGCCTCTGAAAATTATGAGGATCCATGCCTTAGTTCTAGATTCCAGCCATGAAGTACTAGATCCCTGACTCTCATGATACAATTCATAAGCCTGGATGTGAGTTTTGTTTGATGCTGGATTTGGGTTATAAAAATCATGAGGATCTAGCAGAATCATATGATTCTGCACCCTCACAACACTATTAACAATTAGATCCTTGGTTTTTATGGTGCAATGCATCGACACAGATGTGATGTGTGATTTTTGACAGGAAAAAAATAGTGCAAATACAGGAGAATCTGTGTAAGATGCTATTGGACCCAACTTTCACCCAGGCCCTAATACAAACATGTTGAGGCTATTCACACGTGTGCAAAACCGGGCTAAGGGAGCCCAGCACATGCATGTGAACTGCCAGGATCGGGCTGATCCTGGTAGCACCATGGCGGCAAACCCACCTAAGTAGCCACTCTTTAAAATGAGGGAGCAAGCACTCCCTTAACCCCATTTTTTAATTGTCTGTCAGCTGTGGCTACTTGCAGCCATGGCTGCCAGACTGTGGGGAGCCCAGGGAGGGGAGAGGAGATCCCCATGATGCACCGCGCACCTGTGTGGTGCATTATGGTATTTCCACTGGCCGGAACGACACATCCCTGCCCCTGCCCCTCCCCACTGCATGGGCGTGCAGGGAATCGTCTGGGCGCACGGGGAGCGTGCTCAGCACAGGAGGAGCGGTCGTCTGCAGGGAAGGTAAGTCTAACCTGCCTTCCCTGCGGCCTGCTCTGGAGCCCTTCTCACCAGTCATGAGATGAGGCTCGTTGTGTGATGAAAATGGTCTGCATGACTTCAGCCCCCTGAAACATTTGTGTTTTCCAGGCAAGATTCCTACTTGTGTCCCCCTGGTGCCTTGTACAGGGAGGGATGCTAGAAAGCCCATTCTGGCTGCTTGGTGGTGCACTGTGTGTGTCTGTACTGGGTTGGGTGATCTCATGGGGTCATTTGGTCATCGCCAAATGCGATGTCATATGCCAGTTGGTGCCTTCTCTGTGTGAGGAAGTGTTATTGGGAAGCAGCATCATGACTGGTGGGTAGCAGTGGACTCCCTTCTTAGAGGGGACATCCCACTTCAATATCTTCTTTCTCATTTCCTGTTATTGTAACACAGGAAAACCAAAATAATTTCAGCAAAAATACCACTGTGTCTCAACAGTGATTCATCAGTGTGCAAGGTGATCCCTAAGCATGTTTCCCAGTAGTTAGTCCCGTTGACTTAAATTGAGATTTATCTCTAGAAAGTGTGCTTGGGATTGCACCCTAAAGCTTCAGTTGATTCATCTGCCTATTGAACAGATTCAGGCTTGTAACCCTAAAATACAGGCAATTATTGCTTAATTTGCATGGCATCCATAACAGATACCAATTGTTCTTGGTGCAGAATGTTGATTTCTTTAGCACAGCTTTATTGTAAGCCCTGTCTTCATGCCTTCTGGGCTCAGTTTTCACAAATAGCAGATGAGGAGGTACACCTATTTCTGGACTGTACTGGGTCAGACTATATGAGGACTGACATGATGGAATACTCTTCCATTACAACCCCCCCCCCCAACCCCTTGCATATAGAAGATGATGTGGTCATTCACACAATAAAAAACTGTGTTCTACCCATATGTGGGCGCTGTGTGTACTCTGTTTTTGGTTGTGTGGAAGCAAGGTAAGAGGAAAACGTGGGTGGAAGTGATTGTATGGAAGCCAAGTAGGAGGAAAAGCTACCCAGGTTTTCCTCCTACCTTGCCTCCACACAACCGAAAACTGGGAGCATACATAGCTCCCAAACCAGGATGGACCACTATGTGTCAGAGATAATGGTTTTCCTCTGGCATGCTAGTTTTCTGTGCATGGGGAATGAAAAACAAAATCTGAAGGGTATGCAGACATGTGAGCCTCCATCTACAGTTTGAAGAAGAGGTCTGTCCAAGAAGCAGGTGTACTTCCTCATCTGCTGGTATTCAAACAAGGCCTTGATTGCTACCCATATTTGGGGGCCCATCTGTCCGCAATAAGTCCTTTTGAGACCACCACCAAAGGCACAGGTGCCTGTTTTGTTCTGTACCTGTCTTCCAGCCCTGCTAGTTCTCTGAGTGTTTCTCTCTTTGAGACTTTGCATGTGCTCTTTGAATTGGTGAAGTTAGCAGCAGATGCTTTTGATGGCATCTTACTTTGAGAACATATTTGGTCCCTGAATGTTAAGCAAGTAAACTAGTGCAGAACAACATGAGGCAACTCAGCCCTACAGGCTCAAACATCTCTCTTCTCTGTATGTGTGTGTCTCTTTTCCAAGTTTAGGGTGTGTGATCCCCACCAGTACAGGGATGTGTTTGTGTGTTTGTGCACGTGCATGTAGCTTGCCCTCATCTTGCCTGTGTAGGTATGGGATGTGTCCCGTGCAGGTGTTTGGAGGGGTGCCATGCCTTCTCCTCCCTGCTGTGTGAGATTCCAGTGAGTGCTGTTTTGAGGACACAGCCATGTGGGCGACATAGCCAGAGTGACCAGATGCCAAGGAGGGTAGGGCTCTTGCATCTCTCATCAACACAGTAGAAGAGAGGGGTTTGGGGCACGTGCAGCCCACCATCTGTGCCTGAGAGTAGCAGCACTTGCCAGAATTTCCTCTTCTATATGATTCAAGACAAAAGAGCCCTGTCCTCTTTTTGCCCCTGGTCATCACCGCAGCCCTGACAAAACCCGTGTTGCAAGGTGCGTGTTCTGACCTTGGCAGCAACAGTGACCTTTCTCTTTCCTGGTGAGTTCGTCCGAGTCATGTCAAAGCAGTCCACGCTGGCAGAAAGATAAGGGGGAAGGCAGAAGGAAGGGGGGAGAGGCTTATCCTGAGGGAGAACTGACCTGTAGCAGCCACCTGGTGCTTACCTCCCTCCTTTGCATAGAGCTTTGTGCTTCATTGCACAAATCCTGGGGATCAGGGAGGCCCTGCTCATTTCCACTTGCTTTCCAGAACATTTGGGGAGCAGTGCTTACTTCCCATTCTCCAGTTAGGTCACATTGCCTTTTTGTAGAGGCAGGCACAACACCCACAGAGCACAGGTCAGGTGGGGAGTTGGCAGCCAATGAGAATGCAGGATTGAATGCCATGCCTCTCATTTCCCCATGCCTGAGGCAAGGGCATATGTTAAAGAACTGGAGCGGGCTGGGACACCCTGTACTCCTCTGTTTACCAAAGCCAAAGGGCTGGTTGGCATAATGCCGGCTCCAAAGACAGCATTTGGAGTAAAATATTTACTCCAAAGGAACAACCCCAATTAAAGCACACTTCCTCGGAAGTGCATCCTGTAGATTTGGGGGCACCTTCCTTCTGACTGTGTGTGCTCAGGGTTGCACTGTTCTCTCCCCATCCTGCATGTATAATGTTCAAAGAGGAATTTCCTTGGCTTGAAACCAGTTTAACTTACCCCTACACCACACACATATCAGGGAATCTTAACTCTGCACAACTCTCTCCTGATAAGAAGGTGAATTTTGGTTGCTTTTTTGGAATGTTTGAGGCACGGGCTTCTTAGCAGCCCCTGCTCCTGTGCCCTGGACAGCAGCTTGATCTGCAGACATTAGAAGGCAATAATGTCGTGGATGTGAAAAATGGTCAAATCCCTTCTGTTGTGGATTTTTAAAACTGGAGTAACTACCACTCTCTGGTTCTCTGCCTGTTGCAGCTAACATCTATACAGTCATTGTCATATACCACACCCATGAATTGAAAGAAATAAAATCCACTTTGAATAGCTCTGGACAGAAGTTGGTTAAAGCATTTTAGCTTATTAAGCTGTGATAAATTATGCTCAGTCTTAAAAGAGTGAGCAGTGGGGGTGGGAGAGAGGGTGCCCCCCCTTTCAATAAAAGAGCAAGTTAAAAAATAAGAATATGTCCCTTTCACGACAAATGAAATTGAAGAATGGGGCAAAGGAAGGCTCTTGAGAGGAGAATTTGAAAAATGAGAGACTCTTACCTTTTGGTGTCTGAAATCTGGTATCCATTATGGTCTGTAGAGCTAATAATGGATTTCCATGATTTTCTCTGGGACTTAAAATTGAATAAAGAGTTCCTGAAAATAAAGGATCCTGGCATTTGACTTAATTGGTTGTAAAATGATTGGGTGTGTGTGTGTGTGTGTTTTGTTTCTGGTTCTGAGCTGCTTTGGGGGTCACAATGTGACTAAAAAGTGGCATTTAAATGCGTATGTAAGTAGTAAATAAACCCAAAGAAAAGCCAAAAAGCCAGGGGGGCGGGGTTGAAAAGCATGGGGCTGAGCATTTCTGCTAACTGCTTTCTCACTTTCTCTTAGCTGCCCAATATGTTTGGGAATCTCCGTTCTACCTTCATGGCACTCATGATTGGTTCATATGCTTCCTCTGCCGTTACTTTTCCTGGTGTCAAGGTATGTTTTTAGAATAGGAACATAGGAAACATAGGAAACTGCCATATACTGAGTCAGACCATTGGTCTATCTAGCTCAGTATTGTCTTCACAGACTGGCAGTGGCTTCTCCCAGGTTGCAGGCAGGAATCTCTCTCAGCCCTATCTTGGAGAAGCCAGGGAGGGAACTTGAAACCTTCTGCTCTTCCCAGAGCGGCTTCATCCCCTGAGGGGAATATCTTGCAGTGCTCACACATCAAGTCTCCCATTCAGATGCAACCAGGGCAGACCCTGCTTAGCTATGGGGACAAGTCATGCTTGCTACCACAAGACCAGCTCTCCTGAGGTTGGAATAGGATGTGGTAAGCTTGAAGCAACTAATTTGCCTGGTGCAGTGCCCTCTTTTACTAGGCATCCAAGAGCCCCAGATCTAGGTTTATGTGCTTCTTTTCTGGCTGAAGGAGTTAATTCACTTACAAGTGGTACAGAGGTACAGAAAGGTTTTCTTTAGCAGAAGTCTTAGGCTGGCAAAGGGAGGCAGGGCAGGGCAACATCCAGAGAGCACGATCCCTGTCCCAGGAGGGGTGGATTTGTACATTTTGTGGGGGGTGGGGTGAAGCATGAGTCATTCATGCTCTGTCTGTCATAGCTCGTACATCTCATGCAAAGAGGTGGAATGCAGGTTTCCTCTGTGGCAGAATGCACATTCTCCAATGCATAGATGGAAAGCATCTCTCTGCAAGAGGGATGCATGCTCCTCCCTGCACATGAATCCCTCCATGCTTCCTCCCTTGCTGCTTTGGTAGAATGTCCAAAGCCACCCGAGGTCTCCTTCACTGCCCTCTCCACTGTTCCATCCCTCCCTTCTCATGTCTCCTGTTCCATCGCTGTCAGTTGATCTATGACTCGGGAGTTTCCTTCATCACCATCATGTTCGTCTGGTTAGGCCTGGGTAGCCTCATCTTCCTCAACTGCTTGATCAATTGGCCCACAGAGTCCTTCCCAGCTCCCGAGGAGGTCACCTACACGTAAGTAGGAACCATGTGGCAATTCAGTCCTAAGAGGAAAAAGCTGCTCCTGTTCCTGTCCCATTGATCCAATTGCCAATAGACAGAAAGGGCAAAAATACTGGCCCTTGTGGGAGGAAATGCAGCTGTTCCAAGTACAGTCTGTAACTCTGTACAGAGACCCTGTGTTGAGCAGAGGTTGGAATCATTTGGGGTTTCCTGTTCCCTGGCTGGCCCCTTAAGTAAGTCTTAACATGACAGGCAAATACACACACCACACACATTGAGTAAGGCGCACCTTCTTCACAGACCCTTAACTCCCACAGGTGCAGTGACTAGCTAGTGGTCAGGTTTATTATTATTATTATTATTATTATCTCTTGTTTATACAGTCAGACAGGTGTTATTGACTGGTTTGTTTTATCCAGACATCGTGTCCTTCCCAAGGACCTATTATTATTATTATTATTATTATTATTATTATTATTATTAATTTGATTTCTATACTGCCCTTCAAAAAATGGCTCAAGGCAGTTTACACAGAGAAATAATAAATAAATAAGATGGATCCCTATCCCCAAAGGGCTCACATTCTAAAAAAAAAAAAGCAAGCTAGACACCAGCAACAGTCACTATATAGGGTTCACCTTTCCGCACACATTGGAAAATATTGTGCTGCTGCTGCTTGCTAGCCCATGCTGAAAGCCACATCCTGCATGAGGTGGTGGGTGCCAACAGATGGCTCATTGAAGAGGCTGCGGACCGGCTGTTTTTCTACTGGCTACAGTATACCCATCAGTTGTGTGATGAGAGAGAACAGATATTCTAGTGTGAGGTGAGAAGGTTTGGACATACATATGCTGCATCCTGAAACGTGTTTTCAGGGCAGAGAATGTGTGTTCAAACGACTTCTACCATACTTGGATTAATATGTCTGTCTGCTCAGAATAGTCTATGGGTTTGGAGGCTCAGATCTCAACGAGCTGCTGTTACTCAACTATATACAGCTCATATTTGGGCCTAGGCCTACCGGGCTCTTCTGGAACACCTCTTGTTGCCTGTTGCACAACAACCCTTCTGGCTCCCTCGTCCTTCCTTCACCTCAGTTGCTTGCCAAACAGCAGAAACACCTACACTAAGGAGGCTTTGAGGAGGGAGAATCCCTTTCATCAGCTGCTATGAGGGGTAGGGTGGGGGAACCCCTAGATATTTACAGGAATACATTTCTAAGAGGTGTGCTTATTCCTGGAAGGCGGTGGGAAGGCTGTAGAGGGGGGCATCATCACGAGGATGTGACAAGTGGGGAGGAAGAGGTTAACTCTTTCCTCTCATGTTAGCTTCCAGCCTTAAATTGTGTCCCCAAAGCTATTTATGGCAAACAGCCACGGGGGGCGGGGAGGGGGCAAAATTAGCAGCTTGGGAAACGACTGTATGACACAACTTGTGGTGGGGAAATGTCATGCGGGGAGAGAGTTAACTTCTCCCTCTCCACGTGCCACAGTCCCAACCAGTATCCGCCTCACCCCCACAGACTGTTCTGAGGATAAGGGCACCTTTTGGGAACACATTCTCACAAACGTCTGGTTTGACTCCTAGTCAGACACCTTGTGTTACCATACGTGGGGTAACAGTTCTTGTGTAATGCTCTCTCCTCCCCATGATCCTGAACCAGGAAGAAGATCAAACTGAGCAGCCTGGCCCTCGATCACAAAGTGACCGGCGACCGGTTCTACATGTACGTGACTGCTGTGGGGCAGCGGCTGAGTCAGAAAGCGCCCCATCTAGAGAAGCATGGATCTCTGCAGGACCTTCGCCAAGGGGCCACAGAGTCCTCCCAGCGTGAGTGTGCCTAGCTGTACCCCCTCACAGCACAGTGGCTGCTTAGCCCTGTTCAGGGAGTGGGGAGGCTTCTTCCCCGTGGAGCAAAACTTTCCATTCGGTGTGGCATCTGCCTCGCCTTTCAAAGCTCTTCCCAGGCGGTGTAGAGGGCCGGGGGCATTCTGGAGGGTTCAAGGCTTCTTGAGGGTTGGAACTACTATAGCTCATGGATCCAGCACTGAGCTTTATCCTTGGCAGCTGCTTTCTCCTTGGACCTGTTGCATCAGTCAAGCTTATTGCTGGCAGTGGTTGGCCACAACTGAGAGTAGGCCTGGCATCTGGCTCCATCTGTTGGGAGAAAATAGAACTTGCACTTTTCATTTGGCATTCGTCCTGATATCATCTTGCAAGGAAAATAACCTCCTTTGTCTATTCCAGGGAGTGTCCTCATAATGGGAAGAAGGCTTTAAACAACATAAAGGGGCTGGAATATGCTCTAGTTCCTGGCAGAAATAAGGATGGAGCTCATTTCCAGTTCAAACCACTGTTCTGCTTACAAGAACCTACTGTCTTGTCGTCAGGCACAATGAATTAACTGTGTACTGTACCCTTAATGAGGACAGCCCCCAGTTCCAGACTTGCTCCCCCACTTCCTAAGGGCAAAACTACACATGATGATAAATTCTTATCTAAGAGATGGGCTTAAAACTGGAAATGTCTCCTCTTTGACAAAAAGCAGTCGGTCATAGGAAGGCCATGGCATGTGGGGAGTGGGGCCTAACATTCCCCTTCCATACCATTTTCTCACAGAAAATCACTCCCTGAAGTGGCCACTTGTCCCAGAAGCAGCTCTTTGCAATGTGTGCCTGCGCACGTGTGTGCACATGCATGTGTGGAGGGGAGATTTTGTTTAAAACAAAACAAAACCCCATCCCTTTATGCCTTGATCATAATCCAGATCAGTCCCCGCCCCGCTGCCCAATGGCTCCTTTTTGTCAAAAAAGAGACACTTCCAGTTTTAAGCCCATCTTTTAATCACAGGTTTTTTCACAATGTATAGTTTGGCCCTGAAATTAGTAGAAACCCTGCTGCAGACGTGGGTTTAGGAGTCTTGCCAGGGAGCTGTATATAACCTTGTTATTTATGATATCCTTTTTTCATATGAATCCAAGGATGCTTAAAGGTAAAGCCTGCCGTCGTGTCATTGTTGACTCCTGGCGACCACAGAGCCTTGTGGTTGTCTTTGGTAGAATACAGGAGGGGTTTACCATTGCCATCTCCTGTGCAGTGTGAGACGATGCCTTTCAGCATCTTCCTGTATCGCTGCGGCCCGCTATAGGTACCAGCAGGGATTTGAACCGTCAACCTCAAGGATGCTTACAGCAGCGTTAAAACCACTGTGTAAATATAAAGCATAATTTATCTAAAATCTGTTTAAAAGTGCTCGTCTAAGAGAACACAAACCAAATAATCTAAACAACTGAGAGGAGAGATTAAGTCACCACTGGATTAAAAGAGAAATGGGAAGTTTGTTGGAATAACAGGTTTTTAATATGATGCTGAAATATCAACAAGATGGATGCCAGCTGAATTTCTTGAATTCTACAGGGCAGGGGCAACCCAACCACTGAAAAGGTCCTCTCCCACATGGCTGCCAACCGAGCCTCCGAAGGAGATGACAAATTTAGAGACTACTCTAAATTTTTAATGGGGTGGGTAGATTCATGTGGGAGCCCTTCAGGTTAAGTTAAGGTTAAATCAGTGAAATTGACACTGTAGCCCTGTTCAGACATTATGCTGTATGTGCATACAGGTGTCTGTGCAAATGTACATGTTTTGGTGTGACTGACTGTACATGCATTCACTTTAAAAAGCGAACCTGGGTATAGACCCTCTCAAATGCATGGTACAGATAGGAAGTGCACTACTAGACATGTGTTCATCATAACATATGGAACACTATATGTACATATAGATCTGTATATGCATATACTGTACACAGATTGTCCTTGCATTGAACACAACATGTGAATAGGCTAGAGTGGAACCATAATTCAGTAGTCAAGGTTTAACATACAACACAACCCCCTTTCTCTTCTCTTACAGAACACACACATCTTGAGTCCTGGAAATCCTTCTTTATCTACTGAAGGCTGCTTTCTTTCAGGAGCTGGTATTAACCCCTAACTTTTAGCCTTTCCAGCTGAAACCATTGCTCTGCTATGAGAGATGGATTCCTGACACAGTGCAGAGATTCTCTCACCAGTTTTGTGGGAAAGCATAAAGCTAGGAAGCATCACATACACACACTGGTTCTTCTGGGCACTGTGTCACAGCGTGATAGCAACAGTCTATATTTCTCTTCTCTTGGTTGCAGACTCCATCCCCTTTTGCCACAGCGTCTGCTCCCCCATTTTCCTGTGGAGTCTCATTACAATGGGTATGACCCAGCTGCGTGTCATATTCTACATGGCAGCCATGAACAAGATGCTGGAGTTCCAGGTGACGGGTGGCATGGAGAATGGTGAGGACTCTACCTGAGGTTTAAATAACAGAGGTGGATCAATGTATGGATTTTGTGAAAAGAAGAAATGGCATTTTCTCATTGGTTTCTATAATTGATACATGGAACCTATTTGTGATACATTGAAATGCACATTGCATTTTTATATCAGGGAACAGAACTGTCTCTCTATAAAATTACATATTTTTATACCGCCTGATATGTAAATCTCTAGGCAGTGTACATAAAAGATAATTTTTTAAAAGGACTGCATCAGGCAGCCAGGAGCTAATTAGCAGGACAGGAGAAAAAGAAAAGGGGTAGAGAATAAATGAGTCAGGAGGCTGAGAGAAGCAGAGCTTATAGAGAATAAAAATGTTATTTATTATCTAATAAATTTATATCCTGCCTCACTGGGGACCTTTTTGAGGAGGCTCTGTGGGATTGCTAGAGGAATGCATCTGTTTGTGTGGGTGGGGAGAGGGTGATGTGCCAGCTACTGTGATTCAGTCTTCTTTCTTTTCTTGGGCTTTCCAGTATCAGTGGAGCTGAAGGATGAAGCTGAAAAAACAGGTAGGAGTCCTCATAGGCTGAGCCCCATTCAGAGCTCTCAAAGTGATATATCTCTATGTGATATATATTGGTAAATATACTCTACATTCAGCTCTCTGCCTGCCCTGCCTCTGAGTTGGGAACTTCCATTTCCTAGAAAACAAACCATAGAGAAGAGATGCCTCCACCGTTTAAACTCAAGCTCCTGTTCTGAGATCAAGGCCCCTTAGCAGCCCAGCCTTCTTCCAGGGTCCTTCTAACCCGCCACTGCTATCTGTGTCCAGTCTGGAGTTGCAGCTGTGCTTTGGTCTTTCTGCTGTCTGAAAGTGTATGCGTTGCACAAGCAGTGACAAGTTGGCACAAAGCACAGACAGCTGTTGGCTGGGGTGGATTTCTGCCATATACACAGAGGGGCTGCTGAGGGGCCTTGATTTCAGAACAGGGGCTTGAGTTTGAAAAGTGGAAAAAATAATTTTTGTAGCAATAGGGTTTTTGTAGGTTACCTCTAACTTACCTCTGCTTCCTGTGTCCAGCTTGGAGGGTCAGACATTTTGCAGCTCTTTGACATAGAGGAAATTATCCTGAAAAGTATTAATCAAGCAGAGATCTGCCATTATAGCAAAATTTGAATGTTGAGGGATCAACATCACAACTTGACTTGCAAGAGGTGCCTTGACTTGCAAGTGGAGAGGTTGGAAATGGAAGCAGAAGTTTCCTTTTGTGGGTGAATATGATTTTTTAAAATGCTTTTTCCAGTATAATTGACATTGCTAGGAGGTGGGCAAGTTTATCTGTGTCAGCTGATTATGCAGCTGAAGAAAGTGAGGGAAGGCCAACTCAGGAGCAGACTAGATCATCTTAGAGCTACAGAATGGGAAGCAGGGACAAAGATGAAAATACGAAATCATCAGCTCAAGCTGATGAATCCACGCTGTGTGGGCAAGCTGGTCAATTAGCAAATTCTCTCTACTCTGCATGCACCACCATGTGTGCATGTACAGGGTTTTCTTCATTATTTACTTGTTCATATATTTTGTCCCATCCTACATTCAGGGAGAGTAATATACATAGGAGTTCCCAGGTGGCTACCTGGTCAGGTACCAGGCAGATCCAGTCCTGCTTAGCTTCAGGGATGGAACTCTAGCTGGGCCTTCAGACTATGTTTCTCTTTTTGTTGGATAGTCGGCTTCTACTCCTCCATTTTTGGGGTCATGCAGTTACTGTGCCTTTTCACTTGCCCCTTCATTGGCTATGTGATGGATTGGCACATGAAGGACTGTGTGGATAGCCCAGGAAACGTGGGCTCCATGGCATCTGACAGGTAAGTTTCTGATCCTACATTTCAAAAGTAGCATGTAGCGAGAGACTGCTTTGAGTGCTGCTGGTGTGGCGATCTTGGTGCACTCACAAGAGCTGATTGCTTCCTCTCCTTTTTCTAGGACTGGGGGGAAAGGGAAGTCTAAAGTTCGCTACCGTAAGATCCAAAAGCTCACCAATGCTATCCGTGCCTTTGTCATCACCAATCTGCTGCTGGTGGGGTTTGGTACCACTTGTCTGATCAACAGTCTCCCTCTACAGGTAACTCCTGCCCTGCTGCTCATCTATCCCCGATGCTCCTTGTCATATTGCCCCTCGCCCCCTGACAGTGCCCTGTTGCTGCTGCAGTGTTATTTCATGCCTTCATAGTCTCCTGACCCTTCCTTTCATTATAATGGACTGTGTTTACTTCCTTCTCTTCCCCCCCCTTCTTCACAGTATGTGACCTTCATCCTTCACACCATGGTTCGTGGCTTCTTCCATTCTGCCTGTGGAGGCCTCTATGCTGCTGTGTGAGTTATGCCACAGTATGGAATCACTTTCTGCTTCCTTGCTTCTGAATGGAGGGTGGGGATTTGGCCTAGTTTATGAACCTTCTGAGGGAGGAAGTCCAGGCCCATGGGCTAAAGAAGGCCTTCTTTCCAACCTGACTTCTGGCATCTTCTGATTTGGACATAACCAGCTTTGGGTCTGGCTTCAGTTCCTCCTCACCTGGCTATGCGGGCAGGGTGCAAGACAGGGGGGTGGGAAGAGAAACAAAGAAGGGTGCCCAGAACTCCTTGTCACTCCTAATAGCAGCTTCCTTTCCAGAGTTGCAGAGCAAAATAGCAGTGTTGGGGTGCATTGCTGCCATCCCTTAGGCTCTAGCAGAACTACCTGGTAGCTGAAGTGAGAACTTGCTCTACCCCACTTCCAGGCTCCTAGTGGTGAGAAGTCCTGGGACTGTGCCAACAGATTTCATTTATTTGGGATGAGAATGCCCTAGAAATTTGTGATCTTTTTAGAGTACTTGCAGGGTTGTATCTGTTCCAGTCAAATGTCCTTCCTCCAGGGTGCACCCAGTTCTTAGCTAGGTCCATCCAGCTAAAATCTCTCTGACTCTGACCTTTCCCACATCAGGCCTTTCCTAAGAATGGATTCCAGTTGTTTGCTCATTTAGGTCTGTGAATCCATGT
This sequence comes from Hemicordylus capensis, assembly GCF_027244095.1. NCBI lineage: Eukaryota > Metazoa > Chordata > Lepidosauria > Squamata > Cordylidae > Hemicordylus > Hemicordylus capensis. The sequence goes on from NC_069657.1 coordinate 143,689,146, forward strand.
GGCAGTGCTGCCAAGCAATTGCACTCCCATGTTTTCCCTGTTCTTATCCCTTTTTTCCTTCCCCTCTGACTGCCTTGTGACAGTTTTGAGGGGCATTTAAAGCTCAGCTCTGTACTGTATGGGCAGACAAGCAAAATTATTCTATGTGGGGGAGTGGGCAATGATGCAATTAGTGATGTAGCTAGTGACTGAAATAAAAATATTAAAGAAAGCACAGGAAAGCTGTGGTGCTGGCAGCCTGAAGGTTGAAGGCTGTGGAGGGGAGAGGAAAGAGGCAGTGGTGTGTTTTTTGGGGGGCGGGGGGGGAGTGATATATCTTTATTCCTTTACATCTGCATATAGGAAACTGCCCTATACTGACCCAGACCATTGGTCCATCTATCTCAGTATTGTCTACAAAGATCAAGAGTGGCTTTCCGAGGTTTCAGGCAGGACTCTTGCTCAGCCCTACCTGGAGATGCCAGGGATTGAACCTGGGGCCTTCTGCATGCAAGTAGATGCTGTATCACAGCTATGGCCCCATCCCCTAAAGGACTATCTTACAGCAGACCTTGCGCTTAGTTACCCATCCAAAAGTAGTTATCCATCCAAATGCAAACCAAGGTGAACCATGCTTAACAAATGGGACAATTCGTGTTTGCTACTACCAGACCAGCTCTCCACTCTGGAGAAATCATCTGTTCATCTGTTATTTTCCCTTCTTATGCAAGTGAAACACAAATATGCCCAGTGGAGCAGGAACCAAAGGCCAATCCCCCTCTTCTCCCTGGCACTCTGTCCCTTTAAGAATGGTCCCTCTGATGTCATAGTCACCTGCAGGGTGGAAGTTGCTGGAGTGGAGCAACTGTGATTATTCTTTGCTTCTTGGTTCCCAGGCAAGCATATCTTGCGATTACTTGGGATTCAGTGGATGACACTACAAAGTATTACTGTTTGAACAACCCTTGCCATGTCTGTCTCTGGCTCCGGTTCAGAACTGCACTGCCTTCCTTTCTGCTTCTGCCACACACCTACATTGACAGAACAATCTCAGATACCACCCCGCAAATAGATTCACCATTCAGGAAAAAATCCCCGGCCATTAACTCCCATGTGCCCTTGAGGAAATGTAATTGCATCACCCCTGACTATTAGCAAGGAGGATCTGTCACCCAGCAGCTGGAACAGCATTAATATTTCAGTCAACTAAACATGTTTGTGTTGATTACTGAATTGACAAGAGAATTCAGGGAGGGGGTGTAGGGAAACTCTGTCCTCTTTCCAAAGACCCCTGCATCCTCTCAGGAGCCACTGGGAAAACGTTGAGGGGGCATGGGTCCAGCATGCCATCGGTGCTTTGCCTCAGGGCCTCCAACAATTTGGTGCTGACACTGCCTACTGTATCAGTTATCATGTATAAAGTAACCCAGCTCTGCCTGTTCAGAAGGTTGAAGGACTACGATCCTACAACAGCTAAGGAGAAGCCATTGGCTGGCTTTCTTCTCTCTGTTACTTCGTTATGTGGCCCCTAATCTTCCCCAGCAGTTGGGAGTAGTAGGAGTAGGGAGAGTGTCAGGGTCCTGTCGCCGTAGCCTTCCTGCCAGGCATCTGGAGTCTACCCTGTTACCCCTGGGTGCCGTGACGGACCCCCGGCCAAGCCTGGCCGGCTCCTCCTGGCCCCTGCCTGAGTCCATCAAAGCGTTGGGCTAAAATGGCAAAATCTCACGGACCCGGGAGCAGGCTTGCAAGATCTTGGTGCGAGGCCTGGAGATCTTGCTAGAATTCCAGCGAGACTGGGGACTCTCATGAGACTACCAGCGAGATCTTGACTGTATATAAAGACTGGCTGGCCGGTGATGAGGGGCCAGTCTGGCTGGAGCTGCCCAGCAAGTGAGAGCTCCAGAATCCAAGGGCCTAAAGGGATAAGAGCATTGTAACAGGGAGCCTGTGGTGCAAACAGGCGCCTGTGAGGAGGCGAGCTCAAGGGCTCTTTTTCTGAGGCTGGAGCCTAAGCCACCATGAACACAGGCTACAAAGGGTGCCCGGCAGAAAATGAGCTGTGACTGAAAGCCAATTTATATTTTATATTATGGAAAGCCAAAACTATTGCTGTTTTTCATTAAAACTGTTGCTCATCTCTTTACCAACGCTTTCCATTTGCACATTCTTTTCCATCAGATTGTTGTTTTTGAAAAAACTAATTTTACATTTCATTAACTGAGGTTTTGAATATTGGGAGATTTAGATATCTTTAGAATGGACTCATTTTCATCATTTGAAATGTAATACAAAATCTTCATGTCATTTTTGCTTCTGAAAGCTGTGTGTGTGTGTGTGTGTGTCTTTAGGATGGGGTAGGAGTAATATTGGCTCTCTAATACTATGCACGTTAAGACTCACTTTTTGTGCACAATTTGTGATTGGCAGGTATCCGTCCAATCACTTTGGGACATTGACCGGTCTACAATCATTGATCAGTGCTGTATTTGCTCTCCTCCAACAGCCACTCTTCATGGCTATGGTGGGGCCACTGCATGGCAACCCCTTCTGGGTGAGTTATGGACTGCAAGAAGCAAGCTGTTCCCTGAGATATAGTTGGGGGCGGGGGGAGCAAAATAAGCTTTTCCAAGCAGCCGCTACCATATCAAAACAATAAACTCATAAACATTTTAAGATCATTGGCAAAACTGCTCTGTGGATTTGGGAGGAGTGTTGATGATGTCATAGCTGCTAAAAAATAGGCACCACCACAGCGAGCTTTGTGGACTGGTCCTTTCTCTGTCATGATGGTGCAGTACAGAGAGAAAGAAAAAGCACACAGTGGTGGCTAAGTGGGTATAAGCATGGGTCTGGCTATATTTGGAGTCAGCAGGGTCCATCCTTCTGATTTATTAAGGGGGTGGGTGGGTATGAATAGCTTCATTCCCTTTTCCCTGCCAGTATTGGTGGGATGCCTTCTTGTCTGGTGGTGGGACTTTTATTAACGTGAATATAGCCTTCCAATTCAGGGGACAAGCCAGGAGCTGGAGCCAGGGCTGGCCTACCTGCTAGGTAGACTTAGGCAGCTGCCTGGGGTGGAAACTAGTTGGGGGGGGGGCGCATGGCATTTTGCCCACTTGGTACCTGCTGTACGTGCCTGCTGACGAGCCACCTCCCCCTCCTCTTCTGCCTGCCGGTCATTTTTGCTGCAGCCAGCAAGGCCTCTAACTGCTGTGGTGCATTTTAAGAACTTCATCGCAATCATCTGGGGAGGGGAGGTCAGGTTAAGGCTACCACTGGCTTGTTTGCTGGCTACTCTGGACTCGGCGTTCTCGTAGCTGCCTTGGGCACTCTGGAATTTTACTCCCTGTTAAAATAAGAGTTTCTCCATCTCTGGCTGTTTTCAAAAAGACTCCTAAGACACACCTGTTTTCTCAGGTTTTTAATTAGTTTTAATTGATTTTATATCATACTTGTGTTAATAATCATTTTATCCTGTTTTAATATTGTATTTTAACTTATGTACACCGGCTAGGGATGCACATGTCAGGAGGTATAGAAATATTTATTTATCATATTTTTATACCACCAGATCTGTACAGCTCTAGGCAGTGTACAACATTTTGATCAATAGTTTTGATAGGATAAATAAATAAAGTTACAAAGTACTGTGGCAATTAGAAGCCTCGCCACCTGCAACGTAAGCAGCCAGCAGGCAGAAGAGGAGGAGGCAGTGGGTGCAGCAGCAGGTGTGGCCACAGAGGTGACAGGTGGGGTGGCGGGGGCAGCACAGGACAGGGGTGATGGGTGCAGTGGTGAGTGTGGTGGCCGGTGCAGCAGCAAGCATGGGGATGGGGGCAGCGGCCATGGGGGCAGTGAGCATGGCAGTGGCCAGGCTATGGGTTGGGGGTGTGTGTGTGCCAAAGCCAGGCTTCCCCTGGGGCCAGCCCTGGCTGGAGCCAGCGTTTCTCTCCACCAGCATTTAGCATAAATGTATCTACACACAGTCTCAGTACTGCTCCTCCTTGCATTCTCCCCAGGTGAACCTTGCCCTCCTCATCTTCTCTTTTGTGGGCTTCCTACTCCCCTGCTATCTCTACTTCTTCCGCCGCAGACTTCTCCAGGAACAAGTAGCAAAAGCAGGGACTCCGGATCAGGCGAATGGTGCCGAAGTCAAACTCCAGGACAGTGCAGCTACCAACGGCTTGTTGAGCAATGACGTCACCACTGCATAAGCCAGGAATGGGGAAGGTGGGGAGTTTGTGGGTGACAGAGAACAGGATGCGGACTCAGTGCGCCTGACAGATGGTGCGAGGCACTATTAGCGAGGGGAGGGGGAAATACTGTGAACACTTTCTATTTGGGAACTATGAACAGAACTGAGATGCTTTTATTTCTCAACAAATGCATATCTATATTTATATCTATCTATATAATATATATATATATATCTATAGAAAGAGAACTCTATTTTTTTGCAGAGTACTTTAAATGGCCCTATGGTTTTTTAAATAGATCTGATATCTATTTAAAGATAGATGTCCTGTCAGCCAGTGAGCTTCAGAGCTCTAGAATATGGCTCGGTTATATTTTTTAAAAGCTCTCCCTCTTGTAAAGAGGTGCCAGATCACAGTGACTATGTCTAGTTCGTAGCAGTCAGTCAGTACTTTCCAGTCCAGTGTTGCTAAGTGGCGTGGCGAGCAAATGACTGTTTTTACTTCTCCTCTCCACGTGATAGTTATCATAAATAACATCAGGAGGTGAATTAACCGCACACAGATGTAAGTTCAAATTGAATGTTTTCTATCAGTTGACAGTGATGAATCGAGATGTTTCCTTGTACTATGGCAACTAACGTTGGGGTGTCTGAAAAATGGGGTGTAATGCTGGGACATCCCTTATCAGCTGACATTGCTAGCCTTGCCTCCCTTCTCCCAATCCTCTCTCTGCACTTTTCGTAAAGCAACCTCCTTCTTTATGGTTTCCCAGAGACAAAGGTCTGATGGCCTCTTGGGTGCTACACATTTTTCAGCTGCTTGGACTTGACAGCAGGAATGACAGGGTATGTAAATTGCAGTACTGAATCTGGTTAACACTGAAGAGGACATTCATTTGACAGGATTTGTGTAGGAGAGAATAGAATGTCATTTTTTTAATGATCTCCTTTGGATCATGTCCTTGCAGAGAGCACTGTATTATTTCCTCTTAGAGCTGGGTTAGCTATTACACAAGCCATGCTGCCAGACCTCGGTCAAATTATTTATTTGTATTTAAATTTATACATTGCCTTTCTGCCAAAAATGGTCCTTAATGTGGCTTACAGTAAATGTAAAATACACTCAGTACAACTTAAAACAAACAAAATCTTAAAACTAATAACTAATAGCAACAGACAGAGATAAAATGCAGCGAGTTCAAAACCCAAACAACAACAACAACCCATTTCCTCCATTGAGCTTTTTATCCAGCATCAATTAGATGGCCAGGTAGATGTCTCTTGGGCAGGTGTTCCAGAGCTGTCACTGAAAACGCTCTGATCCTGTTCGAAGATAACCTCCCTGCTGACAGTGCTGGCACTTGGAGCAGTTACTCTGCAGCAGTGCGCAACTCAAGGTGGATTGAAATAGAGAAGTTGCTCTTTAAAGTATCCTAGGTTCAGACCGTTAGGGCTTCAAAGGACAAAACTGGCGCCTTGAACTTGACTTGGAAACAAACTGGTAGCCAGTCCAACATGAAAAAGAATGGTTGTTATATTCATCTTGGGCCTACAGCTAAAAGGGATCACCTCAGAACATGAATGATTCCTTATATGACAGAGGAATGGTGGCTATGTTGTGAGAGAGTTTTGCAATACGGTCAATCTGCCTAGCAAGTGGGAATGACTATTCAGTAAGGAGTACAATGGGTGTGGCATGAGCCTCCTATTCTGTGTGCCTGTTTGAGTTCAGGCAGAAGAGAAGAGTTGTGCCATGTCAGTCAGAGTGATTATGGCCCACACAGACCTCAATTTGTTTTTTTAAATACAGTGATGATATATCCTCTCACACTCCTAGGGATACCTGCCATCATCACTCATTTACCTCAATGCATTTCTTTATAGGCATGCACATTTAAGATTGCTCATTTCTTAGCACTTACAAAAACTAGGTTATATTATGTTGGTAGGCTATCAGGGCAATTTGAAGTCAGCCAGCCTGATGTCAGTTCTACTGGATGTCTGTGGTAGAGACATAGTGGGAGAACAGTGCCCTCTAATGGCCAGACACTGAAAGTATATGTTTTTAGAAGCTGGCAGAAATATGTTCAGGTGCTAGAATACTGTGATACTGCTGATGAATCCTCACAAGTCTTCCCCTCAGTTATTGGTATATTTGGTATTCATTAGCTCCAAGTGATATTTGGTTTATAGTTTGATGTTTCAGAAGAAATAAGAAAAAAGATAATGTGACGTGTTTTTCACTAGACTAGTACTTGATTTGAGAAAAGGCTCATTCACCAGAACATGGGATGTAAAACTGAAGATGGTAGTTTCTGAGCATGTGCAGAGTGACACTCTTTTACCAGTGAGTAATCATAACCATCCCTCATGCAGCTGCATCCAGGGACTGCTCTAGTTGTGCTTTTAAAAGGTATTTATGTGTGACTAGTTGTACCAGAATGTGGACGGAGATGCACATTTCAATGTGAATTCTGTTGAAAGCAGTGCAATGCACACAGATAGACTCTACACTCTGATTCTTATTTTGAAGTGCATCCAATTTGCTCCTGTGGTTCCTGAGCCAGCAAGTGATACATGCATGGAAACCTGCTTCTCCATATGGATCCTCTTTATCTACATTGGGCCTCTGGATTTACGGATATGAACTTCTAATGGGGTAATTTCCAGGCAGATTTGAGGTCTAACACTCTTCTTTCTCATCATCAAGTACTGCACAAGACTAAGAAACAATAGTAAGAAATAAATTGATAATTAAAAAACCACGAAAAGTAAGGAAAGTGGGGCAGGTATCATGAGACTATATGTGAAAAGAAGGTGGTCAGAAAGGACACACTTTCTGCATGAGAAACAATGCCTTAGCAGTGGTCTGGACAAGAGTAAATTTTTCAGAAATGACTGTAAGGTGCTTCAGAGGCCTAAGTGGAGATGAAATTCAATGCTGATGAATGAAAAACAATTTCAGATAGATTACAGTTTATCAGGGCTCATGTGGTTATAACGTTGAGAGTCCCCAGGCCATAGTATCATACAACTCCACTTAAGTCTATGTCTGAATAAAAGCTTTAAGAACAGAAACAATGGTGGTAATTATTTTATAATGGAAGAAAGAAGACACATTAGGGACATTAATCATTTTTAAAAGCAGCAAGTATTTAAATAAAATCAACTCAACAGTGGGGAGGATGTTCTCTAAATGGAGATGGGGTACAACCATTCAGGAATTGCGCTTCCAGTTATCTGTCCCTGCATCGCAGTTGTTCTGACTTGGGAGATAAATCTGGCTTCATACTGCTTCCAGCATCTAATGATGTAGACTGTTCTCTACAAAAGCTCATGCCACAATAAATCAGTCTCTAAAGTGTCGCAGCACTTTTTGTTTGTCTTTGTCTTTCTTTATCGGTGGTATCTCAGATAAGGTTTTTGTTTGAGCATTAAGCTGGACTGGAAAAGCAAGACCGTGCTAAGCCGTGGTTTTGGTCCATGGATGATTCCAACAACCTTGTGGTCAGATCACTGTATTGTCAGCAATGAGGAGTGGCATATGCACCTTGAGTGAGGCGATAGAGGCCCCTGGTTTGGGCACAACCTGAATAGGGGTGTAAGGTTACAGGTATTAAACTGTTTTAAGCCAAAACAGTTACAGCTATTAAGATGTTATGTGATTTCTCTCTCCCAGGTTGGAATACAATGTTTTCAAGGTGGAAACAAATGGAAGCCCATTGTGACTGCAGGATGGAAAGGGAGCAGACTATGCTTTGTGTGCAGAAGGTCTCCGGTTCAGTGCCTGGCATATCTAGTTAAAGGTTCTCAGGTAGCAAGGCTGAGAAAGAGCTCTGCCTGGGACTCTGGAGGGCTGCTGCCTGTCAGCATAGACAGATCTGGGTTATATGAATAATTGGTATGACTCTGTATAAGGCAGCTCCTTGTGCTTAATTAATTAACAACCCATCTTCTGGATTTGAGGATCCCCCAAGGCAGCTCGCAAGTTCTGTATATCTGTAGCTAGTGCGGTTTTACTAGTGTCATAGGCACTTAGCAGATATTTCCTGTGACATAGTTATTGGAGCAGCAACACAGCTCCCTCTGACCTCTGTTTTATGAGCAACCTTTCTGATCCTTCCTTTTTACTATATATAATTTAATTTTGTGGTGGCCTTTTGAGTGCTTCCTGTCCAACACCAGCAGTGGAGCTCATATCCAGCAATATTGTTGTTGCCCTTCCTCCACAGTCCCATCCTTTTTGTGTGAACTCTCTTTTGTGCTGGAGCACAGTGCGTGTATGTGTGTGTGTGTTTAAAAGGAAGCAGGCTCAGCCTGGCTGTCCCCACTGCATGACCCATCCACTATGTATATATGCATAGGATATCCTATCATTACTGGATTGATGCTTCATTTGAACAGGCCTCCAACAAAGACAACCTGCAGGGAGGGAGAACACATTATTTAAAATGTGGGGATCAGTGCTATAATGAGAATTACACTCCCCCCCCCCCCATGGAGACTGCACTGTGTATTTACACATGCAAGCCAGGCAAAAATTCCACAAGTGCAACTCTCTCACCATGGAGATGCTTTGAGATAGAAATTCAACAAGAACAGCTTTCTCTATTATACAGCCGCAGTTACATAGCATCGGGTGCTATACAGCATCCACATATTGGGAACTGACATAGTGGCTAAGAAATCAAGCTGTGAATTGGGAAGTCCCTGGTTTGAATCTAGCCTCTCACTAGGTGACTTTAGGCAAACTCCTCCTTATACCCTTACAATGTGGATATAATACATACTTTTCTTACTGGGTTGTTGTGAAGATAACAAGATAATGCATGTGAAGTTCTTTGAGCATTTGAAAACACTATCTGAACTTTTTTGAAATGCTACAGAACACTATACAAATGCTAAGTATTATTTATTTTAGAATATTTATACCCTGACCTTCCAATACACTACTGCTTGGGGCAGTTTATTCCCATTTTCTTTATACAAAATTCATGAGGCTAGGACAATGCAATCAATTACGCTTAAACAAACACTTGGTGATATTTACAAAGAGAATAGTGTAGAATGCCATAGTTTGGGGTGTGTGATAACGGGAGAGAGGTTGACAGTGATGAAAGGGTCATACTGAGATGGCAGCAATAGTCCAGGCCTGAAGTAAAAGTGGGCCTTTGTTTCACCTGTGGGAACAGTGCCTTCTGTCCACATGTCGAAACCTCCACAGCTGGCCAGTCAGCATAAATCATGATTAGACCCCATTAATCTAACCTGTAGTTAGGGATTCCTTTCAGTCAGTGTTCAACACTGCTAATGTGAGAGCACTTTTGATAAATTGTTGGCGTCAATACAGTACATCTACTGTATTAAATGAGAGAATGGGAAATGAGAGAATGAGAAGGAAAATTAGTAACTTCTGTAGTAAGTGTGTAGGTCTTTAAGGAAAGAAAGAGATATCTAATATGTTTTGGTTTTTTATAGATTTTCTCCACCCCCAATTCATGAGAAACTTGGTTTCAGGAACACTTAACAGTGTCTTTCAGAAGCAGAACATACACACTTCCTCCCTCCCTCTCAGTTTTCTATAACAACAACAACAAAACAAACAAAAAACAGTGCTTGGAAGATTTTGAATAACTTTGTTCTGGTTCATAACAGAAGAGTTAGGGAATGGCTCAATTAAGCTGAAAAGCAAAAGTGTCAAAAGAAATTCCTTTCAACAAAAAGCACATTTAATTTAGAAAACTTGTTGCCAGAACACACTGTAGAATAGAAGGATTTAAAAGAAAGTGGAGATTAGACTGTCATTGGGCCAAGGTGCTTTTTCTGGGTGTATAGCAATACATATTCAGTGTTAATTATAATTTCTCTTTTCCAAACTGAAGAAAGTTTCTGTCCACTGAAAATATCTGAAGTGTAGTCATAGCCAGGCCAGCAGGCATAGTTTTTCACATCAGATCAAGCCTGTTACAAGAGAAGTTGTCTATGGAAACAGTAGCTTTCTGAGAGTTCCTAAAGGAACTAAAGTCCCACCCATTTTGCAATATAGTCATAGAAGATAAAAGGAACCCGTCTGTGGCATTCCCAGCTTCTGTATCTTTCTTTAAATATATTTGGATTCCTACAAATAAACATAATTTGAGGGATAGTGTAGGGCTGTGGAAGTACACGCACCGATTTTTGGTCAGATGTACAATCTTTTATCCATGATTGAGTTATGGGGAAACGAGTTGGGACAGTTTCCAGTAGAAGTTGGCTGTGTACAGTGCTGACTGGTTAGCATTTGTGACATCACAAAGCCATCTCACCCCAAATAGGTTCTCCCCCATTTTTACAAATAGATTGACTTAAACAAAAGGAGGGTGAACTGTTAAATAGAAGAAGCAGAGAAGTAGTGCTTTAAACAAACAAACAAAAGGCAGAAGCACGCATAACCATGGAGGGGAGGTAAAACTGAACCCTAACTCTGCAAGTAAGCATGTCTGTTGTTTGCAGTGTGACCGTAGATGGGCCAGGATCTAAGCTCACCATATGGGAGGGGGCAAAAATATGCCAACCTTGGTTTTGGGCTATTTTTGCATATATATCCACTCACTGAACTAAGGGACAGAGACAACATGAATGATGTGTGGTTCAAGCCCTACTCCGACATTGAGGCGATTCTCACGATCGCCCAAAAGCAGGCTAAGGGAGCCTAGCCCGCTTTTGGGCTATCGTGTGTTGCAACAGGAACTGCGTGGTCCCGGCAGCTAAGCACCCTAAATACCCCACCCCTAAGACGAGGTTAACGGAGCAAGTGCTCTGTTAACCCCTTTTTTGCTCGTGTGTTGCCACGGCACATGGCAACACATGAGTAGACCCCCGACCGGGAGGCTGCAAGCAGCCTCCAGGGCTCGGGGGTCTCTCAAGGATGCTCCATGCAAGCACACGGGGCATTCTGGAACTTCTGGGGGCCACGCAGCCCCCGATCCCCGGAGCCCCCTTTGGCTCCATGACAGAGTTGGCAGTGGTGTTGGTGGCCAATCCGGCCGCCCAGGGCTGCAGGCTTGATCGTGTGCGGGGAGAGCGGGCTAAGCCTGCTCTCCCCACAAACCCGGAAGAAGCCGTTCTCACTGATCGTGAGAAGAGCTTCATCGTGTTTAATGTGTGTACAGGTGTCTTTGCACATGTGCACGTTTTTGTGTGAACAATTGTGCATGTACTCATTTTCAAAGTGAACCTGTGTATAGGCCCCCTCAAGTGCAAGGTACAGATAGGAAGTGTACTACTGTACATGTGTTGAACATGTATGAATAACTGGGTGCATACAGATCTGTATGTGTTTACATTGTTCACAAATTGTACATGTGCTGAACATTAACATGTGAACAGTCAAGAGTGTTTCAGTAAGGGCTGCACAAATTGTCCCCTTTGCTAAGCAGGGTCTGCCCTGGTTTGCATTTGGACAGGTGAACTACATGTGACCACTGTCTGCTGTAAGATGTCCGCAGTTAAATGGGGTCATAGCTCAGCGGTAGTGCATCTGCTTGCATGCAGAAGTGCTCAGGTTCATTCCCTGGCCTCTCCAAGTAGGGCTGAGAGAGATTCCTGCCTGCAACCTTGGAAAGCTGCTGCCAGTCTGTGTAGACAATACTGAGCTAGATGGACCAAGGGTCTGACTTGGTCTATAGCTGCTGCTTGTGCTCCTATGATCCCTAGGTCAGCACAACGATGGGGGAAATGAAGATCCTTTCCACTGTGGAGCAGAAATAATCTCAATAGAGTTTAAGAAAAGGGTGTGGTGGAGCCCCATAGGACATGCTGCTCCTTCTGAGTTAACCTTAGCAACTGCACATTCGTTTTCCCAAACTGTGGCTCCTGTTACGAGTTGCTATACTATACAGGCATTCTCCTGAGAAGAGGCCTCAGCTCTGCAGTGCCAGATAGCAGGGGCTTAAATAGTTGACGTCGTTGGTAAAAAGCTGCTGGAGAAATGGTTCAATACATGAAGCAAGGAAGTGCAGCAGGCTTTGATAAGTAGGACATAGATCAGACCTCACCGATGCCAACAAGGCTCACAGCAATAGCATTGCCACTGAGCAGCAGCAACAGCAAGCAGCAGCCTTGATCTAGCAGGTGTCATCAAAGTGTAAAAGGGTTGCAGAGACCAGGACTGAAGATATGCTGAACTCTAACAACCGTAAAACCCCAAACCCGCATAAGTTTCTATTTGAAAGGAGCAGTTCCTGCAGCTGTAGAGCAGCCTGCTACAGAAGCTGGAAACTATGACCGGTTTGCTTTGCAAAGAAGAGCAGAAGACAGCCCTTCCTGCCATTACCATCACACGCAGAGCCAGAGTAAAGTTGGTGGGGCCCGCAAGGTGTTATGTGTTTGCATATAGTGGGCAGCTGACTCAGACTAAAAGCACCCTATTTTGGCTTCTCTGGTGGTTTCTCCTGTGTATTTTTAACACCTGATTAAACCATCACCTTGTAGTCTCCCATGCTTCATTTGAACTGCATTAACCAGAAGAACTGTAAAGTATTTTGGTATTGTGCATTGTCTAGTTATTTCTTTAACTGTCAGCTGATTAAAAAAAAACTGTTTCTGTACTTCACTCTGCTGCAAGGAACAGGTGGGCTAGTATAGTGTTGTGCAGAAGTAAGCCAGGAAGTCTCCAGCTCAAATGTCATTTCAGGCCCAGGCTCACTGGGTGGCCTTAAGCAAGCTGCTTTTCTCCCCAGCCCAGGCACCAGTCTGCAATTTGGAGATATCACTGACCTATCTTGCAAAGCTATTGTAAGGATGACTTACATGACAGATCTGCTGTTGTGCACTTTGAACACATGAAATGCAGCCAGTATCCATTTCCTCAAATGCTGAAAATTGTGATCCTTATGGATGGAGAACCAGAACACCTGTGAGGATATGAGTCTGAATATTTTATTTATTATTTTTATTTATTAGATTTATATACCGCCCTTCCAAAAATGGCTCAGGGCTTTGAATATGGCTTTGGACGCTCAAAAAGTGCTCTTAAATTGTATTATGTAGGTGATGATCAGATGCAGCTCTCCCCCCGCCCCCCGAGATCCAGTGATAGGAAAAGCTGTGGGTATTCAGCTTCCCACCTTGCTAGATTAGTAATTTCCACACAGAGATCACAAGTGATAAGAAAAATTATATTTTTATTGCCACTCAGAATAGGGGTGGGTGGGTTAAAATGCGCTTGACAAGAGCAGCAGACTACTCTGAGCCTTTAAGTCACTGTCAAGATTGACTGAGAAGGACAAAATGGAAGCATCTTAACAGAGTGCCTGGATCCACCCTGGGAATAGCCTCCCGCTATAAGCAAATAATACACTTCTCTGCTTGAGAGGGGGTGGAGAAGAGATGCTGCGGTTGCTGCTGGTGGGAAATGCTGGCAAGGGGATGTAGAGCCTTTCTAAGCACCTTACGAACCTAAAAGAGAGAGTTAAAAGAAGATGCTTAGGATTAATCTTGGATTCATGGTGGGCAGTTCGTTGAAAGTGTTGACTCAATGCTCGGCAGCAGTGAGGAAGGCCAATTCCATGCTTAGGATCATTAGGAAGGGGATTGAAAATAAGAATGCTAATATTATAATGCCCTTATACAACAATATGGTGCAGCCACATCTGGAGTATTGCATACAGTTCTGGTCACTGTATCTTAAGAAGGATATTGTAGAACTGGAAAAGGAGCAGAAGAGGGCAACCAAGATGATCAGGGGCCTAGAGCACCTTCCTTATGAGGGTTTTACTCATGTGCCTCTACAGCATCTGGGGTTCTTTACTTCGGAAAAGAGGCAACTATGGGGAGACATGATAGAGAAATATAAAATTATGCATGGAGTAGAGAATGGACAGAGAGACATTTTTCTCCCCTTCTCACAACACTAGAACCAGGGGCCATCCCATGAAACAGAACATCGGGAAATCTAGGACTGACAAAAGGAAGTACTTTTTCCACACAGCACATAATTAAACTATGAAATTCTTTGCCATGGGATGTGGTGATGGCCACCAGCTTGGATGGCTTTAAAAGGGGCTTAGACCAATTCATGGAGGACAGGTCTATCAATGGCTACTAGTCTGGTGGCTGTGGGCCACCTCCAGCCTCAGAGGCACGATGCCTCTAAATACCAGTTGCAGGGGAGCAACTGCAGGAGAAAGGGCATTCCCTCACCTCCAGCTTGTGGGCTCCCAGAGGCATCTGGTGGGCCACTGTGTGAAACAGGATGCTGGAATAGATGGCCTTATCCAGCAGGGCTGTTCTTATGTTCTTAACAGTTCCCATTAGGGTTTTATCTCCTGCCAAAGCACACCAGTATTGGTTTATTCCTGATCCAGAAGCTATCAGACACATGGGAAATGGTTGCCTGTGGCCATAGGAACCTTTACTGACCACATTTCAGTAGACAAGACAAGACCCTGACCTGTTTTTTCCCTATAGACTGTGTAAATCGTCAGCACGGTGCCATAGGCAAAGCTCTTGATAACCAGGAGCAGGAAAATGAGCTGCCCTTCGCGAAGGGTGAGCTGCAGCTTGAAGGGGTCTGTCAGTTGTGCTGGAAGAAATGAAGACACTCGAGTGAACAACAACAGTCAGAAGCACAGACTTGCCCACCCCGCCCCTAAGAGTCATTGCAAGTTAGCGTTTCTGTGCAGCATTTATCATTAAGGAGAATGACAGCCCTAAGCACACTTGCTCGGAAGTCCTAGCACTCACTTCCTCCACTTTCAGCACAGGAGGAAGAAGAGAGTTAGCAGTCATGAGGAGGGGCACTCCAAGGCATATTTGGGGAGAGCCCCAGGAACCTCGCTTGCCTTTCATGATTTTATCATCGTTGGTTTTTAATTTGTATGGATATACTATATTTAAATTGTTGCGAACTGCCCTTGAGACACTAGTAGTAGGCCTGCTAGTACACTGCTACTACTAGCAGTAAACTATATAAATCTGTAAATAAATAAGTGGAAAGCCTCCTGATCCCTCTTGCCCACACAGAAGAGAAAAACACATTCTGATGGGTCGTCCTCACCCCATTCCTGTCCTTTGCCACTTGCTCCTGCCTGCTTACCTTCCTCTGAGCTCAGCTTGGCCCCATCCTTTTCGACTGGTTTGGTCTTCTGTTCAAGTTGGCTTGCTTGGCACGAGTATGTGTGGCCACCTTGCCACTCAGCAGCCGACACACTCAGGCGACTGACAACACTGAAGCTGCAGTCACCGTCACTCTTGGCCTCATCAGTGGCAACTGCTAAGTGAGGCACTGCCTCGCCATCTTTCTTCCAGAGGACATCCACAGGCCATGGGTTGGTGAAGCCCCTGGCCAGGCAGACAAGAGTGATGCGGTTCTTATGGAATGAGGGGCCTAGGAGAAGGGCAGTGGGCTGTTGTTTGAAATTTTCACATTTGGGATCTGTGGAGGAAACAGATACTTGTTTGGGCTACATGGTACATCACCGGCAACACAAACAATCCTGTGATCAGGAACATGGCTGGGAAACAAGCACACCCAACCTGTTAATATGGTAGTGTGGCCACCAGGAGAAGCCCATGTCACATGTCGCCTCTTCAGGAGAGGTCCTCTTGCACAAAAGCACTCATTAATTAGGCCTGAACTCCCAGACTGAACAGTCTGGAAAACACAACCTTTAGCACTCCAACTGTTGTTGAACTACAATTCCCAGCATCCCCAGGCAACCACCATAAATTGTGACAGGGGATGGCGGAAGCTGTAGTTCAACAACAGCTGGAGTGCTAAAGGTAGCCTACCCTTGCAACCAACCTGAGGGTATTCAAACTTAGGATACATTTATTTATCTTAGGAGACTTGCATTTTGGGTGGTATACAAATGGCTTAAGTAGGTAAATAAAATAAAGTGGGTGAAAAGATTCAGTGGAGAATATATCAGTGACTGGGAAACCTGAACCAGAGGGTGGTACATACTACTTCAGCCGTAGAGCAAAACAGGAGAGAGGGATTATTTACATCTCCTTCTGTTGTGCCAGGTGGTAAAAAAACACAACCACCTACATGCACTTTACCCTGTCCTCCAGATTAAGATGTTTTCATCAAACTTTACCTCAAGATGTTATGTGGAGGATGCGTGGTGTAGGACCGGGAAGACCTGAGTTCAAATCCCCATTCAGCCATGAGACTTGCTGGGTGACTCTGGGACAGTCACTTCTCTCTCAGCCTAACCTACTTCACAGGGTTGTTGTGAGGAGAAACCTAAGTAGCAGTACACCGCTCTGGGCTCCTTGGAGGAAGACCGGGATATAAAATGTAAATAATAATAATAATAATACTAATTAATAATGTGAAAGATGACCAGGATTACACAAATGTATGTATTGCATTTATATCCTGCTCTTCCTCCAAAGAACTCAGTGTGGTGCACATGGTGGCTCTCCCCCTTCGTCCTTACAACCCTCCGGTGTAGTAGGCTAGGCTGACAGATCATGAGTGGCCTAAGAACATCCAGTGAACTTAATGGCTGATTGGGGATCTGAATCCAGGTAACCCAGATCCTAGTCCTGCACTCTAGCCTCTGCATCACACTGGCTGTCTGAGAACATTAATTAATGCTGTACTAATGAGAATATTAGTTAAAACTGTGATTGTCCCTAAAAGTTATCCCCTCATTTTACTGAATTCTTCCCCAACAAACCTACTACTAACCCATATCTTCAGTCCACAAAACATATTTTTCTCTCCCCCACTCCCTGCAAAGTGTCTTTCCTATTTGATACTATCAAACACTTGGAGCATTTAAGTTGCTCAGAATCTGTTAGGATGGAGGTTCCATTTCATTTCCATTTCCAGTCTTCCCACTTTTTAGCCTAAGGAAAAGAAGCTTATGAGATCACACAACATTCTCTGTGTGTAGTGTCCACGCCCCATCAACTTTGCAATGCCTAGACCAATATGAACCAAATTTGGTACAGTTATAGGGACACATAGGGACACCTCAGAGGCATCATTTGTGATGATGTCATCCACCCCATTCAAGATGGAGGATACATAAATACTTGAGGAACAAATGGACTACTATGAACTGCCCAGGGTGTAGCTATAATTGAATGATGGGTTCAAAGAACCTGGCCCCCAAGCTCCAGAGGGCCCCCCAGCTCCACTCCTCCCTATTTTCTTCATTATCTCCTGCATGCTGAGGGGAACCTTAACCAGCGAACAGGAGCCCCCTCTCCTCTAGCTATGCCTCTGCAACTGATTTGAACCAAATTTGGTACAGCTGGAGTGAGTGACACACAGGGACACTTCAGTGGTGTCGTTTGTAATTATGTCACTCATTACAACTGTACCAAATTCGGTCCACCCCAATCAAGATGGCAGATGCGAAAATGTTTGAAACACAAGTAGGCTAACTTGTGGACCAATCTGAATCAAATTTGGTACAGTTGTACCACGCCAATTCAAGATGGCAGACGTATGAGGTTTCTTAACCTTGGGCCCCCAGATGTTGTTGGACTACAACTCTCACCATCCCCAGACATGGCCTTTGTGGCTCAGGATGATAGGAGTTGTACTTGTAGTCCAACAACATCTGGGGCCCCCAAAGTTAAGAAACCCTGGCCTAACCAATTTCAACCAGATTTGTTATGCCTTTTGGGCACATAGGGACACCTCCACGGTGTAGTTTGTGATGATGTCATCCACCACAACTCAAGATGAGGAAAGACACTTTGCGAGAGAGGAACATGTGTTTTGGGGATTAAAGATATGGGCTAGTACTAGGTTTGTTGGGGAAGAGTTCAAATGAGGACTGAACTTCAAATACTTAAGTCGAATCTAATATATAGCTAAGCTACGGTGGTACAACCATCTTTTTACGTCAGTCAGTCGCCAGAACAATTCTGGTTTATCTCAACACGCTCGGGGTCTAAACCTGGAAAGCCACAGCTCAACTTCCATCCCCGCTTTTCCTCCTTGTTCCCGCTAGAGACAACCCCTTTGAAGGAGAAAACTTCTAGTCCTCAAGGATGCAGAGAGAAGGGGGTGGCACTCGCCACAGTGAAGATGGAGCGTGCAAATTTGGTACTTGGGTTGCAGTAGCCACCCCCCCCCCGCTCCAGTAGCATTTTTGTCCGAAGCCCGTTCCTTTCTCTATTGGATACACCATTTTCTCTACAAGCTGATTTCCCTGTTGTTGGGCACCGCACCAGTCTGGCGAGATACTCCTTGTTGCTGGATTTTCGTCGCGGGAAGATCCGCCCCCCGCCGCCCAACTGAAGAGTTCCCTCCTCATTTTACTGAACTCCCCTCAGCCGAAACTAATAACCTATACACCCCCCTCATAGAGTTGTTCCTCCTCAAGCTTTCTCTAAACCACGATGAGCACGCTGCGTTCGCAGGCTCTGATCTCTCCTTCTCGCCCGCCCGCGCTCTCCTTAGTTGGATGGAGCCCACCCGGGCGTAAAGGCAACGAGCAAGTATCTTCCGATCCCAGAGGACGTGGACCCACCACACCACGCACTCGGAACTGGCGGCGGCGGCGGCGGTAGGAGCCGCAGCCGCCCTCACCTCTGTCCGATTGGAACAAGCAGGGGAGCGATTTTGCTTCGCAGGACTTTGGGCGCGGCTGCTCGCTCGGCCAGGTCTTGGAAGGGCTGGCTGGATGGTCTGGGCTCTCTCACTGACGCGAGCGCTTTAGGACGAGGAAGGGAAAGGGCGCGGGCAGAGCCCACAACAGGGCGGCCCGGGCCGCCTGGTGGGGACGGAGCTGCTGACCTGACTCGGGGCGGCAAACTGCTGGAGTGCCGGCCACAAAGTTTCCCCAGGAAGATTCCTCCACCTTTTGGGCGGCGGCAGCGGCGGCGGCTGCAGCTTGCCACTCTCCCGCCCTTCTCCCCGCGGCCGCCCAGCCACATCGATCGCCGCCCCGGCCCAGTTCTTCGGAATACATTAGGAGAAGGGCAAGCGACGGTGGGGCTGGGGGTGGGAAAGGGAGAGGCGCCCCCCTCCCCCGCGAAGGGGGCTCCGAGCGCCTTCACACTCACCTTCGACCAGGACCTGGGTGCCCTTCTTGGCGAAGTAAGCTTGATAAGCCACAGCGCTGCCGCCTCTCGGGGTCCCTTTACAAAATCTGGCTGTCCGCTTCTGGCCCTGCGGAGCGGCTCCTTCGTCGGCCCCCGCCACTCCTTGCCAGCCGATGCCGGCCTAGATGCGGTCCCGCCAAGGGCAGCCGAGTGGCATCCAGAAAGGCGCGGCCAATGCCCCTCGGAGCCGCCCAGTGCCAGGGAGGGCTGTGCCAAGGAGCGGGTGGCAGCTGAGCTGGCCCGGCAGGGAGCCCAGTCGGAACCTCCCAGGCTTGGACGCGGCTGCCCCCAACTTGAGATCCCTCCCGAGCCACGAGGCCGCCCTCCAGCTCCGCGACCCTCCCACTGCCCGCGATCGCCTCTTCTGCCTCCTCTTCTCTCCCCGCCGGGTATCAGACTCGCCCTGCACCACTGTGCGTCCCACTGTCACAGCGAGGAGAAGTGCGACAAAAACTCCCTGGCGGCTCCTGCCAGCCTCAAACGGAGCCAGCCAGGGCGGCCACTGAATGGCAAGCTGGAACCCGCCTGACCAACCCGCTTCCTCTGCTGGCACCCGACCCGTGTCCCGTTTGCAGTCTCTTGACACACCGACTGGAGGAGGCAACTGAGTCCACTCGCGGTCCGGTTGTCGCGCAGCTCACAGACGGGGGACTCGCTCGCCTCTTCTTCCAGCCATTCCATGCGAACTCCCCGCCTCCTGCTCTCCAGTTCTGACTCTGGGGACAGCTCCGATTAACCAGTCGCCTGTCGCCATGGTCGGGGTCAGTTCCCCGGGCCAAGCATTCAGGATTCTAAGCTGCCGCCGCCGCCGCAGGAACTCGAGATGCGTCCAACCTGCCCGCCTCTGGGTCACTGATCTTTTGAACAATACTGCTGCCCGGTTGCCTTTCTTTCTTCGCGGTTTGGAGCGCGGCAAGTTTTGCTCCAAAGCAAAACTTATCCTTACCCTGCTTGGGTTTGTTGTTGTTGTGTTTTTGGGGGGGGGGATTTAGATGGGACAGTTCCCTCCCAAACTTAATTTATCTAGTGAGAATATGATCCCTGTGCAAAACTTTCTGCTTTTGATTTTAAAAGAGCACTCTGCTGACTTTATATATGATATCCGTACATTAAACGGCATAGTCTGTTTAAAAAACAAACTATTTATCTCTAAACACCTTAACCGGGAGCAGTTTTGCCACCCTTCTGCTACTTTTACTCCTCTGTAACTACTAGTAGCAACCTGACAAACAGAAATGAAGAGGCGCTTTTTCTTTTTTGTGAGCATTTCCTTTGTGTGATTCTAGCCCTGGCTATTCAGAAGCACGTCTCACTAAGTTCAATAGGACTTACTCCCGTCCCAAGTAGCTGCACGTCGGTGAGTAATGATGCAGCCTGATCCTATGCAGAGGTAGTCAACCCCTAAGCCCATCAGGAAAAACAGCTGAGGAGGAGGAGATAAGGGTTAAGTGCTCTGGACACACCCTTCCCAAGACTGCAGCCTCCTGAGGCTGCTTTTCATAAAACAACCAAATGCTCCCCTTGTCCCATCCCTGCTCCCCAAAACACAGTGGTGTAGTTTGCCCCTCCTCCTGCATAAGAAGGGGACTGAAGTCCCTGCCTGCCAAAGTTCTGTGTGTCAAGCTGCTGCTGCTGCTACTAAAAGCACTGGAACAAGACAAGACCAATAACCCACCTTCGGCTTTCTTTGCCCTTCTCCTCACTTGGAAGACTTTCCCCACTACAGAGTATTGCATGGAGGGAAGGGTTAACGTTCTACTCTTCTGCAGACTTTGGCAGCCCCTTCAAGGAGCCAAGTTTGTATTTTTCTCGCTGCAGGAGCCTCTGGAGGTTACTGTAAAGGCGTTACCACCTGCTGTACCACAGTGCCCCCCTGTATACCCACAGTGCTAGATGACTTTGTAGAAACTCCAGAGCCTAACCTGTTTACTTCTTGGAAGGAAGCCCATTGGTTCAATAGGCCTTACTCCCACAAGTAAGTACAGTTACGATAAAAGCCGTGCCTAGATCTCCCCCCCCCGCCGACTCCACACACACACTTTGTCTCTGGTAGGGCTCCTGTGCCTTAAACTGCAGTCTGACACAGACATTCAACAGGTGTAGCTGTAAAACACATGCGGCCTCAGAGAGGTGACAATCCTCAGCAGATTTCCTGGAGCAGTATCAGAGAGAGAGAGAGAGAGAGAGTCCTGCTGGTTCAGATCATCTTGTCCGGCATCCTATTTCAAAAAGTGACCAGCCAGATACTTCTCAGAAGTCCATAAGCAGGTCACGAAGGCAAAAGCCTGCCCCAGTTTGTCTTCTAGCAACTGGCATTCAGAGGTATACAGAGAACTGCCTTTGAATGTGGAAGTTCTTTTTATTAGTAATGTCTAGCAACCATTGATAGACTTATTTCCCCATGAATTTCTCAGACCTCCTTCTGACACCATCTAAACCAGTGGCCACGATTACACCTTGTGGATTGTGCACTATGTGAAGAAGTCCTTTTTCTTGTTTGTCATGAATCTCCTGCCAACCATTGCACTCAGTGACCCAGAGTTCTGGTAATATGGGAGAGGGAGACAACATTCTCTATTTTCTCCACACTGTGCATTATTTTGTAAACCTCAAGCATATCACCCCTTTAGCCATCTTTCCCCCCTAAACCAAAAAGAAACCACAACAAAACCCAGATTGAGAAAACTGGTTGTCAGGGCCAGCTTTTGAGTTTGTCCAACTGGGAATGACGAAGGAAGGATTACTGAAGGATGCTGCTAGTGTGTGATGGGTTGTAGGGATTGGTGTGTGTGTGTGGGGGGGAGGGTTTGACCTGTCAATCAACCAGAATTTATTATCCCACTGGCCATTTGCAGAACAGAACACACACATTAGCACTTACCTAGCATCAGTGGCCTTGTAATAATGACATTTAAAAAAAATAACTTGGCAATTCATATCAACATTGGTGCTATCTAGACAAGTGACTAAAAGATGACCATCAGATCCTCCAGTGCCCCTAGATTTCCCCTTGCTCTCTTGTAAAAGTTACAGTAAAGAAGTATATGTGATGGAGGCTCATTGTTGTCAGAGTCTCTCTGTGTGCAATTGGGATGCCTTTGAAATGGCCTCTCATCTCACCATCAAAGAGGGCATGACATGGAGCCTTGCTGCCAGGGTATTTCATCCCTGCTAAAAAAATCTTAGATAAGGGGTACAATCATTCATGGTGCTTGAGAAACCCAAACCAGAAGCCAGTGGTGAATAAGGCTGATGGGATAGACAGGGCTAGCAAGCTGTGTTTGGTAGGGTGTGACGAACAGGGGCATGGTTCTGAACAGGGACGGATTAAGCCCATAGGCGACCAGAGATGTGCCACTCCAGCAAGGGTTCCCCTTTACAAGTAAAGGGCTGGGGGTTAAATCTACTTTATAAACATTTTCAGCCCATTTTGGGCCTCACGTGCATGTGCACAGAGGCCCCAAATGGGCTGGAAACAGCCCAACCTACCATTTGGGAGGCAGGAGAGCCCGTGGGAGGAGATCTCACCACTGTCTCTGCAACCATCCCACCACACGCCCATATGAAGATGGCCCGATGACCTGTCATGATTTGGGAGGCAGGCGGGCCCACTAGGAGCTCTTGCCGCCTTCGCACAATGGCAGTTAAAAAAAAAATTCAAAGTAGATTTAACTTTCCCCTGCCCCCCTCCCCCCACATCCCAGTGCAAGTGGCAGATTAACGCATAGGCAAATTTGCCGCTCCTCAAAATTTGCCACCATACTTTGCCTATGCGTTGATCCACCACTGGTTCTGAATATCAGATTGCAGAGTATACATGCACAGAAATTGTGTGCATTGAACTAGGATGTGTGTTTATTGTGATTTGTACAGGGTGATCATTAGTATAAGAAGCCTTTTAGAAAGCTTCTTAAACCTTGGCGTTTTACCCAGGCTTTTACATGACCGTTTCTATGCTGCTTCTATGTGTTTTTATTCTTGTGTCTGTGTGTTTTTATGCTTGTATTTTATAGTTTTTAAATTAGATTTGTTTTATATTTTTAGTTTAATATTTTAATTGTCATTTTTATTGTATGTTTTTTACTTTTGTAAACCGCCTTGGGGTTGTTTTTTAATGAAAGGCGTTATAGAAATCTAACAATAAATAAATAAATAAAAATAAATAATCTGAGCAGGATATAGACAATTGTGCTTTTTTTCTTGTTGAAATTGCATGAGAGTCACTAGTGGTACCAACACATGTCAGTGCCAGCTCTATGGCTAGTGGGCTAGCTTTCACTTTTGTGAAGCCATGGCTTAGTAGGATTTCCAGACTAGTGTTGCAGTTGCCCTTGGTAGCTAGCTGTGCCTTTAACAGCATTTTGTTATGCAGAATTAACAAGTGAAACTTTTCACAGCACAGAGGTTAGGCTTATCACCTCTTAATTGCTGGACCTGAACTTATTGTTAAAGCAACAAGAGCAGACCAAATCGGTTTTCTGGTCAGCTGGCAACCTTCAACTGCAGTGAGAATGTGATTATAATCTGAAGTTATCCAATCAAAATGATAAAGAGAGACACGAACACGATGGACACAGGAGCACCGCAAGGTTGGGATGGGACAAAAAGTGAAGGTGTGCCCCTTTTCTTCAGAGGGGTGCAAGGAGGAGAGCAATGATCAAGAAGTCACTCAGTTGGAAGCGTTCCCTCTATCAAGGGCCCAGGGACATTTGTCCTCCCTTGTTCAATTTTAGCTATGCCCCTGAATGGACTTCAGTATAATCGCCTTCGGTTTACAGTGTGGCTGCAGTGTTAAGCTTAACCTGGCTCATCACCCTAACCTGCCCCATTGATTTTATTGGAGCCACTTGGTGGTATTGGATTCTGGATTGCTAAATTTGATTTCTAGTCTGTGAAAAGGCACACTGTCAATTAGCCTCTAATTTACTTTGAAGTCATTTGAGTGCAAGTGCCTTGGAAACTCTACTAGTATTATAGGGTGGAGTGAGGTGGGGAGGGATGGGGGTGGGGGATAGATAGGAGGCCTGGCCCCTAGTCTGTGTGATCTCTTTAGCTACTGCTTTGACAAGGCTGTGAGATGGGCAGGAATTGGCTAACTTTGGGGAAAGTCAGCGGTGGCACTGGAAAATCATTGAGGTCTCCCCTGGCTTCCCCCCATCATTTGAACACTGTGTTTCTGCTTGTGTGTTAAGTAAAGCTATTAACAGCTTGGCCTCCCCTAGCCACCTGGGCCACATGGTAGTACAGTAGGTCAGTTGTTAGGAAAGAAGCTTGGAGGTCCATTATTATAATCTTTAAGCATCATCAGCGATCCTAATAAGGATTCAGAAAAGTGACTGAAATACAGGGCATCTGATCTTGGTGGATCACATCATCCCTGACAAACCAGCATCATTTTCAAATTTCAAACATGCAACATATGGTTACCATTGAAGGTGGACTTTTACCCAGTTCAATAAGATAACCACCTGAAAAGCAGCATCAGTTTAGAAACCAGTCTTGTTCCTGCAGGAATCACTGTGTCTTTAGCAGCACAGAGATAGAGTCCTGTGTCCTCAGGCTCCAGACTTCCCAGGTTCAAGGAGGCATTATTTTTGTTCCGTTCGCCACCCAGCCGATCCTTCAGCTTGCCTTCTGACTTCTCTTGCAGGTCTTTGGTAAAGAGTTGGAAAGACCCAAGTTGGTGTAGTTCTGTCTGCCCAGGGAGTTGGCGGTACCAATAGATATAATAGTTCTCTTGGTTGACAGCACAGGTCATTCTCAGGGTCTCGCCGTTCAGTTTGCTTTCAAATGGTGGTTCCTGAGTCACCTTCACAACATCTGCGCTGCTGATTAGGGCTGAGGGGAGAAAAATGGCAGCAGGCTGTCATTTGGGAATGTGGGGGACGATCTCCAGGAAATATGGATGAACAGAACCAAAGGGAGACAGAGAAAGAAGGCAGCAGTTTAGCCTATGCTGTGGAAGGGGCGAGGCATCCAGATACTGAATGAGACCCACCTCTGATCTTCCTGCCCTCATATACCAGACACTTACCACACTGCAGGGCCAAGAGGGAGATGAAGAGGAGTCCAGAGAGCCCTTGGTGGGACTGAACTGTTGTGGCTGAAGCCATCTCTGCCTTGAACGAACTGCAAGTGGGAGAGAAACGGATGCTGCTGATTTCCTGCCCACGCCCTCCCTCCCTGTGGTGTGGATCTGGGGGCTGATGGCAGGTGGCTTTCTGTGGGTCCTTAGTTTCTCATTTCCTACAGCACTTTGGTAGAAGTCATGAGCTTCACAATTAAGTTATTTGTTGAACAGGCAATATTTGCCATTTTTAAAAAATAGCCAAAATACACTCTGTGTGTGTGTGTATACTATTCTTTTATAAGGAGTAAGTGTATATCCTCCTAGATCATATATTTTACTGCAGATCAATGTGTTTATCAGGCAAATTCTTCTTTCGGATATACCTGAAGTATTCATGGAAGTGTTGATTTGAATAATTCTGGTACTAATAATAATTTGAATTGGTCTCTTTGCCTAAATTTCATTTCATCTGTACGTAATGGGAAATTGCATGGTTTATGCAGGATGCTGAGAGCAAGTACAATTAGCAGCAGTGGGGAGAAGCACATTACTCTTTAGCAGTCCATTCTGTGCCATCTCTGTTCCTGCAAGTATCACTGCCCCACACAGCACCTCATTCTATGTTACAGAAGTTGGGCCTGTTGAGTTTCTGAAACAGTCTTGTGGTTAAAACACAACACTTCTTGTTTGCTTCTGCTATCCTAACATCCTAGCCCAACTACCTGTGCACTGTGGTTTCAAAAGGATTCCTCCAAGGTGCAATTACAGTGCCCCTTAGTGACACAGCTCCTGATAACCACTAGTCCCAAAATGGGCCCCTAGTGTCTTACCTCTGCTAACTGTTGAGTAGTTTATTGGAAAGAGAGGACAACTTTACTTAGATTAATACGATGAACTTAATAACTCAGTTACTTTTCACTAAGAGAACAACTTGAAAAGCAGCACCAGTTTAGAAGCAGACTTTCCATTCCAGCAATTTAGAGTGAACCAAGTACTGGGGCAAATGATCAGGGCTCCACTCCTGTTTGTTAGTTGTGACTAACTGAAATCCCATTGCTTTCAGTGGAAAGTATACCTGGATCCTATGACACAGAAGAAAGCCTTGTTGTATTCACTAGGATGATCCACTGGTCCAGTCCTAAGCATTATGGTAATCAGCTTCATTCAATTTAATGGGATCCACTTCCTAGCAGTGAGTTAAAGACTGCAGCAGGGGCGTAGCTATAATTGAGAGAAAGGGTTCAAAGAACACGGGCCCCCAGCTCCTGAGGGCCCTCCAGGTCCCTCCCTCCCTATTTTCTTCATTATCTCCCTCACTCTGGGGGGCCACCAGAGAGAGGGATGAACACGGCCCCCCTCTCCCCAGTGACGCCTCTGGCTGCAGCCTTACTATTTAGTTTAGCGTGCATATGAGATTACTGTTTGTAGTTCTATTAAATTTAGCGGAGTTGAGGATAATCTCTAAAAACTGTCTTACTAGTTCCAGCTAAGGTGTATTTTGCTACTAACAATGATCATGCAGTTACTTCTGGTGCTCACAAGCAGAGCATATTGTTTGATCTCTCTCCAGCCCAGCAGAGCATACCTCCAGTAGTTGCCAGTACCTACCTTATACTGTATGACTTTTCAGACTGCAAGTCCTTTGGGTTAGGGATCCATCTTTGTTTGTTTGCTGGTCTATGAAAACTGCTTTGAAAACTCTTGTTAAAAAGCAGCACATTAACATTTGTAGTAGTAGTAGTACTGCATGGGAGGAGGCAATGGTAAACTCCTCCTGTATTCTACCAAAGAAAACCACAGGGCTCTGTGGGCACTGGGAGTCGAAATTGACTGTTTGGTCTAAGACCATAAATAAAACTTGACTTGAGTCGAAATCGACTTGATGGCACACTTTACCTTTAGTACTCTCCTCATCTAGACTGCCTCAGAACACTGAAATTCCATTTAGCTACCATGACTAATGATTATGGATAGATCCATGCTCCGTCAGTTTTGTTGAACACAGTAGCAACAGAACCAAATAATTTTGGGCCTGTCGTGTTCTTGATTCAGGTTCTCCCTGCCACCCTGTGGGGTTACCTATCAATACAAAGTAGACAATAGTTGTATTGTATGATTGAGGCCTGTGTGCTTGATGTTTCCTATGATAAATATGTTGGAATATGCAACAGCTGCAGCCTAACTTACTGTGTATAGTTTGCATGTAATCTGCCATGAAGCCAGAGGAGATTCCTCAGTAGCTTCAGTACTGGCTGGGCTAGCTAGCAGTTTCTATTCTCCTTCCTGTTCCTGTGTGTGAATCAGCAAGTTCTATACTGACCACTAAGCGTTTGTCTCACAAGTAAAGTTGTTTTAAACCTTGCATTGGTGTTTGTTCTGAAAACCATGCAGACAGCTCACATTTTGCAACAGGTTATGGTGCCCAAACTCCTTCAGAGCAACCCAGTATACAGCCCAGAATGACCTTCAAGGGCAAATGACCTGGAAAGAGCAGAAGCCACAAGGAGACCCTCTGAGAGGAAGCCTGCCTGCTGAATGCAAGTAAGCAAAGCTAGTATTTCCCCCAAAAAGAAAAATGGCTTGCAGCTCTGAATTTAAGCTCTCTGTGGGAAAGCTGAATAATGGAACTGATCAGCTATAGAAGTTTAAAGTAGAAATGCTTCTAATGAAGGGAGACTTGTGGGAGGTTACTAACACAGACAGACCAGCAGCAAATCCCCAAGAATGGGATAAAACAGACAGGCAGGCATGGACAACCATCAGTCTACTCGTGGAGGATAACCAATTGATTCACATAAGGAATCAGGCTACAGCAAAGAGCATGAGGAATGCATTAAGAAATCTGCATGAAAGAACTGGTTTGAACAGTAGACTATATTCCAGTCAGGGCTGGTGCACTCTGGTGCAACTAGTCACATGGCCTGCAATGGAAACTTTTTCACAGAATTGGACTTAAGTAATAAGGAAAACATTTATCTTGCAGATGGAAGCAGTATAACTGCAGAGGGAATTGGACAAAGATTTTTAAACTGCACCAAGACAGATGGGAACATCCTTGCTATTCCAGTAAAAGATGTGCTATATGTTCCTGACATAAGTGCCAGGATAAATGGTCTCTTATCAGTTAACTGGATGGCAACCAAAGGACTCACTATCAAGTTCCAGGGCAATGAGTGCACAATCCAAGAGGGGACAAAAACTCTGGCCAGAGCAACTGCAGATGAACACCTGTATCACTTAAGCACAGCAACAGAGCAGGTGAAGCTCACCACATATAAGCAACACGACAACTGCATTAACCTATGGCACTGGTGTCTTGGCTTGAAAGTGTAAAAGAACTGGCAAAACAGCACCTGACAAAAGACCTTGTGATGACAGCCTATCCAGTGACTATGAAGGGTGACTGCTATATCAGAGCTAAGGCTACAAGAGCAACACTTCCCAAAGCAAGCCAAACCAGAGCTTCAAAACCACTTGATCTCATACACAGTGATGTGTGTGGGCCAATGCAAGTACCAACACCTGGAGGCAACAGACACATAGTGACCTTTATAGATGACTACTCAAGATATACAGTCACCTATCTCATAAAGCACAAGGATGAAGTGTTAGGAAAGCTATAACACTATATATCCATGGCAAGTAACAGATTTCAGCGCAAGCTACTTATACTTCGGACTGACAGAGCTCATGGAGTGGAGCATCACAAAACAGTCCTGTACACGCTCGAACAGAAAGGAGTGGCACAACATAAAAATAAGACCCTAACAGAAATGATTAGATGCATGCTACATATTTGCAAAACTGATATGAACTGTGGTATGGAGAAAAACCCAGTGTGGGACACAGTAAATTATTTGGGTGCAAAGCATGCATATACATCCCCAAAGGCAAATGTACGAAGCTGCAAAATAGGGCTGTGGAAGGAATTCTAGTTGGCTACAACGAATGCTCCAGAGGATACAGAATTCTAGACCCAAACACAGATAAAGTGACTATTAGTAACAGCATGACATTTGAGGAAAGCTTTGCTGATGTCATGACTTTACAAGAATCAAGAGAACTACCACTCAAACACACAGAAGAACTTTCTGAACAAATGGTTGAAGTTAATATACAACCAGCTGAAATGCAGAGGAAAGCAGAATCAACAGGTGTTGAGCTATGATGATCATCCAGGATAAACAAAGGTAAACCACCTCTCCACCTCTCATATAATGCTAGTACCAATAGGTTACCCAAACCATCATCCTGGGAAGAGATCTGGCAAATGCCAGAAGGGAAAGCCAATAAATGGGCTAAGGTCGTAGAAGAGGAAATGAAGTCCCTGCACAGCAATAATACCTGGACACTTACTCCGTTACCACCAGATAGAAAGCCTATAGGCTGTAAGTGGACATTCAAGATTAAATATAGTGAAGAAGGCAAAATTGAGCGGTACAAGGCTCGGCTTGTTGCAAAAGGCTACTTACAAATGTTTGGAGAGGACTATGATGAAACGTTTGCCCCAATTGTTAAGCACACAACAATCAGGGCATTACTAGGTGTTGCAGCTGGAAGAGGAATGTATGTCAAACACCTAGATATAAAAACAGCCTTTTTGCATGGTGAACTTAAAGAAGAAATTTATATGGAACAGCCACTAGGCTTCAAAAAATAAATAAATACCCTGACTTTGTTTGTAAGTTGCACAAGAGCCTATATGAACTTAAACAGGCCACAAGGGCTGGGAATGCACAAATAAATGAAGTACTCATAAATGAAAACTTCACCAGAAGTAAAGCAGATCCTTGCCTATACCCGAAGAAAGTGGACAATCAATGGGTCTATCTTCTGTTCTATATGGATAACCTACTGCTATGTTTTTAACAAGAAGGGGATGACAGTGGAATACTGAAAGCATTAAATCAACAATTGAAAATGAAAGATTTGGGGAATGTAACACACTACTTGGGAATACAGATAGAGAGAGAAGATGATGGGAGCTACCTTCTTAGTCAAAGCTACAAAATAGAAGAAATAATAGGGGACTTTGGAATGAAAGATGCAAAGTCAGTGAGTTCTCCTATGGAAACCAGTTACTTAAAGGAGAGCAAGGAACAGAGTACACTGTTGCCAACCAACCAACAATATAGGAAAGTAATTGGGAAATTGTTATACATCACCACTGTCACATGACACGACATTGCAGCAGTAATTGGGATCTTATGCAGGAAGGTCTCAGCACCAAGTCAGAAGGACTGGAATGCAGCAAAGAGAGTTATACATTACCTAAAAAGGAACTTTACACCTTAAGTGATGACTTCCAGCAATTTCTGGATGTAATGTAACTGGATATGTGGATGCAGATTGGACCAGAGACAGTTCTGATAGAAAACCTACCAGCAGTTATCTGTTTTTACTTGGAGGGGGATTTATCAGTCGGGCCAGCAGAAAACAAGCTTCAGTAACACTTTTTTTCTACAGAAGTGAAAAACATCACAGCTGCACGAGCTA
Source organism: Hemicordylus capensis (assembly GCF_027244095.1). Lineage (NCBI taxonomy): Eukaryota > Metazoa > Chordata > Lepidosauria > Squamata > Cordylidae > Hemicordylus > Hemicordylus capensis. Next base: position 143,719,943 of record NC_069657.1, read on the forward strand.
GTCAAGAAGTAATCTGGCTACAACAAGTATTGACAGCCTTGGGTCAATGTCTAAGAGAATCCACACAAATCTTTGAAGATAATTAAGGGTGTATTGCACTTGCACTGATTGAGAGAGTTATTCCTAGAACCAAGCATATAGATGTGAAACACCACTTCCTGAAAGACTTATACAAACAAGGACTCATAGACCTGCAGTATTGTCCAACTGAGAACATGATGGTGGACATTCTTACAAAGCCTTTGGTCAGAGAGAGGTATTGTAGGCTGTCAAGGGTAATGAACTTAGTGGGCTAATGCTTCAACTGTTGAGAAGGGGTGTTGGGATATGCAACAGCTGCAGCCTAACTTACTGTGTATGGTCTGCTATGAAGCCAGAGGGGGCACTGTAACTGAAAGCCTCTATATGATGTTGGTTTGCCTTGGCAAGCTGTGGGCATGATTTTGTTTTGCTAGTGCAGCCTGAATGTAGAGGATGGATTGGCTGCAGGTGTTGGGAAATGATGCTGCTTGTGCATGAAGCTGAGAGCATGTGCAATCAGTAGCAGAAGTGAGAAGCATACTTTTGTCCGACTCTCTATTTTGTGCTAGCCTTGTTCCTGCAGGAGTCACTGTGGCTTTAGCAGCACAGAGATAGAGTCCTGTGTCCTCAGACTCCAGACTTCCCAGGTTCAAAGAGGCATTATTATTGGTCCGCTTGCCACTCAGCCGATCCTTCAGCTTGCCTTCTGACTTCTCTTGCAGGTCTTCAGTAGAAGATGGGAAAGTCCCAAGTTGGTGTAGTTCTGTCTGCCCAGGGAGTTGGCGGTACCAGTATATATTGTAATAATCTTGATTGATAGCACAGGTCATTCTCAGGGTCTCGCCGTTCGGTTTGCTGGCAAATGGTGGTTCCTGAATCACCTTCACAACATCTGCATTTTCAATTAGGGCTGAGGAGAGAGAAATGGCCGCATGCTGTCAGTTGGGAACGTGGCGGAAGATCTCCAGGAAATATGAGCAGAACCAAAGGGAGACAGAGAAAGAAGGTAGCCACTTAGTCTATGCGGGAAAGGGCGAAGCATTCAGATACTGAATGAGAAATATTGCTCTTCCTGCCCTTGTATACCCAGACACTTACCACACTGCAGGGCCAAGAGGGAGATGAAGAGGACTATGGGGAGCCTGTGCTGGGACTGAACTTTTGCTGCCGCCATCTCCACCTTGATTGAGCTGCAAGTGGGAGAGGAACGGATGCTGCTGATTTCCTGCCCACGCCTGCCCTCCCTCTCTGTGGTGTGGGTTTGGGGGCTGATGGCAGGTGGCTTTCTGTGTGTCCTTAGTTTCTAATTTCCTAATCCAGTCTTGTAGAAATCATGTGCTACAAGTAAGTAGTTTGTTAAACAGGCAATATTTTCCATTTTTAAAAAAGTCAAAAGTACTATATATGCATAATTAATAAGAAATATTCCTTTGTATGGAGCAAAAGTATATTCTCCTAGATCATATATTATCCTGCAAATCAACATGTTTATCAGGCAAACACTTCTTTATGAAATATCTGAAATATTCATGGAAAAGCTGATTTGACTAATTCTGGTACTAAAAATAATTGGAACTGGTCTCTTTTCCTAAACGTCAATTCATCTGCATTCTGCATGTAATGAGAAATGGCATGGTTTATGCATGATGCTGAGAGCAAGTACAATTAGCAGCAGTGGGGAGAAGCACATTACTCTTTGGCAGTCCGTTCTGTGCCTGCTCTGTTTCTGCAAGTGTCACTGCCCCACACAACACCTCCAACACCTTCTTCCATGTTACAGAAGTTGGGCCTGTTATGTTTTTGAAACATGTCTTGTGGTGGAAAGTTTCCACTGGAAACATGGCACTTTTGTGTTTTTCTGCTGCTCTAACATCCTTGCCTCACTGTCAGTGCTCAAAAGGTTTCCTCCAAGGTGCGATTCCAGTGCCCCTTAGCAGCACAACTGATAACCACTAGGTCCCAAAATGGGTCCCTAGTGTCTTACCTCGGCTTACTTTTGAGTGGTTTATTGGAAAGAGAAGACAATTTAACTAAGACTCCTAGAAGAGATGGTATGATGCTGTGCTAATTATTCAAGGAGTTCTCCCGAGTCAGATTTCTATATACACTTGCATACTGTGTTTCTTGCTAATGTTCCAGCTTCTTCCCTAAACATTCAGGAATTGATCTCATTTTTGTAAGATAGCAGCTGCTCATAGGTATCTGCTTTTCAGCCAAATGAGTAATCAAGTAGGTAAGTCAGTAAGTTATTGTGTTCAATATAGGGTTTCCAACCAATCAAGAAAAACAAAACTTCAACAGGATATTGACCTCCATCCCAATTTTCTAAGATCAGTTGTAAGTAAAGACACCATAGCAAAGACTGCTAAAAACATTGACAGTCTTACTTGGGTATCAGAAGTATTGCCACTTTTTAAACTTCCATGGGCTTTTGAAACAGAAATGGAAAACTAGTTGAAGCTCATAACGAAATTCTGGTAAGAATTAATCTGCCTACTTTCCTTTCACCATAATTTTAATTGATAATTACCAACTTCTGCCTCAAACATTTGTGTCCACCATCTTGAACTGGAGTAGGTGACATCATCACAAACTATGCCATTGATGTATCTCTATGTGTCACTCACTACAACTGTACCAAATTTGGTTTAAATTGGTTAGGTGGTCCACAAGTTAGCCTACTTGCACCTCAAATGTTCACACACCCACCATCTTGAATTGGGGTGAAGACATCATCACAAACTATGCCTTATGTGTCCCTACAACAGTGCCAAATTTGGTTCAAATTGGTCCAGACATTGCAAAGTTGACAGAGGTACACATAGAAAGCTGGGTGATCTCATAAGCTTAATTTCCTTAAGGAAAATAGGCTAAAAATTGTTAGGAATGGCAGATTCTAGCAGTGTCTTTGAAAGAGAGGACTAGCTCAGTTCATCAGAAGCCATCTGTGTCCAAAATCTGTGTGGGTCAGTATTCTGGTGAGAATTTAGTACCAGGCAGGGCTTGTTTGTCTTTACCAGCCAAATGATAAGCTCAAATTCATCAGGCAAGGCATTACCCAGCCTGGAGTGACAGAGGAAGAGCTATACCTGTGCTTTTCTTTTTAGGCCATGTAGCAGTTTAAAGGCACATGAATTCTGTAGGGTGGGGGTGGGGTGGGGGGCTTAGCAGTCCAGCCCTTAGCTGTGATGGAAGGAATACTCTGGCTAAGGAAAGCCAATGGATAGCAGCCTGATGAGCAACAAAACGGTAGAGATAAGGTTGCTGAAATTCATTGTAACATCTCTGTTAAATGTTCTTTATGCACTGCACCAATGGCCATTTCTTAAGAGATCTGGGTTCTATAATTTTAAGTAATGTTGTATAATTTAAATAATGGCTATCAGGGGACATATGCAATTCAACCTTATCGAGGAAGTGCCTTGCTGAATGACAATCAAGTCTCTTAGGTAAGTAGTCCATTTCCTATTGTCATTAATCAGAAGCTTCTGGATACATTCCATCATCTCATTCTTACTGTTCTCTGCTCCTAGTAATTGCTGGTAAACATCCACTGACCATGGAAGTTATATAATCCTCAATATTACTAATGATTTAGTTTCACTGAGTTCAATGGGGCTTACTCCCTAGAGAGTTCAGGATTGCAGCCTTATTCATGAGTAAGTATGTGAGGGACCAGAGCCTTCAGCCTGAATAACTTGGGTGAATGGGGGCAGCCCCTTTTAAATTTAGTCATTGCAGTCAAAACACACACACACACGAAACACACACACACACACACAAAACTGTAAAACAAGAACATTGCCTTCCATGATGGCAAGAGCAGTGTTACCACCAGTTCCCTGCTAAGGTCCATATAGTTGGCATCTTGCTTTCCTTGGTGGTCACCCAGATGCCCCTGGGTGCTCACAAGCACTCCATGTCTGTCTCTGGTGTCTGATCCTTGGAAGTATCCTGTCACAGAACACTAAGGTTCTGTTTATCTGTCTTGTCATCTATCTATCTATCACATTTTTATACTGTCCCAAACGCGAGTTTCCTGGGCAGTTTACAAGACAATAAAAACCAATAAAAAGATTAACACGTTAAAATTTAAAATGTTAAAACTATTAAACAATGTCTAATTAAAAGCCTGGGTGAACAAATGCGTCTTGACAGCCCTTTTAAAAGTTGTAAGAGATGGGAAGGCTCTTATTTCAGCAGGAAGTGTGTTCCAAAGCCTCGGGGCAGCAATGCAGAAGGCCTGTCCCTGAGTAGCCATCAGATGAGCCAGTGGCAACTGCAGGCGATCATGGGATCCATCCTCCATTAATTCTGTTGAACATGTTAGCACCACAGCCAGATAACTTTGTGCGAACTGTGGGGGTAAAACTGAAACTCCTGTTCAGGGCCTGAAGACAGCAGAGGGCCCAAAAAGACAACAGGAGAGAGATGTGCTACCTCCACGCATTGTGCCAGCCTGTCCACCTTCTCCCCTCCTCCTCGCTGTCACCATCACAAAGAAATGCAAATTGTGATTAGTAGAGTGGTGGTGGCCTGGAGCATCTCTGCAGTGATGCTCAAGGCTGCCCCTCTACTGGCCTCTGTACACTTCTGCTTCTTTTTGAAGGGAGAGTGGGAGACTGGAGAGGAGCTAGAAGATCCTGACAGAGAAGGTAGGTAGATGGCGGTGTAGGGGGAGGAATAGCTATTCAGCACACTTCATACACCTTTCAGCTGGGGAAAGAGGAGAGGAGACCCGGTCTTGTGGTACTAGCGAGCATGAATTGTCCCCTTTGCTAAGCAGGGCATGCCTGGGCATGCATTTGGATGGGTGGCTACATGTGTGATCACCGTCTGCTTTAAGATATCTGCAGTTAAATGGGGCCATAGCTCAGTGGTTGTGCATCTGCTTGCATGCCGAAGGTCCCAGGTTCACTCCCTGGCATCTTCAGGTAGGACTGGAAAAGACTACTGCCTGAAGCCTAGGAGAGCTGCTGCCAGTTAGTGCAGTGCAGACAATACTAAGTAGGTGGACCAATGGTCTTGAGTCATAAGGCAGCTCCCTAGGTTCCTATGTTTGAGGGCAAGGCAATGGGGGCAAGGGAGAATCTGGTGGGTACACTGAGAGTGGGGACAACAGCCCACTGCACACAGTTCTTGCCGATAGTAGATTCTGGGATCAGTCAGGGGTGTAGCTATAATTGCACATTTGTGTGTGTGTGGGGGGGGGGCCCACACGAATGTCCCTTTGGCCCCTGAGGGAGGGGAGCTCAGCCAGCTGGATGACAGTTTGCTCTTTGCTCTCCTCCTCGCACTTCTCTGAAGAAAGGCGGGGTGGCAGGGTTCCATCTTCACTTTTTCTCCCTCCCATTGTTATGTCCCTGGCAGCAATCCACATACAGCAGACTGGACACAGAAAATCCTGTTGGCACCCGGCAGATATCCCATTCTGGAGTTAGGATTTTCACTCTGCCTCTGTTTATCAGTATAGGCTGACAAGCCCTGCTAACTTGGCAAAGAGGCACCTTTTAACATGGTGGTTCTCTTTATTGAGCTGGGGGAGAGTAACTGCCCATGTCCAATCCCAGCACAGCATCCTTCCAGCGACTGTTGCTGGTGTCTATCTTGTGTTTCATTTTAGATTGTGCGCCCTTTGGGGTCAGGGATCCATTTTAATTGTTTGTTTGTTATTTCTCTATGTAAACCGCTTTGGAAATGTTTGTTGAAGAACGGTATATGAATATTTGTTGTGGTTGTAGGCTTGTTTTCTCCCCCCTTGCCCCGCTACCAAACCACTGCCTTGGCTGAGGTTCTGTGCCTGTGACTTTGGAAACAACAAAGGAAATAGAATAGAAGAGGAAGTGTTAGTCTGCATAAGACCCCAGCTTGACAACCTGGGCATGCATAAGGGTCGTTTATTCCTTAAAAGGCCCCTTGCACTTCTATCTGTTACTTGACAGGCAAAAATTCAACAGTGGAAGCTTTCCCCTTCATATTGAAAACAGTGGCATTTGTTAAATTGTTTGCTGCTCATGTGGCTGTTAAAGGCACAGAAGCCCTGTCAGGAAAAAAAAAAGGGAACATCTTGGCGGGAAAAGGAAGCAGTCTTTCTCTGGGGTAGAGTCAGAAAAGAAGCAGCAGGGATTGGAGTGGTCTGTTGCACAGCAAGCGGAGAAGCCAAATGGATAGGGATTCCTGTGTGAGGTGAGGGCTCTTGGGCAGGCAGATGCAGCAGCAGGATTTAGTCTTGTGGCTCAAAGCCGTAAAGAGCGTGGGGCATGTCTCGGCATGATGACCTTTGGACCTCAAAATGTCTCCGCTGAGAGCTCTATATGGTGTTATCAAAGTGTCTGTGTGAAGTTTGAAGAGAGCTGACTTGTGAGCCCTTCTCAGTGTTCTTCATTGCAAGGCCTGGGAGCCAATGGTGGATCACATTGATGGCTCCCTGTCTAATTGTTCATTGGGCTAGTGCAAAGCCCTGGCACTGTGCAGAAGTGACCATATCCACCATGCAATGCTGTACTTTGCCCTCATGCTGGTGGGGCTCTTTCAAGGGAATGGAGCCACCCTGAGCCCCACCCCCAACCTAGAAGCTGTGCATGGAACACTGGGAAATGTAGTCCTTCCCAGTGCTTTCCCCATAGAGCTCTACACTAGGGATGTTCAAAATGTTCCAAAATTGGAACGTTTTCACACAAAATGGGCCATGGAACACCCTTCAAATGTTCTGTTGGAACAGCCAACTTGACCATTTGCTCCAACTGAATATTCCTGCCATTTGCGCAGAATGTAAATGCCTGGAATGTTCCGTTGGAACAACTGGTCAATCCCTTTTCCTTGGAACAACAGCCCTTTTTGAGTGGTGATGGTCTGTTGATGGATTTAGCAGCTAATGAAAAGGCCTTCATGGAGATTTCTTTAATGGTTTTGAATATATAATGACAATAAGAACATAAGAACATAAGAACAGCCTTGCTGTATCAGGCCCAAGGCCCATCTAATCCAGCATCCTGCTTCACACAGTGGCCCACCAGATGCTGCTGGAAGCCACAGGTAGGAGTTGAGGGCATGCCCTCTCTCCTGCTGTTACTCCCCTGCAACTGGTACTCAGAGGCATCCTGCCTTTGAGGCTGGAGGTGGCCTTTAGCCCTCCAACTAGTAGCTGATGATAGACCTCACCTCCATGAAGTTATCCAAACCCCTCTTAAAGCCATCCAGGTTGTTGGCTGTCACCACATCTTGTGGCAGAGAATTCCACAAGATGATTATGCGTTGTGGGAAAAAGTACCTCCGTTTGTTGGTCCTAGATTTCCTGGCAATCAATTTCATGGGATGACCCCTGCTTCTAGTGTTATGTGAGAGGGAGAAGAATTTCTCTCTATCCACTTTCTCCACTCCATGTATGATTTTATAGACCTCTATCATGTCTCCCCGCAGTCTTTTTCCCCCTAAATTAAATAGCCCCAGGTGTTGTAGCCTTGCTTCATAAGAAAGGTGTTCTAGGCCCAGGGGCGTAACGAGGCTGGAGTGGGCCCAGAGACAAAATTTTAAAATGGGCCCCTTGCTGATACATACACACTCACTTCACATGTGACTTGCCTCTGGGGGGCCCCTCGAGGTGTGGGGGCCCCCAGGCAGCCGCTTCCCCTTGCCTAATGGTAGTTACGCCCCTGTCTAGGCCCCTGATCATCTTGGTTGCCCTCTTCTGCACCTTTTCTAATTCTACAATGTCATTTTTTAGATGTGGTGACCAGAATTGTATGCAGTACTCCAGGTGTGGCTGCACCATAGTTTTGTATAAGGGCATTATATTATTAAGCATTTTATTTGCAATCTCCTTCCTAATGGTCCCTAGATGATGATATCCAGTGAAGTTCATTGTCCAGCTATGCAGTGCTAAATACTTGAATTTCAAGAAAGCTGAAGCAGTTGACGGCTTCAGTCTAAATTCTCTCTAAGACATGAAAGAACACCAAGAAATCGCTAAAGATGGATGAAGAGGAGAATTGTGGGGCTATTTTCCACTAAGGAATGTGTAGGTGTGCAAGCTTGGAATGTTCTGAGCTTGGAACGTTCTGCACATCCTGTTCTACACTTTTCAGAAATTCATGCGCATCTTCTGAGTTGGAGTTGAGCTTCACATGGCTCTGTTTCTCTTAAAAGACCCCCACACTGGGCACTGGGAAAAGTGCACCATGCTAACTGAACAAAGTAAAGTAAAGTTGTGCCGTCAAATCTGTGTTGATTCCTGGCAACCACAGAGCCATTTGGTTTATTTGGTAGAATACAGGAGGGGCACCTTTAAAAAGTGGTGATTATCTGTATTTACCAGGGGGAGGGCAACTGGCCATACCCATCCCCAGCACAGCATCCCTCCAGTGCCTATTGCTGGTATCTATCATGTGTTTCTTTTTTAGATTGTAGGCCCTTTGGGGACAGGGAGCCATTTTATTTATTCATTTATATCTAAGTAAACCGCTTTGGGAACTTTTGTTTAAAAGTGGTATATAAATATTTGTCGTATTTGTACTTGCAGAGGTCAGCCCACTAGGAAGTGGCCCTCACTCTGAAAGTGCTTTGAAAAATAGTGAGGATCTTCACTGCTATAGATGATGGCTTGCCTGCACGTAGTGGAGAGTGATGCTGCTTGTTGTATATAGAGCATGTGTTAATCAGCAACACGTATATCCTTATGGCCTATTGCCAGTGCTCAGTTTTGTACAAGCTCCTGTTTCTTCCAGCACCACTGTGTCCTTAGCAGCACAGAGATAGAATCCTATGTCACTGGACTGCAGGCTTCCCAGGTTCAAGGACGCATTATTATTATTCCGTTCACCACTCAGCCGCTCGTCTAACTTGCCCCCTGGCTTCTGCAGGGCTTTGTTAAAGGCTGGGAAAGTCCCAAGGTGCTGGAGTTCAGTTTGCCCAGGTTGTTGCCGATACCAATGTACATAATACTCATTTTTGTCCACAGCGCAGGTTAGCGTCAGGGTTTCACCCTTCGATTTGCTGGCAAATGGTGGTTCCTGAGTCACCTTCACAACAACATCCGCACTGCTGATTAGGGCTGAGGAGAGAGAAATGGCCGCATGCAGTTAGTTAGGAATGCGGTGGAGGATCTCCAGGAAATATGGGTGAACAGAGCCAAAGGGAGACTGAGAAAGAAGGCAGCAGTTTAGCCTATGCTGTGGAAGGGGCGAGTCATCCAGATTCTGAATGAGACCCACCTCTGATCTTCCTGCCCTCATATACCAGACACTTACCACACTGCAGGGCCAAGAGGGAGATGAAGAGGAGTCCAGAGAGCCCTTGGTGGGACTGAACTGTTGCTGCTGAAGCCATCTCTGCCTTGAACGAACTGCAAGTGGGAGAGAAACGGATGCTGCCGATTTCCTGCCCACGCCCTCCCTCTCTGTGGTGTGGATCTGGGGGCTGATGGCAGGTGGCTCTCTGTGGGTCCTTAGTTTCTCATTTCCTACAGCACTTTGGTAGAAGTCATGGGCTTCACAGTTAAGTTATTTGTTAGACAGGTAATATTTGCCACTTTAAAAAATTAGCGTATAAATATCATTAATAAGACTATTCTTCTATGTAATAAATGTGCTACTTATTTTCTAAAATGTACTGATGTACCCTCCTAGATCATATATTTTACTGCAATTCAATTTGTTTATCAAGTAACCTCTTTAGGAAATATCTGCAGTACTTCTGAAAAAGTTGATTTGAATAATTCTAGAATTAATAATAATTTGAATTGGTTCCTTTGCCTGAATTTAAATAAATGTGTGCTGATTGGTTGTTATGTAGACAATGAGGAAATGCTCTGGTAGGTTGAATTGACAACATGAGCTCATTCCGGAGACTCTTTGGCTGAGTTCAGAAAACAAAAGCAGTGTTAAATGGGGCAGAGGTTGGAACTTCAGGCCGAAAGTGACTTCTGGTTTGCCACGCCAAACTCCAGTTTGAACCTTTGGTTTGCACAAAGGTTCACCACTGAGACCTCCAGCTTGGCCATCAAAGAATTACATCTGAATCCTGATGCTGCCGTAACTGTGGTTTTGTGCTGATTTTCAAACCACAATCATAGAGGCTGTGGCGCTGATGAGTCCGGGGACATGGTTGCTCTATGCCTGTGACACTCCTAGCTGGCCACCTCTCCAAGCACCAGCCCCACCCCTCCTGTCTGCGATGCAGTTGGCCAGCAACAGGGATACTGTTGCGTCCCATCAGAGGCTTGTCAAATGGCACAGTCATACAGGGCCATTCCACCTTCCCACTCTGCCCCTCGCTCCTCCCATCTGGCAAGTGAGAGGGAAAGGGGATGGGATGGCAGGACGGGCACTAATTGCTTTGATCCCCGAGAAAGAAGTGCCTATGATGTATATTCACAAGCACAAACGCTCCAGGTGGCCACATAAGCAGCCCCCCCCATCACAGTGCTGGGAGGGGAGCAAACGGCTAGGGCCATATGTGTGCCCGGGGTTGGGTTTATAAGGCCGACCAACCAGGTATTCTTGAGCAGCCAAGTTCTATTTTTTAGTATAATTATGTTGGGGAAGTGGGACCCAGACCCTTCCCCTTGGGGGTTTGTGGTCAGGCAGCGGGATTGGCATTGCCTTCACTGAGGAGGGTGATTCCTCCTCTGTGATAAAGATGGATGCCAACCTCGGGCACACTGCACTTGATCAAGAGGATGCCAGGCCATGGGACACCTCCACACAACTCACGAGAAGAACCACCAGAGGGGAGGGGAGAGAATTGCCAAGCAAAGTCTCTAATCATGTGTGATGACAAAACATCCCCTTCTCCCATGGACAGCCCTCTCACGAGAGTGTCAGGCCTGGGAGCTCTATACAGAGCCAGCATGCTGTGTGGAGGAAAGCCTTGGGGACAGAGACCCCAGTGAATGCTCTCCTGTTCCTGGCAACTGGCGCCAAAGCATGCCCCCTGCCATCCCACCCCCCATTTGTACTTGTGCACCCTTGCTTGACCCCCAAAATGATGATCCCACTGTCTTCGGGTCACTGAGTGGGGCTACCCTCTCCCACAAATCCCCACGCTGGTAGTTCGGCATACAAGTTATATATATACAAACACACAATAGAGTATCATAAAGTAAAAACAAGACAGGAGGATATTACATTAATTCAGCAGCCATCGGGGTGCACAGGAGGTGACATTGACTTAGTTTGTGGACAATGGGCATGTTTCTTTCCCATTCTCTTTGCAGAAAATGACAATGTACCAGCATGACAATAAAATAAAATAAAAACTGAGATGGTCACAGTGATTAAAGCAAATCAATCTCAAGATTATAGGGGTTTCCTGATGACTTTGACACTACCCCTTTCAAGGGTAAAAAGCCTGTTTTAAAAGCAGAGGGGAATATGGTTCAAGCAGTTGTGGTGGAGACAGAAAATCAGATATGCTTTGCTGTCTTGATGCTTTTTTGTGTTCACAGGCTTGATTAACCCTAGGTAAAGGATGACCAGCAGCAAGGCGGATGGACTCGATTACGACAGCAATGATAGCACCACTGAGAGACTTTAAAGGCCAAGTTGAAGAAAGATCATCCTGGAGAGAATCTATCTATGTGGTCACTAAGAGTCGACACTGACTTGACGGCACTTAATCAATCAAAAAAAGATTTGGAACTTTTTACCTTGTGTTCAACAAGCTTTTGATGAGTAGAATTGTGCAAGCCCACCAGACATATCTTAAAACAGAGATGGTTCCATGCAATCCCCCTGTGATCTGACGCAGAGCAGGAACCTGATTTTAGTGCAGTGAGTCTGTTGGAAGCCCCTCCTGTCCTCTTGAACACAGAGAATTTGTCCCTGGAAGGCTCAGCCAAGTACTTCCATTTACAATGGTTGTGCCTGTGATGTTTCTGGAACAGCTTTGTGGTTCAGACAGACACCATGTTGTGGACTTCCTGCTGCTGCTCTGTGCACTGTGCTTTTTGCACGTTTCTGCAGTACAAGCAAGGGAGAGGAAAGTTTCCACCAAGGTGCAACTATAGTTTGCTAGTGGCATGGCGGCCCTTGTTAAGCACTGTGCCTTGCTGAGCTGCCTAACAGGCATAAATTCATTGGCAATATAGATATATCAGGCATTTTGTTGCCGGAGGCAAAAATCAATATAATGCCCCTCTCCCACTGCATCTGCAGGTGGATGCTCAGCATTTTCAAGCCCTGCTGATTTGAGAGAGAGAGAGAGAGAGAGAGAGAGAGAGAGATATTGCATTTATTATATGCGTCTTATGATACTTTGAGTCTTATGTTTATTTTGTATCTTTTTACAGGAAAAACATCTGTAACACTACAATCCTAAATTGTTTACAAGTGAGTTGGTTCTATTCGTGTCAGTGGGGCTCTACCTGAGAAAATGTGTGGGTTTGCTAAATGCTCTTACAGACTAAAAACTGAAAACTTTCATTAGTGCACTAAATCACTCTTTATTTGGCTAGTTGCTGCCTGATCTGGCCATGTCTCTTTCTAAAAAAGATGCAACTTTTTTTTAGATGCTACAGCAGTCCACATCTGTAGTCATTGTACAGCTATACTAGTATATATCTCTTTTTAAGTCAGAAAAACTCTGTTAATGAAGACGATTATTTAAATGTGGGGAAAATACAGGCCGATAGTGTAGGGATAATGATGTTGTGTGAAATCCCCATAATGAGTGAGTGAACAGGTGTGATGATTCTGAATTCAACATCCACCTGGGAGTGCCTCTAAGGTGCTATCTGATATTTCGCAACTCAAGGTGGGTGTGTATATGCATGTGTGCCTCTGGGTTTTCTTCTGTCTGTAAGAAGCAAGGCAATTGAAACTGACAACGCTAGGCTGTGTATGTGTGTCTTAAGTGCTAGGTTGAAATCAGTGTCAATATATCTTAAAGCTGGCTCTTCTGTAACAGTGATGGAAGCTGAACATATTCCTTTAGTAGAAGGTAGTCCTGTTTTTCCAAACATGAGGAAGGAAATATTTTTAAACTAGCTGACACCGCACAGAGCATCTGTGCAGTTGTGCACTGAGCCTGTGGCATCCCCCCGCAGCGCGCTCGCTGGCTCGCCACCCCCGCAGCGCTCTCGCTCGCCCCCCTGCAGCGCGCTCGCTGGCTCGCCGCCCCCGCAGCGCGCTCGCTGGCTCGCTGCCCCCGCCGCCCCTGCAGCGTTCTCGCTCACCCCCCGCAGCGCTCTCGCCCCCCGCAGCGCTCTTGCTCGCCCCCCCCGCAGCGCTCTTGCTCACCCCCCACAGCTCGCTTGCCCCCCGCAGCGCTCTCGCTTGCCCCCCCGCAGCGTGCTCACTGGCTCGCTGCCCCCGCAGCGCACTCGCTGGCTCGCCGCCCCGCCACCCCCGCAGCGCTCTCGCTCACCCCCCCCGCAGCTTGCTCGCTTGCCCCCCGCAGTGCTCTCGCTCACCCCCCGCAGCTCTCTCCATTGGGTGGGCCAGGCCCAGGCCATCCCGCCGCCTTCCACTTCCTCCTCCCAGCTGGTAAGGCTTTGCCTGCCATCTGTCCACCTCCTCGCCGCTGCCATTATTCCCTCCCCCCATCACCGTCTCCTCTTCCTGGCCGGCGGGGCTTCGCCAACCATCCACCCACCCTTTCTGGCCGGAGGGGCTTCGCCTGCCAGTCCTCCACCTCTGTATCCTGACCGCCGCCATTATTTCTCTCCACTTCAGTGCTGGAACTCCTGCACGTTCTAGAGCATCTGCGCGTTAGTACTTGATTGCTCCCCTCACCTCAGAGATCTCCCCACCCTCACCTGAGCTGCACTCCTGCTCCTCCTCATTCCCATTGCTTCCATCTCCCTCACCCTTCTTGGTCATGGCTGCAGCATTGCTGCCGCCTATTGGCCAAGCTGAAGCCCCCTATCCCCAGAGACCTCTTCACCCTCACCCGAGCCCCGCTCCTGCTCCTTCCTCCAGGAGCAGCAGCAGTGGTTGACCGGGCCATTCCTTGCTGCTGCCACCACCATGGCCGCTCGTTCCCCTCAGGCCACTGACAGGCCCAGGCCCATCCCTTGCCTGGCTGCCTTCCTCTGACAATGGCCTTGGTAGCCCCAAACAGCAGCAGTGGTTGACTGAGCCCTTCCTTGCTGCTAATGCTGCCATGGCCGCTCATTCCCCTCAGGCTGCTGACAGGCTCAGGCCTGTCCCTTGCCCTTCCTTCTGTCTCGCTTCCCCTCCCTTCTTTTTCTCTTTCTCTCTCCTCCACTCGCTCTTCCCCACTCTTTCTTCCCCCTCCCTTCATGTTTTTTCTCTCTCTTCCTCCCTCCCTGAGTTAACAGATTTTGTTCATCTTGTTTCCTCATTTAATTCACACAGTGGCATCCTCCTTCTCCTGAAGGGGCTCTTTCCTCCCTCAGGACCGACGGACTGTCTTTTTGCAGACCCCGTCTGCTATCCTTTTATATATAGAGATGCTTCTCCTCTACAATCAAGAACATCTTCCGACCAGTAACAGTTGCATTCCAACTGACCTTAACCATCATAGGCTCCTCCTCCTTATCTGCATAGGGAATCCCCACTGCCCAATCACCACAGTGCCACATGCTCCTTCTCCCTATCTGCATATGGAATCTCCACTGCCCGATCAGGTGCTTCTGCTTGCAAACTCTGTCAGCCAATCGCCTCCTTTCTACCACGTCCCCACGCATGGCCTGGTTTGGAGAATTAAGAATATAGATGGCACTTCCTTCTATCAATAAGAGGTAGGCTTATTACATTTTAACAAGTGTTATTACACTTAAGAAAATGACCCTTTCCTTCAGAGTCCTCACAAAATACACGTACTACACCAAGGCTTTGCAACATATAAATCTGTGTACATGTACACTGATCACACAGTTAAAAGCCAGATAGCAAATAAAAATCTTTAGTCAGTTGATAGTTTTAAGAAAAAGCTTTCCCAGTTACAAACTCAGGATCTGAAAATGATAGCTAATTTGGAAACATAGCTGAGCCTGAGAAGGAAGATAGGGCAGCTTTAGAGCCGATGAGGATCAGGATTCCCGATTGGAACTGCCTCTTGCCGGTAGCATGTGAAAGGTATGTGGGGATAGGCTGCTCTCTCTGCTTTGCAAGGAGGAGCAGTGCTCTTGCAATGGATGCCAGCAAAGGAAGCTAGGGCCTCTTCAGTTCACAACCAGCCAGCATGGTGTAGTGGTTAGAGTGCTGGACTAGGACTGGGGAGACCTGAGTTCAAATCCCCATTCAGCCATGATACTTGGTGGGTGACTCTGGGCCAGTCACTTCTCTCTCAGCCTAACCTACTTCACAGGGTTGTTGTGAAAGAGAAACTTAAGTATATAGTACACCGCTCTGGGCTCCTTGGAGGAAGAGCGAGATATAAATGTAAAAATAACAAAAAATAACAATAACCCTTTTTTATGGAATGCCTGTAATGGGAGAAAAGGGAGGGAATAGTAAGAACAGAGACTCAACAAAGGGATGATCATCAGCACAACAAACACATGGGGGCCCCCCCTCATATGTCATGGTGAATCAGCAGGTTGGCAGAGCTGCCAGTTCCCTGAGCACATGTGTGAGCCCGACTTCCAGTGTTGGGAAGGATAAATTGACACTAGATGTGATGTGCAAACCCTCCAATGTTGGCACATCTTCTCCTACTTCTGGTACAGAACCCAACATCTGTAACCAGGTTTTGAAGTGTGGGGCAAATGTGGGGTTCCATTACTGCAAGTGAAGTGGGATATGCTAAGACTGGCGGGTTCGCATGTCACAGCCAATCTCAGCATATCCTTCTCAACACCAGAAGTCAGGCTTGCATGCACACTTAAGGAATTGGTGGCTCTGCCAAACCACTGGTTCACCTTTTATTTTATTTTATTTTTATACCACCCTTCTGAAAAGGCTCAGGGCAGTTTACAATTAACTATGACATGATCCTGCCCAAAATATATTGAAATGCATACCCTGCCAAATTACTTCAGCGTCAGTTCTCACTGTGTACTCTAGCAGTCTTCAAGCACATGGGGAATTGTTCCCTGTTGTACCTTTCACATTTCTGTGGAACCTTACTAACTGAGCAAGAAGCACCATTTGCACTGGAGACTCTCTTATATGTTGCCATGGGGAAATGACTGCCCTGGTTCAGCCTAGTGTAGTGTCTCTCCAGTGGCTGTAGCTGGTGTTTTCTTTATGTGTGTGTATATTTTGTTCTTTAGATTGTGAGCCCTTTTGGGACAGGGGACAATTGTTTCATTCCTTTTGCTATGTAAACCACTTTGAGAACTTCTAAAGATTGAAAAACAATATATACATATTTTTAGCCTACTTCCCAGTAGGCTTGTGAGAGCACCTGGCATTCCGTGTGTGTGTGTGTCCGTCCATGTGTGCCCCCCCCCACCTTCGCAATGCCTGGACCAATATGAAACAAATTGGGTACAGTTGTAGAGACACACAGGGACACCTCAACGGCGTAGTTTGTGATTGTAGTGATCAGTCACCGAACAGCCCCACCTTCTCCTAAAGAGTGAACTAGAAGTGTACCCTGTCCTGACTGACAGGCAGTGACTTCTAGGGATCAGCCACTCAGCACATGGTGGGTGGGACCTAGAGGGTCATGAGGCAGGAAGAGAAGCATTTCTTTGTGCAGAAGAAAGCGGGCTGGGCTGGCAGCTGGACATGTGGCTGGGAAATTAGCTACAACAGGCAGGACTGCAATTCTTGGAAGATAAGGACTTCAGGGGCTGGGGCTTGAATCCTCTACCATGGTTTTGGTGAGTTCAAGAAGGAAGCCAGGGCTTTGGCTTTGAGGAAAGTTTAACCTAGGGAACAGTTTGGACTTTTATTTTCCCTTTTTGTGCCTTGCATATCCCTGCAACTGGTCTACTGTTGTTTTACCTAGAATGTAACTAAGCTAAGAAAGCAATAGCTTGCACCCATCCATCCAGCTAGGGTACTGAAAGAGTCTATGTAAACTTTAAAGGTGCTTTTGTATTTTCTTACATACATATTTCTTTGCAACTGGGTAACCATGATTTTTAAAGTGTGCCACTCCAATATCAGCTGGAGTGCTTTTTGGAAGGAACCTTGTAATCAACTGAGTATTTTTACCTGTAACTAAAAGCTGAGAAAGCTCCAGACGGAAACTGTTTGTGGTATTTTGAATAAAATTTATTTTTTCTTTTTGTTTTTTGCAAATTTTAACCAGCCTCTTTGAGTGGCTGGAAAACTCAGGAAAGGGGGGCTGGAAAGCGGTTTACTCTGGTGCAAACACACCTCAATTTGAAACCTCCATTTGAAACCTCAGCTACCAAGGTTTCTCACCATGTGTAAGCTTGCACATGGAGGGTTTTGTACTTCTCCAGTAGAAAGAGGAGAGTCTCCCTGGAATTCCACCCAAATCCCGGGGGTGGGGGGTGGGGTGGCGGCAGCAAATCAGCTACTGGAGAAACAGGAAAGTTTAAAGGAACAGCCTTTGTAGGTCAAAGCACAGACTGGGGATGATTCAGCATTTTTTCATCCCCTCCCATGGGCTTGCTTTGGACAAAGGCTGGGTTAAATCCACTATAGTGATGATGTCATCCACCCCAATTCAAGTTGGTGGACACGTAAACTTTTGAGGAGCAAGTGGGCTAATCTGTGAACTACCTAACCAATTTGAACCAAATTTGCTACAGTTGTAGGGACACCCCAATGTCATAGTTTGTAATGATGCCATCCACGCTGATGGCGTACATATGAACTTTTGAGGTGCAAGTGGGAACCGTTTTGGGCCATATTTGGTGATAATAATAAACTTTAATTGTTAGTCACCCCATAACAAATTGTTCTCTGGGTGGTTAATTCAAGATTGGACAAATATTTGAGGTGCAAGTGGGCTAACCTGTGAACTGCCTAACCGATTTCCAAATTTAGTCCAGTTGTAGGGATAGTGAGGGGAAAGTAGGCAGATTAGTTCTTACTCAAACAATTTGTTTAATACTAATTTCAATAGGTGAGGCCCTTACCATTTTTCTTTTTCTGCTACTGGCTGTTGAAATCACTAGTATAGTGTCATAGGCAGCTCTTTCCAGCCAGGTGCAGGAAAATGATCACTTGGGTTCTTTACAGAAGTAATCTCTGCAGATGAGAAAGCCTGCCTGGGGTTAGACTGAGGGTACTTTTAGAAGGGGTGTTTCATTTGTGATTGTCATACCTTGTTCACTCATGCTTTATTGGGTTCAGGCAACATCATCATCCATCCATTTGTATTCCCCCCATGCTTAAATAATCACATTGATTTAAAGAGTTTTCTAACTTTTGAGAACTGCAGTACAGCTGTACAATGATGGGAGTGGGCTGTTAGTGTTACTGTCCAGTCTTTTTGGATAGGGGTGGTTGTTGCATAATCAGTGACACTTGGGTGAGTGTGAACTTGATTGCCACACCTTTGTACTTCCATGCCAGAACATAACTTCAGATTTCCCATGCCTTTTTGGCCTTTTTTTTTTTTTTGGTGGAGATTATTCCATTTGTTTTGAAACTGAATTGTTTTGTAGTTTAACATGTTATCCACTTAGTGCTATTAGTGCATTGTGCCACTACTGTGCTGCAGTACTGCTTTTATTGTGTTAGCGCCTATGCTAACATTATTTGGTTAGGAATAAAGTGGAACACCAAAACAACTGTGGATCAATATGTCAGTTGTTTCCACACACAAAAAATTGCTTGCAGAGGTGCATGCCCAGATACAGTATGGGAGTAAAAGGTGAAATTCAACTACACCTCCTTATATTATGGATCATGCACTAGTATGGATGGAACATAGTGCTATAAATGTGCATGGAAACATGCTGGTATGAATGTAGCAATGCAGTTCCACTTGCGATTTAAAGCTGCAAATTGATGACCAGGTGGCACTACAAGGAGCATGTCTGAATATGCCCTGAACATAAGCAGCATGATAGGGAAGACATCTAGAGCAGATGCTGATATTGCATAAGGTGTGCATGAACCAGGTTCAGGCACTGGTTTGGTGCCGCGAGGAGTGGGAGCTTTTAAGAAAGAAGATACTGAGCCAAACCTAGGAAAAAAGCAGTCATTCATCTATATTACCATAATCCTACACTACGTACCATGCAGATTGAAGCCCATTTCCTCCCCGCCACATCAAGAAATTCTTTATTACAGGGCTTTTAAAAAGGAACATTTGAAATGACACAGAGGTATGCAGTTGTAATTCATGTGCATAGTGTGTGGTGCCACTGTGACATACCTCTATATTCTGGTGATTAGAAATGTTCTGGTTATTTAGAAATGAACTCAGCTGATGTTCAGAGACATTTCCTCCAATAACTCTCGGAAGGGACTGGATACCAACAGATAAGGGAAATAAATATCCATATGCCTGATCTACTACAGTTTCTGACTTTAGATATTCCTTTATGGTATTAAGCTTGTTTGCAGTGTAATGGTTTAGGGTTTTAGAGGACCCTGGACTACTCACTCTACTTTTCACATTGTAATATCAGTCATTTTTTTTAACATCAGCAAACATAATATAATTTTGACATGACTTGAACATTTGAACTACACAAATGTTCTTTTGGAACTGCACAATTCCCTCTGAAACTGCACTTTTTGTGTCTGGTTGTACATTTAAAAAAAAGAAAAAAGACCTGCTTTATTAAATAATTAAAACAAATTTGTTACAGATAACCGGAGAGAGCACTAAAGAGTAGCTAACTAGAGAGATCCCCATGGAGAAGAAATACATTCAGTGTACCACAACGCTAGAATCCTTTCCACCCTGCTGAACCTAATTAGTTCTGCACGGATGAACTCAGATCTTCCACAAGTAGAAAAAAACTGCTCCTCTTGCAGACAGGATACACTTTGGTGGATGGATGAATTCCTCAGCACTGCATTAACCAGTCCTGCCAATCTTTTTTCCTTAGCTCCTCCTAGGCTTCTCTCCCTTCTCCATTCTTTCTCCATGGACATGTGAAGAGGGAGCCTTCTCCTCTTCTGAATAAAAACAACAACGAAACAAGTTAGCAGTGTGCTTCTTAGGGACTTTCTGAGGCCCTATTAAGACAAAAGAGGAATTGATTGATGGAGCTGCCAGCCTTTGACGGAGCCGGGGACAGACAAAGTTTGCACCCCTAGCATCTTGGAGCACTGGCCCGTCACTCGCTAGTGCGGACTCCACCAGCAGCAGCTCTGGGGGTCGAGCGAGGGGCAATTCTGTGGAGAAAGTCCACATTCAGCTGCTGATTTACGACGGAACTGCTGGACATCGGAGCGCGACTCGTCCTCACTCTGGAAGGACGACTAGAAAAGAGCGCAGCAGCAGCCCAGCCGGTGTTGGGAAGGGAGGAACGGAGGATACAACTTCCCCTCGCTGCCTGCCTCCTGGGCAGGCGATAATCCTGTGCGGGGTGCGGGCTAGAACACGATCCTGCCCTGGAGACAGAAGCGAGGAAACGCCGACCGGAGCGGTCCCGACCTCAACCCTCTCTGAGGAGGCACCGAGATCCTCTGACCAGCTGCTCCCAGTCTCAACTCCTTCCCAGGAGAGCGTTTGCAGCTCTTGGGTGGGGGCGCCGCTGGAAAATGGCAGGGGGGATGTTGTCGAGCAGCAGCGTCTATGCTCCTGCGATGCTGGCGGGGCGGGGAGAGAGGGCGAGCCGCGCTCCCCTCCCCCAAAGGAGGCTCCAAGCGCCTCCTTCGCACTCACCGCCGACGAGGACCCCCCCCCCCCCCGCCGCCGCGCGCGCCCTTCTTGGCGAAGCAAGCTGAGTTATTCCCGGCGCGGCCGCCTGAGTCGGGGCGCTCTACAAAACCTTCCGGGCTGGCTGCTTCCCAGAGCGGCTCCTTCCTCCTCGGAACCTTGCCATCCGACACCGAGCGCGGGAGGCCTAGATGCGGTTCCGTCCAAGGGTCCAGTGTCGGCACGAGGGGGAGAAATTGAGGGGAAAGCAGAGAAGGATCAAAGTGCAGTTCTCGGCGGGCAAGCTGTGTGTGTCCCCCCACCCCTGAGACTTCTGGAACAGAAAGAAGAGTCTGTTTCACATGGGCACGCTCCACCTGAACATAGCTTCACTAACAGAAATCCTGTGGCGTTCATAGGTGGCGGGCAAACTATTTGTGCGGGGGCCGCCGTTTGCCCACCTATGGCCGCGGAGCATTCCTTATCAAGGGCACCCCTGTGCAGGCGGTGAGGAGTTTCTGCCAAATAATGCCGCTAGGAAGCTGGAGCCGCCCCCTGCCAGGAGGGCTTTACTAGGAAGCCCAGCCCCGCTAGAATCTCTCGGGTCCCGACAGCAGCGTACCGCACCAGCCCTCCTCGTCCCCTGGTCTCCCCGCTGGGTCTTCCTCTTGGTACCTGATTCCCAATCGCCTCCTGCCCCCCCTCTTTCCTGACCTTTCCCGGGTGCTGCCCCCTGCCCCCCAGCGCGGCGATAGTCAGCCCTAAACAGTGGCTGGGCGATCCTCCTCTTTGGCCCTGCTCGGGCTGAAGTCACTAGTCACCATGGTCAGCCTGTCTGACCCCGTTCTCTGTGCTAAGGGGGGGGATGGCCCCCAACAAGTATCCCTTGCGGGCTGAGTGGGGTCCCGCGATGGGACTGCCTGGCCTGTGCCCGGAGAGAAATGTTTTTCGTTTTTTTTCTTCCCACCTTTCCTTTCTTCATCAGTCCTTGGAAAACGCGAGGCTCGTTTTTGAGGTTGATTTTTGACTTTAATCCTTGATTGCTTGATTAAGTGCGGTCAAGTCGGTGTTGACTCTTAGCTACCACATAGGTAGATTCTCTCCAGGATGGTCTGGCTTCAACTTGGCCTTTAAGGTCTCTCAGGGGTGCATCCTCTCTTTCCTTCAACTTTCCCCAGCATTATGGACTTCTCAAGGGAGCTGGCTTTTCGCATAATGTGTCCGAAGCATGATTGTTTGAGCCTGGCCATTTGTGCCTCGAGTGAAAATTCCTTTAACCTTTTATTTTCACTGGGGCTATTTCAGTTCCGCGCGTCCCCGCGGTTTGTTCTTGCAGTCCTTGGAGTTCCGCCTGTGCCAGCGCGCTGCTCTGCCACTCGGCTGGCTCGTACGTTGATGCTTATTTATTTACGATTTTCTTGTTTTTTTCTCCTAGGAAAGGAAGAAGGGTGAGTGGCAGGTTACTGCCAAAGCACCTGCTTTGGAGGCATCACGTGGTGCCCCCCCCCCCGTAGCTCGGTGAAATGCTGCTTTGCTTAAACTCCCTATAGTTGAAGATGACGGGGGGGGGGGAGTGTGGGCATCTTCCACTACCCAGCTGCTGCTCCAGATAGTTATCAACTTATCACCCCATCCCTTTCTTCTTTTCTTTATTTTAGTTCTGCTGTTAATAAAAGGTTTGGAAAAGCATCTGAAATCCAGAACATGTGCATTTGTTTGTTTAACATATTATTTAAATTCAGCCCAAAACTCATGTCTCTGAGTGGTTTACAATAAAACAACACAGATTAAAACAAGCATTAAAACATTAAAACCATGACAAATTTTATTTTTCTGATTAAAAGCCTGGATGTATAAATGTGTCTTAGCCCTTTTACATAGGAACATAGGAAGCTGCCACATACTGAGCTATTCACACAGTGGAGGAAAATGGGGCTAAGGGAGCCCAGCCTGGTTTCCCGCCATCGTGAGAACCACTGGGCTTGCGGGCGAGCCGGAGGGTTCAATGGTGACTATTCTGCCAAAGTAGCCCTCCCGTTAAATGAGGTTAGCAGAGTGAGCGCTCTGTTGACCCCATTTTTAAAATTGTTAGTCGGTGCATCTCCATGTCGTGGTGACTCGCAAGGAGACCCCCGACTGGGAGGCTACAATAAGCCTGGCTTTGGGGGTCTTCCCAGAATGTCCTCACATGGGGGCTCTCGTGTGGGGCGTCCTGAAACTTCAGGGGGCCAAGCAGCCCCCGATCCCTGCTGCCCCTACTGGCTCCATGATGGAGCTGGTAGTCATGTGGGCGGCCGCTTCGGCCGCCCAGGGCTTGATGACTGATCGTCTGTGGGGAAAGCGAGCTTGACCCACTTTCCCTGCCAACCCCCTCCCCGTTCTACACATTGATTGTGCGTAGAGCCTCACTGAGTGCTGATGGAGAAATTCCAGGAATTCTGGAATTTTATTAAAGAGGATAATCAGCACTTCGTATTTTGCCCAGAAATGTATTGGTAGCCAGTCTTGTTCTTTTCATATCGGTTTAATATTGTATCTTCGAGATGACCTCAAGATCAACTTGGCTGATGCATTTTGCACCAGTTGCAGTTTCTGGACTACATATAAAGGCAGCCCCACATAGAGTGCATTGCAGCAATCAAGACTGGAGGTTACCAGCATATGCACTACTGTTCTGAGGTTGTTTATCTCAAGAAACGGATGCAGCTGGCATATCATCCGAAGCTGATAGCACCTCTGGCCACTGCCTCAGCCTGAGACACCAGAGAGGTTTGGATCCAGAAGCACGCCCAGACTGAGTACCTGTTCCTTCTGGGGGAGTGTAACCCCATCCAGAACAAGCAGGTCGAAGTTGTCTCCTGGGTTACAACCCCACACAATAAATACCTCCATCCAGCGTTCCCTCTAACAGCCAAAGGCCACTAGAGCTGGGGATGCTGGGAGTTGTGGTCAACAACATCTGGGAAACTGTTAGAGGGAACAGTGCTTCCACCTTATTGGGATTCTCTCTGAGTATTTCCCCCCTCATCCAGCCCATTACCACCTCTAGGCAGGCATTTAGGGAGGTTATACCTTTTCCTGATGATGGAGAAATAGATTTGGGTGCCATTAGCATATTGATAACACCCTGCACCAAACCTTCTGATTATCTCTCCCAAATTGTCCATCATTACTTTTCTTATTGCCTGTGTGAACTGAGTAACCTGATTGTTTTTATGAAGAAACCTTGCCAAGGAAAGCTAGTCACCCAAGTTGTATGATTAAAGAATATAAGAAAACAATGAATTATTTAACATTTATAGACTGCTTTTCTACTAATAGTACTGAAGGTGATTTACAGAGCTAAGAACTGCTCCCCCTTCTTTCTTCTATTAGTTATTCTGATTTTAATATGTTTTAAGTTTTATGTATTCAAGATTGGTTGTTGACTGTAATAAAGATATTGATATAGATATACAATAGAAATATAAGAACAACAGCAGACAGCTTAATGGGGCATATTCCCACTTAACCTGGGAGTATTGAATTCAAGGGATTGTCTCAATCGGGAAAGAGCAAGCTTTTGCACACCACCCCTTGCCTCTCTCCAGATGCCCATGGGTAGAATATATCTGCTCACATCAGCACCAACACATTACTTTGGAGTGATGACAATTCATGTATTCAGCCATAAATAATCAAGAGTTATGAGAATTAAAGAGGTATTGTTGTCAGCCTTGGAATTATTTGTGTACCATCAAAGTTGGGAGATTCAGTCCATTCCCACATATGGCACAAAATGAGAGGACTCTAATCTCACCATTTTTAGAAGACTCATGGAAGTGGCACAGAAAATGAAGGGAAGTTAGAATAAAATGTCATTAATCTAGTGGGCAATGATGGAGCTTCCAACTCCCTCACATTCCACTCACACTTATACTCAGCTGTTAACTCAGACTAGGACATGTGATACAACAACACAACATATCATATCATATCATATCATATCATATCATATCATATATCATATCACAATATACATGTCATGTGGGATGTATTCTGTAAAACTAGAATAACCATATCAGAGGATCCACTCTGTTTCCCATTGTTGTCACACCTTCCTTTTGAACTATAAGCAATATGTTTTCTTATAACTTTTCTGTGGTGTCTCATAGAAATGCTCACTTTGAATGCTGTCTCATGCCCAGTTGCTATCTCTTTCCCTGAAATGAAGAGGATACTGTGGAAGAGCAATGAAATCACCTCATCATCAGCTGGAGAGAGAGAGAAAAAGAGAGAGAGAGTTGTGCTTATATGCTTTTGCAACAAAAATATCATATTTACAGATCTGATCAAAAACATCATTAAAAGCAACAGAAAGAGTGAAGCCTCTCCGGAAGGTTGAGAGCGCGGAGAGTGAGTGGCTCCACACTGCTCTTGCTGTTCACTTAAGACCTTTTTATCTTGTCTGGTTTGCGTGTCTTGCATCATTTGGGACAACACTAGACTTAACACTCAGCACAACATCCATTAATCCCCATTTGTAGGTTTCGACTACTAAAGAGCTATCAACATGTATACTGGACAATGGTTTGTACTCTGAACACAGAATGTGTGTTTTACTCTGAAACATAAGAGGGCTTTCTGTTTATGATACAGACCCCCATGGATAGGAGCAGTAATCAAAACCACCGTGGCACTGAGATATCAAAATATTTGGCATTTAGGATATTTTCCTAAATTCAAGAGTGATTGGCTATAAAAAGAGAAAATGTTTTGGAGTATAAACCATGTCATTTTGTCCACATCTATATGCATGAATCAAACCAACCTACATAAGAAAATGAAAGGTCTCTAGAGGGGATCTTTATTATTTTATTTATTTAAAATATTTATACCCCACCCCTCCAGCAAACTACTGTTCAGGACAGCTCACAACAATAAAATAGATACAATATACAATAAAAGTAATAAAATTAACCAAAT
The DNA here is from genome assembly GCF_027244095.1 of Hemicordylus capensis. Classification (NCBI taxonomy): domain Eukaryota; kingdom Metazoa; phylum Chordata; class Lepidosauria; order Squamata; family Cordylidae; genus Hemicordylus; species Hemicordylus capensis. Next base: position 143,745,578 of record NC_069657.1, read on the forward strand.
TGAGTAAACGAATTAAAAGTCAGCTTTAAAACCACAATCAGTATTAAGTTCAAATTAAAAGTTATTTTAAAAGCTATAAACTGAAAATTATAAAAACTACAAACTAAAGAACCTACCAGATATAACCAAAGATGGAGCATTAAAAAGCCTCCTTAAAAAGGTGTGTCTTCAGTTGTTTTTTTAAAAACACTGAGGGAGGGAGCATGGCAAAGCTCTTCAGGGAGGGCATTCCAAAGTCAAGGGGTGGGGCCACAACTAAAAAGGCCCTGTCTAGTCCCTGTAAACTGGATCTCTGTTAGTGGTGGGCCATGAGCAGGACCTGAGATGTTGAACGAAGGGCCCTGTCAGATTTATATGGATGAATGCGGTCTGACAGGTACCCCGGCCCCAAGCCATTAGAGCTTTAAAGGTCAAGACCAGCACCTTGAATCTAGCCCAGAAGCGGATCAGTAACCAAGTCTTTCAATTCTTTCTATCTATCTATCTATCTATCTATCTATCTATCTATCTATCTATCTATCTATCTATCTAAGCAGTTTAGACAATTAGGCTCTCAGATTGTGAAAATGTAGACAGAAACCACAATGAATCTCACATCCATTTCACATTACACAGCAATCTCTTGAAGAAAATATTTTACACTTTTGCTTTAACCAAGTGTTTTGTGTCAACTAATTACCATCACACATGGAAAAATTATAAGGCCCATAAATAGACTTCAGTTTGAGCCACAGGGCTAAGGGGGTAGCTTCATATAATTACTTCTATAATCTATGATATTAAAGGCTTTTGGGGGATATGCCTGTTTCCAGTCAATCTCCAATAGTGCTATAGTGCACCACTTGTATCAATACATCCTAACACACATTATTGTTGGGGAGATACATAATCTTATCACAGGTTACTGGCAGCAAAACCAAAATCCATCTAGAAACATGGTATAACAACACCTCAGGGAGACGCTTAATAAAAATAGAAAGTGTTTATGTATTGTCTTGCTACACAACAGTTAGTACAACTCAATGTGGGGAAAGAGTTCCCTCTGACACACAAATGCTAATGCACGACCACAATAGAACAACTTATTTACAAACGTTACCTACCAAATGGAGGTGAATCCTTGAATGGAACATACACCTAGAGCCTAATGAATCTTGTTATATCATAAAACAGAATTGGAAGAAGAAAAATCTATAAGTCATTGGAATTTTTACCGACTCTGCTTAAGCAAAATAAAATAGCTTTTGTGGCAAAACTCAGGTATGTTCAAGAACATACTAAAATATACTGTGTTAAAGTACTGTAAAGTATTGAAAAGTACTTTAGTACTCTGCTAAAGTACTTTAAAGCACAGTAAAATACTGTGATTTACTTGGCACAGTATCTGTGGGGGAAAGTTGTGCTGAACTGAAAGCTGCATATGTGCAAAAGGTAAGGAGCTTGTGAACTGAGCTCTGGAAGTAAATGGCTTGATACTGGAATGTACATAGGTAAGTGGCTCACAGCCAAGAGATGGTAAAACCAAGAGTCCTGCATGAAGCCCACAGCACTTCCGTGATAGCCTGAGGTCAATGAGTGCTCTACAAAGGGTGGTTTGAGGCTTGACGGGCATTCTTTGGGGATGTTCTAGCTCTGGGTGCCCTGCATTGAGAAGGGGGTTGGACTAGATGACCTGCAAGGATACCTTCCGCTCTATGATCCTATGATCCCAAAGGAATCTGTGGACAAAATCACTCTGTTTGTTCTAGCCAAACATGCAGAATATATAAAAGTTACATGTTCTTCTTGTAATGAGTCAACAGCTACAATAGCAACATGGCCACTTTTGATCCCCCATAAATTATACTGTTTTGGCCATCGGCTGTAAATAAAGTATCTATCTATCTACTAAATTGAAAAAAAAGAGTGAACCCCAGTTATAAGCAGACACTCAATGGTGTGGTTCACTGTCTTTAACTAACTGTAAAGGGGCAGCAATGATATTGGGATATAAAAGCCTAACCACAGGGTTGTTGTGAGGAGAAACTTCAGTATGTAGTACACCGCTCTGGGCTCCTTAGAGGAAGAGCGGGATATAAAAAATGTTAAATAAAAATAAATAAAAATAAATTTAAAAATTGTGTAAAATTTTGTTTAATAAAGAAAGAAAAGACAATAAGGGCGGGGGGACCCATATTGGAAGGTCCCCATTGGATACTAGACTTGATAAAGCAACTGGTGATTACTGAGGTCCTGTCCTCTCTGCTTTGAGTTTGTTGGGATGATACTGTCCCATCCCATGGGATTAGGAAAGAGAGTGTGCCCACAAGGATGGACTTCTGCAGACCTCCCATGGCATGTCCCTTTATCACATGGGGGCACGTTGTTCACGGAGCAGCAATTGGATGAACAGCCCACCCCATGCCATAAAGGGGCATGCCAGGAGGGTGTTAGGACACCCACAGAAGATGTCCCAGGGGGCCTGCTCTTGGTGCATCCATTTTCTAATCCTGTGGATAGGGACAGTATCTTCCAAACTGGCCCACTGATAGACTGTGAGGGACTTTGTGAGTGCTGTGGAGCTATGGGAGTGCTGTGGAGCCGTGGCATTATTTCCCAACTGTGTAATTTGGATCTGGATTAAAACATTTTGGAATGGATGCTTTGTTTTGGCAATAGAAGTGTTCTTATTGCATATTTGTCTGAAGGGAGAGATTAAAGTCCTATTCCGTCAGCATTCTGCCTGTGAATCTGGAGGTTCTACATCATGACTTAGAGTGAGAGCCATTGATAAACCTCTCCTCTATGAATTCATCTAACACCCCTTTAAAGCCATCAAACACAACAGTCATCACTCCATGCTCGGGCAGGGTGAATTCCATACATGAATTACACACTGAGTGAAGAACTTTGTCTTTTGCAAATCCACTGCCTATTAATTTTATTATGGCCTCAAAATAGATTATGGCAGTGATAAAAGCCCCTGACATAGAAGCCCCTGACTTACATAGAATAAGCAAAAGGTTTTGGACTGAACTGCCTAGCGTGTCCCTAATGGTTTAAGTGAACCTGCAGGTTGTGGGGAGTGATATTACGGCATACATGTGATATGGAGAGGATGTGGTATCAGCTGCAGATGGGAGGAGCTGGTGTGGTGATAATCGCAGCTGGCACTCAGTTTTGAAATGTCCCCAATTCCTGTTTCTATCACTGTGGCCTTGCAGCACACAGATAAAGCCCTGTGTCACTGGACTGGAGACTTTTGATTTCCAGACTCATTTCCTTTCCATTCTCAATCCACTTCCCTTCCAGCCAATTGCTATCTAAATTACGATTGGACCGCTCATTCATCACAGCATCAGAAGTGTAGATGGACCCAATGTGTTCTAGCATTGTTTTTCCAGGGCGCTGATGATACCAGAAGAAATTGTAGTTTGATTCATCAACAGAGCAACTGAACTGAAGCCTTTTAGTTTGTGAGAAGTTGGCAAACAGTGGTTGCTGGGTTACTGTCACTGTAGAGCCATTGCCCAGTAAAGCTGAGGGGAGAGAAATGGCAAAGTCAGCTGGGAAGGTAGGAGATGATCTCTGGAGACTGCCCAGAGCCCTCAGACCCTCCCTTCCCCACGCCTGAGAGTTGTCACCCTCTTCATATCCAGGCACTTACCACCCCACAGGGCAATGAGGAAGAGGAGGAAGTGGAGGTCAAAGTCCTCATGGTGGGACTGAATGGTTGAGGCAGCCATGTCAACCTTGAGTTGATGAAGCAACTGGAAAGAAATGGGAAATGTCTTTGTTTCCTGTAAGATGCATCTGTGAAAGGGCAGGTGTGGTTTGTGGGTGGAAGAGAGGATGGGCTGCCCAAACTGAGACTCTTTCGTATTGGTTGAACTCAGCAACAGGAAAAGAACCCAGTCTGAGGAAAGGGGGTGGGGGAGTCCAGCAGCTTCCTCCACAGACAGCTCTTTTGCTCTTGTTCTGGAGGTAGGCTTCTGGCTCCTCCTAAAGAAGTCGTTAGAAGGAGATTGGTTGGCTGGCTGCACCTGCTGCCTTGTGTAGAAACAGTTGCAAGGAAAGGATGATTCTTTGAGCCCATAGTGAGAGTTGGGCATATTTCATAATATGGAATTTGGTACTGGGCATAAAATTTGCTGCTTTGAGAGTCTCAACCTTCATGTAGTTTTTGACAAAAAGGTTTCTAGTCTCAAAATATAGGCTTGCCAATATGACAATGCATATAGAATGGTGGACCCCATCCTGCTATGTGGAGACAAATAGGATATTCATCCCACTCTTGTGAGTTTTCTTGCTGTTTTAACCAAATAGTTTCTATTATTATTAATTATTTATTTTTCGGTGTAAACCACTTTGAGAATTTTTCTTGAAAAGTGGTATATAATGTGTCGTCATAGCTTTCTTATTGCCAGTGTGAATGACATCACCTTCATTATTTTAAAAAGAACCTTTTGAAAAGCATGTGCGAATGGGCTCAGATGGATCAAACCCTACAGTCAGAACTTCCACATAGCCCCGCTGTCCTATGGAGAGGGTGAATTAGGGCAATTGTCCTGGGCCCTGCACCATCACCCCAACCCCAAACTTGATGCCAGCAGGCTGCACCAACCAGGGTTATAAAGCGCAGGGTGGTGGCAGCCTAGAAAGTAAGGGAGAGCACAGGGAGGAGAAGCAGCACAGATAGGCAGGCAAGGAAGGTGGGGCCAGCTGAGTCCCCTGATGCTAGGGCAGGTGTCAGGGAACTTGGCTAGCCCGGCGTCCTTCTCACCCACCCAAGTGAAAGTGTCCCCACAAGATGGGGAAAAGCAGTGCGGGTGAGTGGGTGGTAGAGAGAAGTGCTTGCCCAGAACCTTGGATCAGCCTTTCCCAGCCTGGCTTGCAGCCAGTTCACTGTTGACTAGATGGCATGGAGGACTTGCTTTCTCTTTCCCCCTTTTATGAGAGAGAAATGCAAGCTGGCTGCGAGTGGGGGGAGAGATTGACAAAGGGGTGTTGAAGGAAAGCAGCTGCATCAGGGGGAGGGAGGAGGGAGACTGCTGGCCACTCCCCCCCCCCGCCATGCCTGTGCTCTCTTTCACACACCCCTTCGTCAATCTCTCCCAACCTTACTTGCAACCAGTGATGGATTAACGGAGAGGCAGAGTAGGCATTTGCCTATGGGGGCAAAATTTGAGGAGCAGCAAATTTTTCCCTTCCTCAAATTTTGCCACCCCTCTCTGTGGGCAGCGGTGGCTGCAGCAAAGGTGGCGCGGGCAAGGAGAAAGTTCCCCCTTTTACCTTTTTTGGGGGGGCAGGAGGAAAGGCAAACCTTTTTTGGTTAAGGTAAAAGGGGCAGCCAAAGTCTTTTTGCCTATGGGCGGCAAAAAGCTTAATCCGCCCCTGCTTGCAAGTGGTTTGCAAGATGCAGGGCTTGCTTTGTCTTGTGTGAAAGAGGGAGAGAAAAAGCAAGTCCTCCATCTAGCAGACCAGCTGCAAGCTGAACAGGGAGATGCTGATAAAGAGGTGCACGAAGAAGGCAGACTAGTCCCACCCTGGATTTGGGGTCACCATGAAGTTTATGGCCAGCATCAGGGAGTGTGGCTCTTCCCCCCTCCCCTACACTCGCATTCAGTGTTCTCTCTAATTTTTTTCATTTGTGTGTGGAATGAGTTTTGTTCTGGGTGGCAGTAACAAGGCAGTGTGCACACATATGCATTCAGAGTGGGGCCTTCCTGATTCAACCCGAAAATTAACTGAGTGGACATCAGAAAATGTGTGACCACGCACACATGTGCACGCCTTAGAGAGAACAGTGCTCTCATTTATTCTGGGCCCCGCACCCGCTATGGAACAGTCCTGCTTGGATATCTCTCTGTCACTTCTTCACAGACACTGTGCTTATGAGTGACACCTTCATTGTGAGTAATCAAGTAATATGTATGCATACGTGTGAACTGGCCTGAGGATCAAGAGATATCGGGTCAGGGGGGAAAGTCCCTGCATAGTGCTGGCACTTGGCATGCGAGGTTGGTTGTACTGAGCAGGAGGTAACTGGCCAGTGTATTCTGGGTGTGACTCATGGCTTGGTGTGCCATAGGTTATGAAGAGGATACCACATGCTCATTGCCATGTAGTTATCAGCAGTAGATAGGAGGAGCTGATGATAATCATGTCGCCTAGCATTCAGTTTTGAAACATCCCCAGTTCCTGTCTCTACCACTGTGCCCTTGCAGCACACAGATACAGCCCTGTGTCACTGGGCTGCAGGTCTTTGATTTCCAGGGTCATGCTTTTCTTCCCCTCCATCCATTTTGCAGCCAGCCAGCCTGACCTGTGGGGCTCGTGTGTCTCACTCAGGGATTCCTCATAATAGTTCAAGATTCCAAGTAGCTGTAGCTCTGTTTTCCCAGGGAGCTGACGATACCAGAAGATGTTATAGGTTGTACCAGATGTATCTGAATGTGAGCAGTCAAATGTATACTTTGTCTTCTCAGAGAAGAAGGCAAACGGTGGTTGCTGAGTCACCGTCAGTGTGGAGCCATTGTCTAGTAAAGCTGAGGGGAGAGAAATGGCAAAGGCAGCTGAAAAAAAGCCTGGAGACTGTGGAGAGGATAGCAGTTAGGATACACTGGAGGAAATTGGGTCATCTAAATATGGAGGGGGTCCAGAGCCTCCCCACATAATGCCCGTTGTACCCATCTTTTATCTCGGCACTTACCACCCCACAGCACCACGAGGAAGAGGAGGAAGCGAGGCTCAAAGCCCCCATGGTAGGACTGAGCGGGTGAGGCTGCCATGTCAGCCTTGAGCTGGTGGAGCAACTGTTTTTGCTTCTTGCAAGATGTAACTGTGAAAGGGCAGGTGTGGTTTGTGGGTGGAGGAGGGGAGAGGAAGTGCTGCCCCAACCGAGTCTCATTCCTATTGGAGGAGCTCAGCTACAGGAGCTCAGCTCAGCTACAAGGTCAAATACAGTTTTCATAAGAACGTAAGAATAGCCCTGCTGGATCAGGCCCAAGGCCCATCTAGTCCAGCATCCTGTTTCACACAGTGGCCCACCAGATGCCACTGGAAGCGTACAGGTAGGAGTTGAGGGCATGCCCTCCCTCCTGCTGCAACTGGTACTCAGAGGCATCCTGTCTTTGAGGCTGGAGGTGGCCTATAGCCCTCCAACTAGTAGCCGATGATAGACCTCTCCTCCATGAAGTTATCCAAACCCCTCTTAAAGCCATCCAGGTTGTTGGCTGTCACATCTTGTGACATAATCTTGGCAGAGATTATTCAATTACAATTACATAATCAATTACAAGTTGATTATACATTGTGTGAAAAAGTACCTCCATTTGTTGGTCCTAAATTTCCTGGCAATCAATTTCATGGGGTGACCCCTGGTTCTAGTGTTATGAGAGAGGGAGAAGAATTTCTCTCTATACACTTTCTCCACTCTATACATGATTTTATAGACCTCTATCATGTCTCCCCGCAGTTGTCTTTTTTCTACACTACAACTTTTTTCTACAACGCCCCAGGTGTTGTAGCCTTGTCTCATAAGGAAGGTGCTCTAGGCTCCTCATCATCTTGGTTGCCCTCTTCTGCACCTTTTCCAGTTCTACAATGTCCTTTTTTATATGTGGTGACCAGAATTGTACACAGTACTCCAAGTGTGGCTGCACCATAGTTTTGTATAAGGGCATTATAATATTAGCCGTTTTATTTTCAACCCCCTTCCTAATGATCCCTAGCATGGAATTGGCCTTTTTCACTGCTGCCACACATTGAATCAACATTTTCAATGAACTGTCCACCACGACTCCAAAATCCCTCTCCTGGTCAGTCACTGACAGCTCAGACCCCATCAGCGTATACTTGAAGTTGGGATTTTTCGTCCCAATGCGCATCACTTTACACTTGCCAACATTGAACTGTGTTTGCCATTTTGTTGCCCACTCACCCAATTTGGAGAGACCCTTTTGGAACCCCTCACAATCCATTTTGGATTGTTCCTATCAGCATTTTGACAGAGCGGGGGATGGGCAGGAAGGACAATGTCAACTGACTGAGGAAATTCTGAAGAAGTGTCTCTGCCTGGCAGATAAAGAGGATTGGGGAGGTGGAAAGAAAAGAATGCAGCAATTTTGAGCAGACTTATTCAGGAATAAGCCCCCCTACTCCTCCCCCACCTACTGGCTTTCCCCAACTGTCAATTCCATGCACCCCCTCCCACCCTTCACTGAGAGTTCACCTTCTATTACTAAAGAAATAGGCATTGCATTTGCAATAATATCCACTAGCTGGCTCCCCCTGCTGATGTCAGAGAACTGGCAAAACGTCTAAGCATTTTGGCTTCATTATCAAAACAGTCACGCCCTGCATAACTTTGCCAGCACTTGTTACCCATAAACTTTAATGGGGCAGAAAAACCTTAATAACTTTTGAACCTCTGGTCAAAATCTCACCAAAATGAAAAAGGATTGCCTTCCTAGACATACCTGAACAGATTATATCATTCATTTCCATCAAAATTTGAAAGGACTATATGATATGCCTGGATAAATTTTGGAACCAACAGGTACATATTGTCAGTCTTTAGCACATTTTCATCTTCTGTAACTGTGGCATTTTTAAATCAGATCTCCTTGAAATTAGGCACCTTTGTAGACTTCATCATGTAGATCAAACACAACAAATTTCAGGTTAATATAGCTGAATTTATAAGCAATAGAGTTTTGAGGCTTATCATGGCAGAACTTTTTTTTTGCTCCTCTCACCTTAACTAAAGGGGCACTCCTATGCTCCTTTAATTCTACCACCATGTTGCACACAAAAGGAATTTAGTTTTGAGCACAGAGTTTCCTATTTTGAGAATCTCAGCATTCATGTAGTTTTTGACAAACATGTTTCTAGTTTTTAGGATTGGAAATACAGGCTTGCAAATATGAGGGCAATGTATACACAGACCCCACCTTGACTTTCACTAATGTGAAATTTTCAGTTTTCTTGTTATATTTAATGAAAATGTTTCTAGTCCTTGGAATACAAAGGTAAGTGTATAAGTGTGCTGATAATGCCCGTGAATCTTCAGGAACCTCTTCTGCAGTGGAAGGTGGGTTCATGAATAGGATTTCCAGTGCTCAGGAATCAGTGCATTGCATAACTTTTCATTCTTCACCATAGCTAGCAAAAGCAGAATAAATTATGCAAAAACTCTGTAAAGACATGCAATCCTGGTTCATTTCCATAATTTATACGGGTTGGCAAGTTCCTTTTTCTTAGCACAGAAAGTAGAGCAAATGAAGTTGTCTGATTTTAGCTAACTGTGCATGGCAAAATTAGGGACACTTTTGGGATGAAGTGAATGAATGGTGGGGACTTGAATGGATAAAGGCTTCTCAAAATAGGGTGCATATACAGTAGAGTGCATCCAGTAATTTATGCAGGATAATGTGGATGTCCTCTGTAATATCTGAACATTTATAGTAAATATCTAGCTGGGTGAGGATCTCGTTGCTTGTTGTGAATGTGAACAATGTTTTGCAGGTGCTTGACTTGCCTGTGTGTAGGGGTAAGGAGGTGGTGCTGATGCTGTGGGCATGTGTCAGTGTAATCTTGGGTGGCCAGATCCAACTGCTGAACACGAAAGGGAAATGGTGGCTGGAATCAAGTTTGAGCAAAGAGTCTTCAGTTCCAGCGTGGCCGTTCGAGATTATCCTTGCTTGGAAGTGCTTTCAATGAGGAGGAAATTGTGGCCATGAGTGAGGCCACACAGGCACATGTGTTCCAGGATTTGGGGAATGGAGGAACAAAAGAAGTTTTCAAAAGCCTCCACAGGATGATTGCTAGCCAGGAGCAGAAAAAGGAAATGCTGGGGTCAAGAGCATTTCAAATGGTAGCTGACTCAGGACAGAGGGAGGAATTCCTGGATATATTCTGGAAGTTTACTGAAGCCAGAAAGACCCCATTCAAGGGACTCAGTCAAATAAAGGACTCATGCATTGACAGAGGCAACAAAGATATTACAGGAATTGCCTCTACTACAGAAAACGTCAGCGAGAATCTAATTTAGCTACCTTTAGACAAGAAGGAATCAAATATTGCCTGCATAGTGTGCCTTGAATTTGACTTGAGGAAGATTCACAGTTTGACCCAGGAACTTGGGATGATGTAGCCAAGGAAGCAGCAAGTTATAGACTTTGCTTGCCAATATTCCAAAAGATATTCCAAAGAAGAGCCTTAGACCCAGCGCAGAAGCCTGTGTGAAATAGACTTTGTCTAACAGAAGGATGTTCCAGAAAAGACTATTAATCAGGGGTGATTCTAGGGTAGGGCAGGCAGGGCACATGCCCTGGGTGCCTCTTGAAGGGGGGCGCAAATTCCTAAAATTAATTTTTTTTTAAAAAAAATGGCCACCAAAAACAAAATGGCCACTGCACATGCTCAAATGGCCTCTGTGAGGCCCTAGGCCATGCCAGGCCTCACAGAGGCCATTTGAGCATTCACGGTGGCCATTTTGTTTTCAGTGGCCATTAAAAAAAATTATTTTTAAAAATGGCCACTGCACATGCTCAAATGGTCTCTGCGAGGCCCTAAAGGCCAGCGGTGGGAGGGGTAACCTTTGCAGACGCCCCCCTCCCATGGCCTATAGGAAGCGCCCCGAAGGGGCTACAGGTTAAAAAAAATTTAATTTAATATAATATAAGTCACTGAACACATATTCAGTTTAGCACTATGTACAGAGAATCAGGGCTTGTAAATACTGAGCTGAAGCTTATGAGCTAAGATTGTATTCATTTGCTCTTACTTTGCTTCTTATGATAAGTGAGTTAAATGTGATGTCTTAATAATATGGCTATTAATGGTGAGTTTGTCTTTGAATCAGTGTGAAATCCTTAGTACTAAGGCCCACAGGGAGTTTCTTGCTCTCTTTCTCTCATTTAAACTGTCTTTCTGAAAGACTAGAATATATTCCAAGCAGTGACACAGTTTACTCTGCATATCCTTTAATTATTTTCAGAGTATCTGGGAAAAGCCAAATTCTCCATTTATTTTTAAAACTTATGTAATAGTGATGCTACAAGGCATAGTAGAGAATTAGACGGGCACTTCTGTTTAGTTTTCCAAGTACACCTCCACATAGTCTTTGGGTATTTCATGAGCCCCAGCATACTGAAATTTGTAGTTTTCCGGCATTTTTTGGTCTGGCTATGTCCACTGCTAAATAGTTTTTGAAATTTTAAAAGATTAACGAGCTTGACTTATATTTTTCAGCAGATATTATGGTAAAGTTATCTAAAAGATGGGTGTCAGAGGTTTGGACAGGGGGGCGCAATTTCAGTGCTTGCCCTAGGCGCTATTTTCCCTAGATATGCCTCTGCTCTTAATCCCAGAGTGCAGAGACCTGTGTATCAGCAACATGTTTTTATATGTACTGGAAACCTTGATTCTTACCTGGAGGCTTTACACACAGGGCTTCTGCCCCAAATCTCTTTTAGAACACCAGGAGGTTTTTCACACATGGCTCTGTGCCTCAGGGTATCTGAAGAGCGAATTGCTTCGCAGCAGATTTGAGGCATTTTAATTTGAGGGATTAGATGGACCATTCGTATAGCCATCAGCACCTCCATCAACTCCTTTGGAGAAAGCAGAAGCCCCAGAGTTCTTTTCAAAAGCTGCTGGAAATAGAGGATTTTTTTTTTTTACCCTGGACATAGATTGGGTTAAGCCAGAATTTGCAGCCTCCCTTCAGAGAAAAACAAAGCCCTGTCTGGGACCAGGATCCCTGATAGGGATCATCAGGGACCAGGATCCCTGATAGCCCGCAGGGAGGTCAGGTTAAATCCAGTGAATATGTGCACTGGCACACTCCAATCAGGATTGGATTTTGGGAGAAAGCCCTGTCTGTAAAACCTCCAGTCAAACTTACCTTGAAGTCCCTTCAAGATTTTTGGACCCACTCCACACACAAACTGGGCTTTGTGATGCAAATTCTAGCTTATCTCGACGTATGTCCAGGTTTTAAAAATGCTGGTTTTAAGCTATTTTTTCGGGAAAACACCAGAGAAAATGGGCGAGGCACTGACGTTGAATCATTAGCATGATAAGAAAGATACTCTCTTTACAATTGCAGATCTATGTCTGCAGGGAGCTCTCTCTCCCTGACCCCCATTGGCTAGAAGAAAAACACACCAATGCCTGCCATGTGGACTTGTTTCAAAAGAAAACTGAGAACAGAGGGGAGAGGCTGCTTCCGTCAATGCCCTGAGTGTACTTTGAAGTGGCCTGAAGCCTGAAGCCAAGTGTGAATAACTGAGTTCTCTTTCTTTCAGATGCAGTTTAAGAAGGGGAAACACAGGCTTGAATCTCAGAATAATGTTTATTTTTATGCAAGTGTTCATGCTTGTAAATGCATGTTTTTAATCTGTGCTTTGTTGTAACCAAAGGAGATCAGATTTGGCTTTCCCCAGGGAATTGTTTGCCTATCAGAGACAAGCTAGACTGTTATAGTCATTTTGTAAAGAAGGTGAACCTTGGGGAATAATTCACTTACCACTGAGAAGGGGTGTTTGAAGTTGCAGTGGTGGTGAAATTATTCCTTCTCAGCCAGAAAGTAAAGAGTTTATCTCACCTTTAGATGTGAAGGTGAGGGTGGGGGGTGGGGTTCGTATGTAATGGATTCTCTGTAGAACTGTTTTGTGTCACATAGAAATACAGACACAGACCAATAAAAAGACTCACAGACACACACCTCTCTCTCCATCCAAAACAGACATGTAACCCAGCTAGATTTTGATTTTAATTTTGTGATGTTTCTTACAATTCTGAATTATGGTTCCAAGTGGTTTCTTCAGAATCCAACTCTGCAGACATGAACAGAGGCGTATCTAGGGAAAATAGCGCCTAGGGCAAACACTGAAATTGCGCCCCCTTTCCAAACATCTGACACCCATCTTTCAGATAACTTCACCATAATATCAGCTGAAAAATACATGTCAAGCATATTAATCTTTTAATATTTCACAAACTATTTAGCAGTGGACGTAGCCAGACCAAAAAATGCCGGAAAACTACAAATTTCAGTATGCTGGGGCTCATGAAATACCCAAAGACTATGTGGAGGTGTACTTGGAAAACTAAACAGAAGTGCCTGTCTAATTCTCTACTATGCCTTGTAGCATCACTATTACATAAGTTTTAAAAATAAATGGAGAATTTGGCTTTTCCCAGATACTCTGAAAATAATTAAAGGATATGCAGAGTAAACTGTGTCACTGCTTGGAATATATTCTAGTCTTTCAGAAAGACAGTTAAAATGAGAGAAAGAGAGCAAGAAACTCCCAGTGGGCCTTAATACTAAGGATTTCACACTGATTCAAAACAAACTCATCATTAATAGCCATATTATTAAGACATCACATTTAACTCACTTATCACAAGAAGCAAAGTAAGAGCAAATGAATACAATCCTAGCTCATAAGCTTCAGTTCAGTATTCACAAGCCCTGATTCTCTGTACATAGTGCCAATCTGAATATGTGTACAGTGTCTTATATTATATTAAATTTTTTTTTTAACCTGTAGCCCCTTCGGGGGGCTTCCTAAATGCCATGGGGGGTGTCTACAAAGGTTTTCCCTCACTCCGCTGCCCTCTAGGGCCTCGCAGAGACCATTTGAGCATGTGCGGTGGGCATTTTAAAAAATAATCTTTTTTTAAAAAATGGCAGCTGAAAACAAAATGACCACCGTGCATGCTCAAATGGCCTCTGCAAGGCCTGGCATGGCCTAGGGCCTCACAGAGGCCATTTGAGCATGTGCGGTGTCCATTTTGTTTTCAGCAGTCATTTCTTTTTTAAAAATTTGATTTTACAAAATGGCGCCCCCTTCAAGTGGTGCCCGGGGCACGTGCCCTGCCTGTCCCACCCTAGATACGCCCCTGGACAAGAAGGAGGTGGACTGACCCCACTCCTGATGCTGGCATCAGCATGAGGGGCATGACCAGCAGCAGAGGGCATGGCCAGAGCCCCATGTGCACTCTCATTTGCCTTGGACCCCACTCCCCACACCATTTACAGAACAGTCCTACTTCCATATCTCACACTTCATCACAGACACTGTGCTTCTGAGTGCTGCCTTCATTGTGAATAATCAAGGGGTGAGAAATCAATTGATATATGCATATGTGTGAACTGGCCTGAGGGTTTTAAGACACCCCACAGTGGGAATAGTACACTGTCCCATTAAGATTTAATTGTTTTCATTATTGAGAAGAACTGGCTGAGTCTGGCCTCAGTAGTTGGTTGGAGTTCATGCTGGAAGGAAGTTAGAGATCTTCAATAAAAGAAATCTATTCAAACACAGAAGACTCTCTCTTTTCTGAAAAAGCATTAGATAGTACCAGAAGTGGGGTACAAGAAAAGAAAAAAAGCACACATCAAGGAGATTTAATGTTTAAAAATTCCAGAGGGTCTATAATTCTCAGGTAAAGCTGCTGAATCCTGGAAAATGTTCAAACAGAGATTTGATGTATATATGCTATGCAACAGGCTATGCAGACAAGGAAGATAAGCAGAAAATAGCAGTCTTCTTAAACATAGCTGGGAGAGAGAGAAGCTGTGGATGTCTGTAATAATATGCAACTAACTTGGGAAAAGAGAGACAATTATGTGACTGTGCTATGAATGTTTGCAGACTATCGCATACTTAAAACTGTTGACCCAGTATACAGCAAGCACACAGAAAACAACTAAGGAAAGCAGGATTTTGCACAGAACACCCAAAGACTGGCTGTGCTAGAAAAAGAGCACCAAGGTCCAACAAATATGCATTTGTTCTTCGGAAAAGACTATGCCCTGCACAGGTGCAATGCATACCATCAATTTACTCTTTTTTCCAAGAGTTTGTGCCCAAGAGCAACACACATTCAGGAGAAGACCACACAAGCAAGCGCATACAATTTATCAGGATAATGTAGATGAGAGATCTGAAGAGGAGTTCTGTGTCGGAACTGTGGATACTGAGACTGAAGATGATTAGACTATAGGACTAGAGATTAATGGAAGTGTTATTAAGTATAAACTGGACACAGGCGCACATGTAAAGTGGCTTTAAAATTCATTGAAAAGGTTGAATCGGCAGGCAAAGACTATTTATTAATTGTGGACTACTTTCCCCACTATACCAAAATAGCCTTGTAGGAGGACACAACTGAGTGGCAAGTTAACCAGTGCATAAAAGCCTTTTTTTTTTTTTTTTTTGAGACATGGAATTCCTCAACTGGTAATGTCTGATAATGGCCCACTGTTCTCAGGACATGAATTCCAATGAATAAATAAATGCTAATTTCAATGGTTTTTGCCATGTCACATCTAGCCCAAGCTATTCACAACCCAATGGTCTTGTGGAAATGGGGTTAAGGTTGCAAAACAGTTGCTTTAAAAAGCTGCTGCCTCAAGTGCCGACCCTTGTTTGGCCATTTTGAATTGTAGATCTCCGTTAGCCGATGGTCTTTCACCTGCTGATATTTTGTTTAAGAGATAGCTGTGGACTCAGTTACTTAAGCTGACCATGGTGCATTCTGCTGACAGGGATGTGCACGGAACTGATTTCGTGCACTCACGGGGGGGGGGTTGCTTTAAGGGGCAGGGAAGGGGCTGCCTAACTGCCAGCTCCTGCCCTGCTGCTTACCCCTTGCCAGTGCCCCTGAAAAAAATGAGTGCACAGGGCTGCAGCGTACCTCCTTGCAGCTGGGATCAGCATCACCATGCAAATGGCTTTCTCTCAAGGAGAGAAAGTGAAATAAATGGTGTTCAGGCAGCAAACGGCTGCCTGAAAAGAGGGGGGAATTTGCTCAACTTCAGAGCCGAGCAGTGAGCGAGCCAGGTGATGCCCCTTTTGCAAGGGATGTTACTGGAGGGTAGGGGCCACTGCTGGGAATGGAGACAGGCCACCGCTGCAGATGAATCATGGATGGCACTTTAAAAGGTTAAAGGGGGGGGGGGTACTCTTCCCTCCTTACCCCCTCCACCCTCCCTACAGCCAGCTACTGACACCGCTTCCCATCCTGTCACAGCAGCGGTGATTTTTATAGACAAGGGCGGGGGGATTTCCCCTTGTGCCCCCCTCCCCACGGTGGCAAAAATCCTATTTGTCTATGGGCAGCAATCTGCCCCTGAGTGGAGGAGGGGAGAGGAAGTGCTGCCCCAACTGAGCCTCTTTCCTATTGGAAGAGTTCAGCAACAGGAAGAGAATGAAGGCTGGGCAGAGTGGGGGAGTCCAGTGGCTTGTCCCCCCACCGGTCTTCTGCCCTTGTTCTGGTGGAGGTTTTTTGAAGTCATTCGAGGGGGACTGGTTGGCTGGCTGGCTGCACCTACTGCATTGTCTATAAATACCCTTTCCAAGAAAAGGATTATTCTTTAACCCTATAGCAAGGGCTGGGTATATTCTCCGATTCTCCTACCACATTGCACACAAAAGGAATTCTGTGTGGATCACAGAATTTGCTAATTTCAGCTTCTTTTAGTTTTTGACAAATAGACTCTAGGACCAGACATGAAGGCAATGCATATAGAATCTTACGCATATAGACCCATGCTGTTCCCTATTATGAAGGTATACCTTTCTTGTTGTTTTTAACCAACAATGTTCCTATTCTTTAGGATGGAAAGATCAGTTTGCAAGTGTGTGGGCAATGCCTGGGAAAGCTTGGGAGCCACTTCCCCAGTGGAAAGTGGGCACATGAAGAGGACTTTCAGTGCTCAGGGATGAGTGTCCTGCATATCTTCTTACCCTTCACCAGGGACATAGCAAGGTTGGAGGTGGCACTGTGGCAGGATTTGTTGACTGGCCCCACTACCAACATCACCACTTGCGTTTGCTGCTTCCAGCACTGCTGCCGCCGCTGCCACCACTCACATCATGATGCCTCCCTTTGCTGCCCCTGCTAGGCTGCCCCCTGCCTTTGCCACAGAGCTGGAGAGTGACTGAGCTGGCACAACTTGATGATGTCGCCAAGCCAGGACAACCCATTGCAGTGACCCGGGGCTACCCTGATGCCAGGAGAACAGGCTGCCTTAATGGGGCTGTCTGTTCTTGCTGGTATGGGGCAGCTCCGTTATGCCATAGGGCACTTCAGAGAGTGGGGTAGGGGGACAGGGGAGGTGGTGGCAGGTGGCCAACGGCCACCCGCTGCCCCCAGGCATTTACCCATCCCATCTCCATGGTGGCTATGTCCCTTCTCCTCACCAGAACTAGCAAAACACAACAAATTATGCATAAACTCTGTAAATGCATGCAAGTCTGCTTCATGACCATAATTTATACAGGTTTCCACATTTGAGTTTTTTCTTAGCACAGAATTAGAACCAATGAATTTTTCTGATTTTACCTATTTGTGAATGGCAAAATTAGGGACACTTTTGAGATGAGATGAATGGTGAATCCTGGGTGGGGGAGGCTTGAATGGATATTGGTTTCTGGAAATGGTGTTCATATGCAAAAGAGTGGGCTACATGCTGAGTGCAGAATGATGTGGATGTCCCCTGTCATTTCTGAACATTTATTCTAAATATTAGGTCTGTGCTATTGGGAGTATTGGAATTCTTGATAACACCATTCCCTCCCCCCACCACTGGGAGGCAGCCAATTGCAGGGCAGTTGCCCCAGGTACTATCCCCCCCCCTTTAAATCTTGACCCAGCACTGGTGCAGGGAAGGCTGGGTGGGGGAGAATGCTGGGAGCACCCGTGGGGAGGGCAGGAAGGCATGCAGGGCAGACTGGGGGAAAGTGTGGGGAGGCTGGGGAAAAGTGCAGGGTTGCCTGGGGACGGTAGTTCCTCTCAGAGCTTCTCCCATGGGAAGGACTGCCTTCCTGCCTTCTTCATCTTCTTTTATTAATTAAGCATCAAAACCAGAAATGTTGTATTATCCATTATCATTCTTGCTGTTTTGATGTCTCATTGTCAGTGTGAATTACGTCACCTCCATTATTTGAAAAAGGACATTTGAAAAGCCTGTGCGAATGAGCCGTCATTGATTGCATCCTAGAGTCAGAGCTTCTGTATCTCGCTTTCACCTCATCACAGTCACAGTGCTTTTGAGTGACACTTCCGTTATGAGTAAGCATTCAAGTGATGAGAAATCAAGTGATATATGTTGGAGATGAAGTTCCAGTGCATCGACCTTTTGCACCAACTGTCCTAATGACCACTAGGGGCATTGGGAGTAGAGACAGTGAGTCAGGGTCTCCCTATCTGTCCCTACTCTATGACCCCTGAACTGACTCTGCAGCACTTCCTGTCCTGAGTCACAATCCTTCCTTTCCTCCTAGGGAGCAGATGGAAACATCTCTCTCTCTCTCCTTACCTATCAACTATGTAGTCCTTTAGATTAGAGATAGGTCTTTCCTATCTAAGTGTATTTAACCAATAAATGTTTAGTGTTTAGTCATACAAGGATCTCCATGTGTTTTCTCTAAATAGCTGCAATATCCAAACCATCCTCTGCTACCTACTCTGTAACTGGAGTGTGTGCTCATTCCTTAGTGCTCTGCTGTTTTACCTATTGTGGGTAAAAATCAACAACCTCTAACAATATATGCATACGTGTGAACTGGCCTGAGGACCATGAGACACCCCAAGGGGTATTTGGTCAGTGGTGGAAGCCCCTCCATAATGCTGGCACCAAGTGTGTCAGGCTGATTGTACAGAGCTGGTAACTGGCCAGTGTATTCTGGATGCAGAGCAGGGGCGTAACTACCATTAGGCAATGGGAGACCATTGTCTTGGGGCCCCACTGCCTCGAGGGGCCCCCCAGAGGCACGTCACATGACTACCCGTCCACCTGTGTTGCACCCCCTATGAATTATGTTGAGTCTCTTGGAGATCGGCAGTAGCAGAGAGTAAAAAAACCTAGATTCAATGTGAACTAGATATTCACTGTATTCATAATGGGGATGTGAGTGCACTATATACTGTGAAGTGTGTTTGTGTGTGTATATCAGCGAGGGGCCCATTTTAAAATCTTTTCTCTGGGCCCACTCCAACCTTTCTACGCCCCTGATGCAGAGCATGCCTTGGTGTGCCCATAGGTTGCGAATACTACAGAGGAATACTACATCCGCACTTGCCATGTAGTTTGCAGCAGCAGATGGGAGAAGCTGATACTAATCATACCTGGCACTCAGTTTTGAAACATCCCCAGTTCCTCTCTGTATCACTGTGCCGTTGCAGCACACAGATACAGCCCTGAGTCGCTGGGCTGCAGGTCTTTGATTGTCAGGGTCATGTTGTGTCCTTCTGACTGCCATGCTGGAGTCAGCCAGTCTTTGCTGTGGGAGTCTAGCATCTCTTCCAGCTTCTTCTTGCTAGTAGAGTAGAAGATTCCAAGGGGTTGTAGCTCTGTTTTGCCAGGGAGTTGACAATACCAGAAGAAGTTGTAGCTTGCACTTTCTGAATGTGAGCAGCTGAATGTATGCGCTGCCTTCTCAGAGAAGTTAGCAAACAGCGGTTGCTGGGTCACCGTTACTGTGGAGCTACTGCCCAGTAAGGCTGAGGGGAGAGAAATAGCAAAGTCAGCTGGGAATGTGAGAGAACAGCCTGGAGACTGTGGCATAAAGGAGTCAATGGAAGAGGATCGCAGATAGGACATGCTGGAGGGAATGGAGGCATCATGGAGGGGGTCCAGACCTTCCCTGCCCCATGCCTGAGAGTTGTGCCCGACCTCTTCACATTCAGGCACTTACCACCCCACAGGGCAATGCAGAAGAGGAGGAAGTGGAGCTCAAAGCCTCCATGGTAGGACTGAGCGGGTGAGGCAGCCATGTCAACCTTGAGCTGATGTCGCAACTGGAAAGAAACCGGAAGTGTCTTTGTTTCCTGCAAGATGTATCTGTTGAGGAGCAGGTGTGGTTTGTGAGCGGAGGAGGGGAGAAGAAGTGCTGCCCAAACTGAGATTCCTTCGTATTGGAGGAGCTCAGCCACAGGAAGAGAACGAAGGCTGGGCAGAGTGGGGGAGTCCGGTAGGTTGTCTCCCCACAGCTCTTCTGCTCTTGTGGTGGGCTTCTGGCTCCTTCTAACACCATCTAGTTGTTAGAAGGTGGCTGGTTGGCTGGCACACTTGCTTCCTTGTTTATAAATAGTTCCAAGGAAGATATGGTTCTTTGACCCTGTAGCGAGGGCTGGGTGCATTCTATGATTCTACCACCACATTGCACACAAAAGGAATTTAGTGTTGAGCACAGAATTTGCTATTCTAAGCATCTCAGTTTTCATGTTGTTTTGGACAAATATATTTCCAAGTCTCTAGGACTGCAAATATAGTCTTGCAAAAATGAGGGCAATGTACAGTATATACAATATTGGATCATAATAGTTCACACACTGGCTGCACACTATTCTGAAAGTATAGTTTTCTTGTTGTTTTTACCAACAATGTTCCTTGTTCTTAGGATACAAAGATAAGCATTTGGGCAATGCCTGTGAGAACTCAGGAGCCACTTCCTCAGTGGGAAGTGGGAACATGAATAGGATTTCCAGTGCTCAGGTTTGAGTGCCCTGCATTTTTTCTTCCCCTTCACCAGGGGCATAGCAAGGCTGGAGGTGGCGCTGGGGCAGGATTTGAGGATGGACTGTGCTGCCACCATCAGTGTGTGTATATGTGTATGTGTACATATGCAAAAGTGTGGGGTGCATAGTGTGTGCAGGATGATGCAGATATCCCCTGTAATTCCTGTACATGTATTGCAAATTTCAACCAGGGTGAGGATATTGTTGTTTGCTGTGAAGCAGGGTGGATTTGATTTAAATCAAACTGATTTAAATCACGATTTAAATCATGATTTAAATCACTAGCAGGGTGGATAAAAATCAATGATTTTTTTAAAATAAAAAATAAAAAAATGGATTTAAATCAAAAAAATCTGATTTACATCAAAAAAATCCGATTTAAATAAAAAAAATCTGATTTTACCACCCCAACTTACCACCCCACAGCACCACGAGGAAGAGGAGGAAGCGAAGCTCAAAGCCCCCACGGTAGGACTGAGTGGGTGAGGCCGCCATGTCAGCTTTGAGCTGATGGAGCAACTGTCTTTGCTTCCTGCAACATGTAACTGCGAAAGGGCAGGTGTGGTTTGTGGGTGGAGGAGGGGAGAGGAAGTGCTGCCCCAACTGAGCCTCTTTCCTATTGGAGGAGCTCAGCTACAGGAAGAGAAGGAAGGCTGAGCAGAGTGGGGGAGTCCAGTGGCTTGTCTCCCCACCGCTCATTTGCTCTTGTTCTGGTGGTGGGTTTCTGGCTCCTCCTAAGGAAGTCGTTAGAGGGAGGTTGGTTGGCTGGCTGCACCTGCTGCCTTGTCTAGAAATAGATCTGACTCTTTGACCCTGTAGCGAGGGCTGGGTGTATTCTACGATTCTGCCACCACATTATAAAATATGGGATTTGATATGGGACACAGAACTTGCTGTTTTGGAGAATCAATGTTTCCAGTCTTTAGGAGATAAAGATAAGATTTCAAATGCCTGTGGAAGTCTCAGGAGTCCCTCCTCCAGTGGAAAGAAGGTCCCTGAATAGAGTTTACCATGCACAGGGCTTCAGTGTCCTGCATGGCTCTTCTTCACCCTTTGCCCTGGCTAACAGGAGCAGAATAAATTATGCAAAAACTCTCTGAAGGCATGCAAGTAAAGGCACACCTGCTCAACTTCCATCATTCATACAGGTTTCAACATCCAGCCTGTTTGGGTACAGAATATAGGTTATGCTGGTGTAGAACGTTGATTTGGTTTTTGGAGTCCTGTTCTCCAAGCTTTGTTTCAGCCACTATGGTGTGGTGCATGCATGTTAGATGTGGGTTGCCCAGGTTCAGCTTCTGGCCCAAGCATGTGATTGCTGGCTGTGAAGTGTGTCGCCAAGCCAATTCCTTGCTTTTGTCTGACTGGGGTGGCACTGCCTTCACTCCTATGCCCTGTAATGATGGATGGGGGCAGGGTGTGTGTCTGTGCAGCCACGATTTGCTAAGCAGGAGGAGGCTAGAGGCGGCTGCCATGGAGAGCTCTTTAAAGAAGCCTCCATGTGGGGGCTGCCTTGTGTTTGCTCTACTGTTTCGCTTTGCTAGTCTCACATTTCCCTCTCCACTGTAGTCCGAGCTGTCAAACACTCAGAGAACAATGACAGATGCCTCTTTGTCAGTTATCATTATTCATCACTAGCAAAAATCCCCATTGAGAGGGTTAGCGGTGATGGAGGAGAATATCTTCTCCTCCGCTCCACCTCCGACTATCCAGGCCTTGTTCATCCCAGCCCTCCGACCCAGTGGCTCTCTACGCCAGGCCCACCCCCATGCCAGCAACACCCAGGGGTGGCTAGGAGAATAGGATGTAGAGTGTGGGGTTAGTCTGCATGCTTTTACTGCCTTTGCTGAATTAAAATTCACCACCGTTATCTTGTGCCTTATGCAGTAAAACTATGAATGGCCAAGAGTTGGCTGAGTTATTGTTATTTTATTATTATTATTATTATTATTATTATTATTATTATTATTATTACATTTATATCCCACTCTTCCTCCAAGGAGCCCAGAACGGTGTACTACATACTTAAGTTTCTCCTCACAACAACCCTGTGAAGTAGGTTAGGCTGAGAGAGAAGTGACTGGCCCAGAGTCACCCAGCTAATTTCATGGCTGAATGGGGATTTGAACTCGGGTCTCCCCAGTCCTAGTCCAGCACTCTAACCACTACACCATGCTGGCTCTCATTTTTAATTTTCACTTTTAATGTCCATTGCCTGCTTGCTTCCTCTCCTTTAGAACTGGATGACTGTCCCAGGCTGCTGCTGGACATCAGTTGAGTCCCCAGGATTGCAAGGGATATAGCCCAGCTGACAAATGACTCAGTCATCTGCCTTTGTGCTCCTCCTCCAAAAGTAGGAGCAGCAACGCTCCCATTGAGGAAGGTACCCTTGGGATTTTGGAATCCTAGACCGTTGCCAAGGTTGCCTCTACTGATCAGCTCTCACTGCAGCCTCCAGACATATCCAGGCCACAACTGGTTGGATATGCCTGGTTAGCAACCCCTGCTAACTTGGCAAAGAGGCACCGTTTTAATGTGGTGATTCTCTTTATTGAGCAGGGGGAGAGTAACTGGTCCCATCCACCCCCAGCACAGTACCTCCAGTGACTGTTGCTGGTGTCTGTCTTATGTCTCTTTTTAGATTGTGAGCCCTTTGGGGACAGGGTTGCATCTTATTTGTTTGTTATTTCTCTGTGTAAACCGCCCTGAGCCATTTTTGGAAGGGCGGTATAGAAATCGAATCAACAGCAGCAGCAGCAGCAGCAACAACAACAACAGTGGAGCTAGCAAGAAGTGGCTTTGCGCCTCCCACATCCAGCAGTGGCACTGGCTTAGGAGTGTTTTTTCTCCTTCAATCAGTTTATCAGTCAATATTTGTCTTGCATTCTGGCTAAGGCTTGAGTGGCTTTTAATGAAAGAGCAGGCTAATCAGCTTTCATACTGACATTCAGGGTTGCTGGCATCACTACACTACGCCACATGTTTGACTCCTGAGAATGTAAGGACATGTAGTTAACCGAAAGAACACTACCCAGAACTGGTATGAAGTCTGTGACCTCCATTCACGATGCAGGAGCTTGCCACAATTACTTCCCCCTCTTCATGCCTATCCTATGGGTAGCACAGAAGCAGTAGGTACCTATATGGATTTAAGCTAGTGCTTCTTGAAGAAAGAAACAAAACAAACCTCTTTGCAACAAGGAAAAGAGTTACTGAGGAGGGGGAAAAAATAAAGAATATAAAATCAGGCATATTAAACACAACAAAACCATGCCAGCTTAACACTCTGTCCTAATGTAGATGGTGAAGCCTAAATGACAGGGCATGTGTTGTTAGAATATTTAAATAGACTTTTGTTTCTCTCAGTGAGAGAGAGTGTAAAGATCTTTCTCTGTCATGCCTGGGCACACAACAGATTTGTTAATAAGTAGGCAGGATTTTGTGGAAAGGATCTTCCTGGCACTTAGGACAGAATGGCATCACAAGGGCATGTGATTTAGAACCAATCAAAAGGTTTTATATTTCAAACCAGAACAAAGGGACTCAGAGCTTAGCAATGGGAACAGAAAGAAGGGTGACAGATTGGCCAACGCAATGAAGAAAAGTATTCAACGTCTTTTCAGTAGGTGTACTTTCAGTAATTTCCCTCATAATGTTGGTCATTAACACTTGTTAGGTACGTATAATTTGCACAGCGCACACACACACACACACACACACACGAAGAAAGAAAGAAAAAGATTGTGCAATGTGTCAAGCAGGAAGCTCAATGTGAGGAAATGCAGCAGGCAATGTGAAAACTTGCAACCCTTTGACTGAGGCAGAACGATACTACAGAGGGTATTGTGTCTCATCCTCTGCAAGTCTTCTCTCTCATACGTGGAGAACTGCACGGCTCAGCCCCTTCCCTCCTTTGTGCTGCCTTCCTCTGCAGCACCTGCTTCTGTGATGCTTTTTGTGGTTTTGAGGTTAATTCACAACACCTTCCGGGCCAGCTCTTATGTTCGCTACGTTGACATTTCAGCCTTTATTTCCTCTGCTCTGTGGTGTGTAGTTGTTTTGTTTAGTGAGTGATAAGAGCAGGTTGATACAATGCATGTTTACACAGAAGTAAGTTCCATTGGGTCTCAGTGGGGTTTACTTCCAGATATAAGTAAGTTTAGGATTGACACCCAAGTTGATATGGTCCATAGGTGGAGAGAAGGCATGGTTGAAAGCTATGTTATTGGTCCAGCAAGCCAGCCTCCTCTTTCCCCGTTGTTTTCTTCAGGCCTGCTTCCAGACAGTTATTCAAGGAGTAAAAGGTTGAGGTTCCAATTGCTGCAGTTTTCCGTGGGATGATGATGTGTGGAGTCATCCTGTTTGGAAGTCTGGAATCAACCATCAACTCTTTTCCTGGACCCTCCCATTGCAACTGTTCAGGGGGAAACAAATAAGCTCTTTTCCTGGACAAATGCACTTGAAGTCCAATTCTGGGTGAAACAAAAATCCACCTTCAGCCCCCACCCACAGACCCACATGGCCACTGCAAAAGGAGGCTAGACATATTAATACATTTCTGAGAGACTGTATGGGGTAGCGGTTAGAGTGCTAGCCAATGACAGGGGAGAGCTGAGTTCTTCAATTTCCTTCTCAGCCCAAAAGCTCCTTGGGCCAGTTTCTATGAGCCGGACCTACTTTACAAGGTGGTTGTGAGGAGGGTATGTACTGTGCCCTGAGTGCTTTGGAGGGAGGGAAGGATAAAAAAAGTAATAAATAAATAAAAAGTGGAGAAGCTCGCCAGACATTTTAGTGGTGAGTATATATTATTGCTCCTTAGTCTAATCAATGTCCTGGCTAGCAGAGCAAGCAATCAAGATTTAAAGATGTTCTAGCAGATGGGCCAGCCATTAAGACAAATGAGTCACTATGAAGTGCATATTGAAACCAGTGTAAACTGGGCTGCTTCAAATCCCTCTGCTGTAAAGCTGAATGAACAGATATTTTACTAGGGTGAATTATGCAGAACCAATGGAGGGCCTTATTGAACACAGAGCACAACAGCCTCCAGCCCAGAGACTGAAACTGGGGCAAGTTGTGAAGGAGGGTCTGAACGCAACAGAGAGCACACCGGAGGGGAGAAGAGAAATGACGACAGAAAACCAAAGAAGAAAATGGGGCTGTAAATTTGGGGAGGGAGGAATTGTGTGAGAAATGCAATTTTAAAAAGGAGGCAGAAAGATGTTAAACCTGAGATGGCAGATGTGGCACCACACAACACTCAGATATAATACAAAGTTCAGGTAAGAATTAATCTACCTACTTTCCATGCATCCACCACCTTGGATTGGGGTGCAGAACATCATCACGAGCCACACCTTTCAGGTGTCCCTGTGTGGCAAAACATCTGTACCAAATTTGGTGCAAATTGGTGCAGGCATTGCAAAATTGTTGGGGTGCACACGCATGGGCGGACGCTGGACACACAGACAGCAAGGTGATCTCATAAGGGTACTTTCCATGCAGAAATTAGGCTAAAGATGGACCCTGAGCACCACCAGCAGGGGTGTAGGTATAATTGAACAAGAGGAAGAGGAGCCAGGGGTGTAGCTGAGGGAGAGAGGGCCCATGTCCACCCCTCTCCCCAGCGGCCCCTCAGAGTAAGGGAGTTAATGAAGATAACAGGGAGGGTTGGATCTGGGGGCCCCTCAGGAGCTGGGGGCCCTGGGTTCTTTGAACCCATCCACTCAATTATAGCTACACCCCTGAGGGGAGTCAAATGTCCCTGGGCCCTTGAGGGAGAGGGAACCTGTTAGCTGCTCCTCACTTTCTGTTAGCTGCTCCTCACTTGCTCCTCACTTTCCTCTTCTGCCTCTCCAAAGAAGAGTGCAAGGACCCCATTTTCACTATTTGTCCTGAGTAGGGGGGGCACGCCATCCTTGCTACCAGCTGGAAGGGAGGAAGCTTCAAACATGCTCTCCTGTGTGGACCACACCTACTCCTGGCAGGCCATTTCCCCATAAAGGGCCAGCTGACACATGAATATACACCAGTACTTTGGCTGCAGAACACTGGGATAGAGGAGCAGGAAGCGGGTACTGTTTTAATCCTTTCTGTAGGAGACCAACATACTTAATGCTAGTTCTGGCGTGGCAGTGCTTGCAGGACGTTTGTATGAGAATGATGCAGTGGAAGGATAGTTCCAGCAGGTGGCGCTGCAGAACTATGCCACTCTATTCTGGGGCTGAAAAGCAAGGGATTTAATGCCCCATCAAGGTTTTTTGAGGACCCTGGAGAAAGCAATAAAAACTGACCCAAACCCAATGCAAAACAAAACAAATTGCCACAATAATAATATTCCACTCATCACTCATATTCATTTACGAATGCATTTTAGGCTTTAGGAGATGGAATGCATAATTTAGTTAGCAATGGCAACATGTTACAGAAATAAAGAATTAGCAATTTAACATTTAAATGTTAAATGTGGTACGAAAACAATATGCCACAGGTAATCTTTTTTCCGTATTTAGCCTCTATTTATTTTGCTGCTGCCCCCCAGCCCCCGTAGACACATATAGATAGACATGGCTTTTTGAGATGAGAAGGTACTTTACGAGGTCATTAAAAGTCATCACAACCACATCTTCTAAAACATGCTCAGCAAATATAACTACCAGTTATTGTGATGTGGTATGTAAGAGAACAAAAACCCCGTTCCATATGAAGGCAGTCCCAGTCTATTGTCCCAGTTATCTGTATGTTCCGCATGTCCTGTGAGACATATGATGGATTGTGAAGTGCTGTTAGGGCAGAGTTCAGCTGAATTGTCAAGCGGACCAGCCCCACACCCTGCCCTGATCTGCTGCCCCAGAGATGTTGCCTGCCTTGCTTATTTGCTGCTTCTGGTGGTGACTGGCATCTCATGCTTCTTCGTGTTTTCTAAGAAGCGATGGCATGGAGAACTGGGACCCCGGTAGCCACGACTGTGATCAAGGAAAGGTTTGGTGGCCACCTTGTTCTGGCAGCGTCCCTGTGCTTTTAATGGCATCCTGGCATGCAAAAATTAAGTAGGTGAATGCTAGGAAAGATTTTACTTGCTTAAAAAAAAAAAAAAGTTGGCCTGCTGTTAAAAGCATAGGAGCAAGGCTGATTTAAAAGAAAGCAAGAAAAAAGACAGCCACTCAAGGGCCGGGGGGGGGGGGGGAAAGGGTGAAATTTCTTTTATTACAGGGGGTGGGTTCACACGTAATGCCAAATCTCCAGTTCCGCGGAGCTGCCAGTCCCCCAGGGACGTGCCCGCCCTCCTTCTAGTCTCAGGAAGGCTATGCCGAGATTGGGCCTGTTGTAGGAACCCGCCAATCTTGACCCATCCAACCCTCCTTGTGGTTCAGAACCCAACACCTGCCCCGCCCTCACTTCAGAGCTCTGTTACAGATGTTGGGTTTAGTGCTGCAAGTCAGGGAGAATACGCTGAGATGAGTGGGCTTGTACAACATGCCCAATCTCAGCACAGCCCCCCTGAGACCGGAAGTCGGGCATGTGCTCATTCCTAGGGCTCTGGCACCACTGCCAAACCTGGGGCTTGGTGCATGGGGTGTCGGCAGAGCTTTTTCCAGCGGTTGGGGGGCGGGAGTGGCAAAGACTGCGATCCTATGCCCACTTAACTGGGAATAAGCTCCACGGAATGAAACGAGACTGGTTGCATCTGGGAGGGGAGATTGCCTCCTCTTACCTGCTCAAGTCCGGACACCCATGGTTTGGTCTGCATGGGAACCCACACAGTGAGGCTGTTCTCACAACTGCGCAAAACTGGGGTAACTAAGGGGACCCAGCCCGGTTTTGCGTGGTCATGTGCAGCCCCGGGAGCCACGCGGCTTCGGCTGATAGCCCTCCGAACTCCCTCCCCTTAAACAAGGTCAGCGGAGCTAGCGCTAAGGGTTAGCTAGCGCCCCACTAACCCCATTTCCCTGATTGTGAGTCGCCGCAGCACGGCTCTGCACCGCACTGCGGCAATCCACTAGGAGCTACAACAAGCCTCCCGGTGTCGGGGAGCTCCCCAGAATGCCTTGCACACTCTCGTGGGCCGTTTCGGGACTTCCAGGGACCAGGTGGCCCCCACCCCTGCCGCCGCAACCGGCTCTGTGACAAAGCCAGTAGTCATGTGGGCGGCTGATCCGGCTGCCCAGGGAGGGCTGAATGCTGGTGTGCGGGGAGAGTGGGTCAAGCCCGCTCTCCCCGCCAAACCCCTTCCGGCTCTCCACGGTGCTCGTGTGGAGAGCCTCAGGGTCTGTTTTAGATGCCGTGATTTGAACCCATGTTGTTGGTTGTAGGGAACCTGGGGAGACAATTATTTGAGACTGATTAATCTGGGGAAAAAAGGGTGCGGCCTGATGTGTTTATACATCTTTACATCACATCCAAAATACCACATCTTGGTAGTTATTTGTACTAATTAATACCATCTGCTTGCTCTAAATTCTTCAGAAATCGCTACCTTGGATTAGAATGCCTGCTTCTTTCATGGGCACATATTGAAAAGATGAGGGGGAATCCACTATGTATAGCAAGGTGGTTACAGGAGAGATCAGTCCATGCTGAGAGCGCTTTTTGGATAAAGAGTACAATGGCTGAGGGAAATGACTCAAAGTAGTCCCATTGAAATTAGAAGGACAAGTTAGGCTAACTCATCCTTTTAATTTCAATGGGACTACTTTGAGCCATTTCCCGCAGCTTGTCAGCTATGGACCTTGAGGCAGGCAGGCCCAATTCCATGGGTCATATCAGTGGCTGTCTAGGATGGCAGAATTCCAGGGACTCCCAGCTGAGGCAGCCCCTTACCCCCTTCTCCCAAGCAAGTGAAAGGAGCAAAAGCTTCTACGGGATGACCTGCTTGCTTGTATGGAGGGGGGCGGCAATCAAGAACATCCTTAAAGAGGAAACACAGCTGACCCTTCCCACCCTCATAGTGGGGCGGGGGGGGAGGAGGCAGGGGAGGGGAAAGAAATTTTCAGTCATGGTACCAGTGTCCCCTCTAACAGGGATTCCCAGATGTTGTAACTCCCAGAATCCCCAGCTGCAATGGCTTTTGCTTGGGGATTATGGGAGTTGTAGTCAACAACATCTGGGAACAGGGGAACCATCATAGTCTGAGCCACCTTAGAATTTCTTCTTGGGTTTAATTCTTTGCTTGGTAAGAGATTGATAGCATGAGTTTGCCGGATACTCATACAAATTGTTCCCCAAACCCGTGGGGGTGGGGTAGGGGGGCACTCTGCAGGTATTATCTTAAAATTGCAAACCCACCTTCACCCCAAACGAGTTTCCCAACGAGAAGACACCTAATAGGTGCAGCCAGCTTCCTAATACTGTATCTAGACTCTGTGCAGGAGGAGGGCTTCCCCTATTGAATTTCTGCCTGTCACACTTCTGTCAAAGGCATAGAAATCCTGCCACCAAAAGGAGGCAGAGGAAGAGAGGCAATCCTGAATGAGAATCCCAAGGCAGGGAGGATGGGCTGACCATTCTTCTTCATCAATCAATCATCCTCACCCCCCTTCCCCCTTTCCCAACTCCAAATGTGCTTCGAGATCATAATGGGGCGCGGGGGAAGGCGGCAGCGATGAGCAAACGGAGGGGCTGAGAACGGGAAAACAACGTGTTTTTTGCTGCTTAACAGGGAACAGATGGCGCGAAAGGGCTGCATCTCCTGGGGGGGCCGGGATTAGGGAGGGGGGATGGGAGGGGGGCAGCCGAGACAGCACCGCGAGGATTAAACCCCTCATCTCCCGGTGGCGAGCAAAAGAAGGCCTCTCCCGCAGGCCACGCCCTCTGCCCCCTCCCGTCATCCACACAGCGGGCTCATCTGGCAAGGAGAAGCGAGGAGGGAGCGGAAGGATCCCTGAAGTGGTTGGTCCGGGACGGCGGCGGCGGCGCTTTAAAGCACTGCCGCTACTGGCGGAGGAGGCCCGGCGGACGACGGATGAGGGAGGGCTCACCACCAGCACCACCAGCGGCACCTCTTTCCACCCTGAGATCCCAACCTCCATGTGCCAGAAGAAGCCTTTTCCACGGCCAGGCCAAGCCTCAGCTGTGGAACATGAAATCATTCCTCTGGGCACATGCAGAGTCCACCAGTATCCACGGCCCCCACACCTGCCTGGCCATTCCAGGAAGAGAAACTGTGGCCCCCCTTCTTTAAAAACAGCAGCAGCAGCAGCATCAACAACAAAAGTACTGATGTCAGTGGGGAGTCCTGCCCTAAGCAGAACAGCACATGCAGATCTTGGCAGACAACATTGCCTCCTCCAAGGAAATCCTTGCGCATTGGTGGGCTTGGAGCAGTGAGACACTCTCCACAGCATGCACCAGGGCACTGTGTGCCAGCATGCTGGGCCAGCAGCCTGGAGTAATCTCCCAGCAAGCTTTTCCACCAGCACAACACCCATATCCAGGATGTGTTTTCTCGGTGCCACGGCCAGCCACCGACCTCCACATGCCTCTACATGGTTCCCCTGATTTTAGCCTCACCGAGGTTGGTTAGATTGGTTAGGTTTGGGTGAGTGGCCCAAGGTCATGGCATAAGCTTCTTAGCTGAGTGGGGATTTGAACCCAGGGCTCTTTGGTCCTAGTCAGACATTCTAACATCTCTATCACACTGTCATAAATGGAAACAAATTACATAAGCCAGCCAACCCTGTACTTTCACTGGAAAACAGCCTTTTTGCCAAAATGAATGTCAAAGTAGGAAATATATATTTTATGATTAACACTAGCACAATGCCCTTCAGTATTATGGGTGAGGTGAGTGAAGGAAGGAAGGATCTATATATGACATACTGCCCCCACCTCCACCCCCTTGGGATGCTTGTGACTGGTGGCCAAGCTACTCAGTGACAAGATTAGATAGCAGGCAGGCTTTTGTCCCCTCTGCAAGAGTGCCCCCATAGTGCAGCGTGTGACTTCCTGTCTTCCCAGTAATAGCTACAATTACATGAGGAACAGAAGAGGTGTACACTAAGGGACACCACACTAGAGGCACTGGACTTAAATATATCCTCTGCCCCAGTGAACCCTGGGACTGGGGTCAGGGGCAAATGCCCCCTCGCAACTGTGTCCTATGTTGGTCACACTGGAGCGTAACAGAATATTGGAATTTGTTTTGAAGTAACGGAAAACATTTTAGTGGCGTGTTTGGAGAACAGATTCCACACTGCATTTTCTAAAGAGGGGTCCGTAAATTGCAAAATATATCTGGCTTCAAAAATGTGTGTGTGTGTGTGTGTGTGTGTGTGTGTGTGTGTGTGTGTGTGTGAGAGAGAGAGAGAGAGAGAGAGAGAGAGAGAGAGAGAGAGATCAGGTGGTGTTAAACAGGCAAATACTTCAGTTTCAAATACTGTGACAAAATGTCAGTTAAATTTTTAAAAATATTCAATGAGAAAGAAAATCACATCCAAGAGCAGAAGTTGCCTAGTGACAGAATTCAAAAATGACAATTCTGGAAATTTGGGTGCCCTGACATCACTCTGTTGAAAGATACTAAGTGAAATCACTATTCCCTCTCTGTACCTTAGTTTCCCTAACTGCATAATTGAGATAATAGGTATAATCCCAAATCATTAAAATAAATGACACTGTTGCCATCTCACTCAAGAAAATGTGGATTATAGCCTTCCACTTCTGTTTTACATTGTTCAGTATATGTGGATGGATAGTGCTATTACTGGTATGTTGGTGGTTTTTTCTTTTTTAATCTTGATTTCTATTGAGCATTTTAAAAGACGACATTCTGGCCTATGACATGCTTAGGAAAGAACAATAGGCAAATAAAAAGAGTGCAGGCAGTTCCAGTCTAAATGCCACCTTGTTTACCACAGCAGGGAGTTCTCACAGTTTTCTACACCAAAACATACAGGCATGCCTCCTCCAAACCCTTCAACCTCTCTATCGCCCCTTTCCCCTCGCAAAGTAATTTACAGATTTCCAACTCGTCATAACAGCCCTGTGAGGAAAGTTGCTACTTGAATGTTGCAGATGCAAAATGGGGGTTGTGAGCAAGTGATTTGCCCAAGGCCACCAGCTGAACCCCAGTCTGAAGAAGGCTATGAACCTTTCCCTCCCAGGACACAGCACCTGCCATGCCAGAGTACGCTACTGGACCATGTGTAGCTAGGCATGCGAGTTAGTGATGATTTCGATATATGTCAGGGAAGGGAAGGGTTATTCCTCAGCACTGGAGCATTCGGGAGTGGGAGGGAAGGAGCTGGTTGCCACTTACTCATGACTGCAAATTCCAGGGAACGTGTTTCATGTTCAGGGGATCACAAATAGAAAGGGGAAAACGTGTTAATTAAGACAGAATACAGATGAAGGGGGAAAGGAGAGAAGAAAAGGGATATGAGGAGACAGGAAAGGTGAAGTGGAAGGAGTGTGAGGTGCAGGGTGGGAAAAGACGTAAGGCTCTAGGATGCGAGGTCACCATCAGTGATCCCTGTAGCAAGGATTCCCAGCTGTTCTTGACTACAACTCCCATCATCCCCAGCCAAAGGCCACTGCAGCTGGGTATGATGGGAGCTGTAGTCAACAACATCTGGGAATCCCTGCTACAAGGAACACCAGTCATCATGTCAGGGAACTCCTGGGGTGCAGTTCAGGTGTCTTAGCCTGTGTGTGCGTGCGGAGTCTGTGTGTGTGTGCACATGAGCAGATGTGACATGAGCTAGTCCAAAACAATGTGGTGCCTGAGGTGTAAAATGGCTCTTACCAGCCACAGTAAATAGATACAAAAATAGCTTAAATAGCTGACAGCTTGCTGCCCCTCACTGGACCTCCAAATCTGCCACCTGAGATGGCAGCCTCACATTGCCTAATGGCAGGACCTGCTATTCTGGGCATTGGACACAGACCATATTGTAGGAGAGGGATTTGCTAGCATCTTAAGGTGACTGATTCTGCAGCCCTATGCACACATGCCTGGGGGAAAGCCCCACTGAACACAGTCAGATTTCTTGCTGAGTAAACCTGCCTAGGTTTGTGCTGCAAGTTTCCCCGTTCCCCTCCTTTGCAATCAGTGGTCAGAATCAGAGGTCAGAATCACTTCTTGGCCTTTTGGCTAAGATCAAGTGTGTGTAGAAGTCTTCTCCAAGTGAGGCATAAGTTTCCGCAAGATCCCTAGATGAGTGACTGGCATAGCAAAATAGGGTGAACCCAATTATTCAATTTACCCATCTTGCTTAGAAATGAAATCAAGGTGATATAAAACTTTCCTCCTAATGAGTTACCCTTTAGGAAGGATGGCTGGCCCAGATTGGGTGAAAAACCTTCTACTAAGAGGCAGGAAAAAAAGATATTTTCGGCCCACACATTTCAAGCTGCCATATGAATAACAATTCAGTTTCTTCTTTCCAATTTTGCTGCTGTGAAGTAACATACCAGCAAGCCCCTCCACATGCTAATTCCTTGATTTACACCACCACCACCAAATAACAAACAATCCCATGGGAATGGCACACTTCCTAGTCTCATTTCTAATGACTGGTTTTTTTTTCTTTTGCTGGGAAAAAATGTTCCTTGCTGTCTCTCCTGCCCCTTCCTACCCTCCTAACTCTCCCTTGGAGTTCCCAGCCAGGCCAGCTGCTCTCTGCTCCTCTCCTTGCCAGGTGTTCATGTGCTCACTCGCTCTCTCATCCTCCTGTTTCCCCATAGGTCAAGGGTGGAAGGGCACTGTGGGGAAGCTAGCAGCATTAAGCCGCTCAGCCTGCAGCAGGAACAGCAAATAAGCTGCATCTTCCTAAAACATCGAGGCCCCCTGCACCCTGTCACTGTCTTGCCTTCTTGGCACCCAGCTGGGGTGAGAGACAGGTGCAGGGGTGTGAGGACACAGAGAGGACACAAGCCAGGCCGCTGGGTGAGTAGATCTAGGCAGAAGGATACAAGAGGGAGTGTCTACAAGAGGGATACAAGAGGGAGGGATAGAGGGGAAAAACCGATTCAGGAGGTCAAAAACTGGCAGAGAGCAAAACAGAGGTGGGGGGTGGCTGGGCGCAAGGGCTAGAGACAGTGCTTAGAATGCACGACTTTACCCCTTAACATGTTTTTAAACTACTCTTTTCACCCACACAATCAGAAGGGGTTAAAGTGTCTTAGTAAAAGGAGATTTCTCCCTACCCTTGCAGTTCATATTGTTGGGAGTGCTCAGATTCACAGTCCTGTGCTAATCGGAAGGTTTTGGTCTGGATCCCTTAATCTGCAGTGGTCTTGTCACAATCAGTATTGTGGATTAAACTCCCAGACCTTTCAAGGTTCCTTGAAGGGGGTTTGGAGAACACAATCCAGCCCTAGCAACACACAAAAGGCAACGCTGGAGTTGCTTCTGGAGGAGCTGAGCCACCACAAGCACCAAATGTGGCCGGGTGGGATTGTGGGGGAACAGGGGTAGAGAGGAAGGAGGAGTAAAGTAGTAATAGTAAGAGAGGAACAAGCCATAGAAATTGAGATGGAAAATTTCTGTTTTCCAGGCGTTCCTGGAAAAACAAGAGGATTGTAGGTATTTTAGGAATCATAATACACTGAGAAGAGATGGGTGAGAGAGACTAACGAGGAAGTGATGCTGGTGCCAACCCCTTCCCTAGGCTTCTAATCCAAGAAGGTCCCGGTCAGAATCTGGTGGCTATATGGGGAAGGGGAGCTGGTGGGTGAGAAAGCAGGATAAGGGAAGATGACATCTCTCAGGTTTCGGAAGCTCTGATGGGGCAGGAGGCATTAAACATTCATGGAAGTAATTGGAGTGCCCACTCCTATATGCCACTCTCCCCCCCCCCAACTTCACTGGTTTTCATTGTCTGCACACTGATAACTGAGCTGCGGTCACATTACGTAGTTCCTCAGCAAAGAATGGGCACTGCCAGTCACAATGCAGAGACAGAATGCTTCCTCCTGACAGTGCCCTTGCAATGCCCAATCAAAGCACCACAGCGAGGAGTCACAGAACAGTGCTCTCAGTGCCCAGCTAGAGTTGCCGTATCAAACTTCTGATGGGACCAGAGCAGCCTTCCAGTGAGAAAGACGTGAGCTCTCATGCGCCTCGCAGGAAAGGTCCAAGAGGAGCAAATAGGTGGTTTGGGGCTCCCCACCCTCCCAAGCGATAGAACATTTCAGGCTAGGTTTTTTGGGTTTTTTTTTTTTTACAGGGCCAATTTCCTTGTAAGGAGGTAACACAGGAAGATGCATTGTGCAATTAACCACTTCTTTACCAGTGTACCAGCTGGGCAAATGAGGAGCAGACCCGCAATGAACAAGACACCCTTGCAGCTCTCCAAGTCTGCTTTTTTGCCAGTCACATTTCCTTCCCTGGCCAACCTGCTTCTCCTGGCACCCCGGCAGAACACTGGTCCCACACTGGCAGGGAAATTGGACTTGCATTCCTAGCTGACCTTGATTACTCATTAATCAGCCTTTATTCTTAATGGTCAAGTTTCTAAGAGGACAGGCTGGTTCATGGATGATCTTGATGGTGTGGCCTTACTTTGTATGTAGAACTACAGAACGAGAGAGAACCAAACAGGCCACTTTTGTGCTCAAAGAAGGCAGGATAGCCTATATTAGTCCTGCACACCTTGCACACCATCAAGCTGAATGCGAGCTGCCAGATACATACTGTGACCTGCCAGGTGCTTAACATCTCTGTTCTTGCAGTCCCAGAAAAGCAGCAAAACCAGGGTGCTTTCCAGACTAGACCCTACAACGGGGTCAGGATGAATCTTGGAAGTGTGCTTCCACACTTCCTGGGTCGTGACACCGCAGTCCCTACGTGGACAGCAGGGTGCTGTTCACATTTCCAATGCCTTGTTGCCAATTTAATCGCTGCAATATAGAGCAAGGACGTCGTGTATCCGGCGTGAAAAAGTTGCTGTCTTCTTGGGTTGTTAGTTGCTGCGAGACTACTCCCCCTGCTGTTTACGGCCCAAATGTGACTTGCCCGAATGGAGGCATTTCTTGTGGGCTGTGTTTGACTCAGCAGGCCTCCTCTGCTCTATACTTAAAGCTGCCCCCAAAGATGCCTTCCTTTTCTTGATAACCTCTAAGGAGGAAGATTACATCATCACTCTAGGTACCTTCCCAGCTACTGAACTGCTCTTGGGATGTTCCTTCCTATTAACACCTGTGTTTCCTGGCAGTGTATGCCTAGGAAGTGCTGCTGACACAGGGCCTTTCCAGACTAGGGCCTTTAAGTGATGCTAAGGCATTTCTCTCCTGCAATCAGCTGGCAACACAATTAAAACTGTGGTTGCACACAGCACTTAATACAGCACTATATTCTGCAATACCCATCCCCACGGGTGAGATTATGTTTCGTCAAAAATAAATACTATTCCATGTGTTTAGGATCACAGCCTTCAATCAGCAAAGGCATCCTTTGGTGTGATTTAATGCTGTTTCTTCCAGCTCCTGGCATTACTGAAAGTAACTCTTTAGTTAGTCATTTCCTGTCCCCACTTGGCCACTTAAAAGGAGACTTTAATGTGTCATTTTTTCCTCCCTCCTGGCTACCAGCCTTAGTGAAGTCAGCCCTTTAATTATTCCTTTCCTCTTTGCAGTTAGGACAATCCCACCATTTGCTTGCTCATTTTTAAAACTCTATTTCTTATGAGTACGATTACATTTTAGCAAAGAAAAGAAAAGGTCTGTCCATCCATCCATCCATCCATCCATTAAGTGCATTTGTGCTTTAGCTCAAACACAAAGTGGCTGACATATTCCACAGCATAACTCAGGCAGTTCTGAGCCACCTGCACAGCTGTGGGCTCTTAAGGAACTGCTAGTAGTCTTGCAGAAGA
Organism: Hemicordylus capensis; assembly: GCF_027244095.1. Taxonomy (NCBI): domain Eukaryota; kingdom Metazoa; phylum Chordata; class Lepidosauria; order Squamata; family Cordylidae; genus Hemicordylus; species Hemicordylus capensis. The sequence goes on from NC_069657.1 coordinate 143,782,915, forward strand.
GCACAAGAGTGCAGATATTTAAAGTAGTATGCCCACTTCAGGAGCACTACTTACATTAGCTTCCGTGTTGCACTGCTGAACATGTCAGCCAATGAGTTTCCTTCTGTCTTTTAAAAAGCAAAATAATGGCCATGGGGAAAAGAAACATGTATCAGGAAATGCGAATGGCCATACATCCAGGAAATGCAGGGCAAGCGGTGCAGAAAGGGGGAACATCACTAACCAAGTCACTAAATGTCTCATGATGTTGACCACTCCTTTTGCCAGGTGCATCAATTGGGCTTTGCCAGTCCATATATGAAGGGCTGATATGGTAGCAAGGGTTCATGCTTGCTAAGAGCTGGTCTTATGGTATTGTCCCCTTTGTTAAGCAGTTTCCATTTGAATGGAAGACATGTGTGAGCAGCACTGTAAGATATTCCCTTTAGGTGATGGGGCCACTCTGGGAAGAGCATCTAGGTTCCAAGTTCCCTCCCTGGCACCTCCAAGATAGGCCTGAGAGAGACTCCTGCCTGCAACCTTGGAGAAACCACTGCCAGTTTGTACAGACAATACTGAGCTAGATGGACCAATGGTCTGACCCAGTAGAAGGCAGTTGCCCATGTTCCTATAAGTTAGAAGAAAAATGGTCAGAACCCAGGTATTAAAAAAGAGAGGGAACAATATGGAAAACACTGGCCTGCAATGGGTTAGTAGTGATGTTGTCTGTAGGGGCATTGCTAGGGGAGAGGGGGCTGTGTTTGCCCCTTTCCCTGGTGGCCCCTTGGAGTGAGGGAGATCATGAAGAAAATAGGGAGAGCTGGGGGCTCCTCAGGAGCTGGGCCCCCCAGGTTCTTTGGACCCATCTGCTCAATTATAGCCACACCCCTGGTTGTCTGGATTTTCTGTAATAACTGAGTGAACAAACAACAATATCAGTTCCAAGGGGGAAAAATGTGGAAGTAGGCCACAGTCACACAGACCTCAGTTTGTTGCCTTTAAGGGCACAAGCACTGCTGATGTGCATCAGTGTCACAAATGTGTTCACCACCGTCCATCTTTTGTATGCCTGCGTTCTGTGCTGCATGACTGTGCTTTGTGTGTGCTGATCTTTCTGACTCTGCTGTGTGCCAGTGAAGGTGTATGGATAGCGTGCAAGAGGAGTAGAGAGCGGATGTGCAGGGCATGTGTGAAAAGTTCTCCTGGATCCAAGGGACATACCCGGTGCCGCTTTGGCTCCTGCTGACTGGCTGGAAATTGGGTCACTGCAATGCTGTGATGTCACACTTCACTGCTCTGTTAGAATTACAGTGAGAGGGGCCCTGGGGAGGAGAGCGGGAGTCATTGTTGAACAATAAGAGGGGAATCACTTTAAATGAACGGTTGTTTGTGAAGTGCACCCACTGCTTGTCCGTGGAGACATTCTTCACACCATGTTGAAAGCTTAGAAACACTTCATCTGCCTTGTCCTGGACTCAGGAGGGCTCGGGAGAGACATCCCCATGCAATTTGACTCGCAGCTTGGGCACTGGAGTGGAAATGACCATAGACACTTTCACACCTGTGTGGGGCTGCTCCAGAAAATGCCTACTCATTTCTGCACAGGCCCAGTCTATGAAACCTGGAAAATATCTCCTTCCTGCAGATAAAGTCAACATCAAACTGGGGCTCATCTGTTCTGTACGACAAGTACCAGGAACAAGGAACAAAAAAAGGAATTTAAAAAACAGCATTTCCCCCATTTTTACATAATATCAGATGAATAGGTTTGTAATTGAATAGCTATGAATGGGAACATGTTTTAAAAAAAGAGAGAGACTTCCTGGTTCCCAGGGCCATTGCGGGGTGAGGGGGACCCACAAACTGGCTGGGGACAGGGGTGGCCTATGGTATGGTGGCAGCTGAGGTGAGGTGCAAAGGGCTACCTTGTTCCATGCCCCTGGTGGGGGCCACTAGCCTCCTTTCAAAACCAGCCCTTTTAAGCTCTGAAAGTGGAATAGAAGGGGGGGGGTTTGCCAGCAGCCCCCTCTTCCCACCTTGTGCTTCTCGCAGGCTTTGCAAGCAGTGTGAGGAGAGGCACTCTGTGCACAGGTCATAACAAGGCCGGAGTGGGCCCAGAGACAAAATTTTAAAATGGGCCCCTTGCTGATACACACACACACACACACACACACACACACTTCACAATATATAGTCATGTGACTTGCTTCTGGGGGGCCCCTCGAGGCGTGGGGCCCCCCAGGCAGCCACCTCCCCTTGCCTAATAGTAGTTACGCTCCTGGGTCAGTCCCAAAGAACTGCTGCAATGGCAATGGCAGGCAGGGGCATCTTGCCAGCCTGCTGGTGCCCCAATACTCTGCCGCCTGAGGTGACTGCCTCACCTTGCCTCATGAAAGAGCCACCCCTGGCTGTGGACAGGAGGGGATGTTGGCTAGTGCCTTGAAATAAGATTTTAAATAATTTTGACAGGTTCAAACACTGGCCAAAACTGATACCATCCAGCTCAGCAGAGACAAATGTAAAGAATTTATGTAAGAAAAATATTCACAAGCATAGGATGGGGAAGACCTGGCTTGACAGCTGCGCAGCATGTCAAAAGGTTCTAGGTGTCTCAGTGGATCCCAAGTCTGAACATGAACATGAGCCAGCATGCTGCTGCTAAAGAAAGAGCCACTGCAGTTTTGGGCTGCATTAACAGAGGCATCTTGTATCCAGATCATGACAAATAATAAGCCCTACTCACACGAGTAATGCTCTACATACATACAGTCTTGCCCTGTTCAAACACTATGTGTTATATGCATATGGGGCTATACACACATATATATGTTTTTGTGTGAATGAGTGCACATGTGTTCACTTTAAAGTGAATATGGTTACAGCTCTCTCATATGCAGGACACAGACAGGAAGTATACTACCTGTGTTGAACATAATGTGTGAGTAACTGTGGGTTACATGTGAACACTGTCCACAGATGGTGCATGAATAGGGCTCGAGTGTATGTGCACTGAATACAACATGTGAATATGGCTTCTGTGTACAGTGTATGCATGTACAGGTCTGTACACATATGCAGTTATTCACATGTTACATTCAAGTCATGTGCAGTAGTACACTTCCTATCTGTGCCATGCGTTTAAAGGGGACTGTACCAAAGTTTACCTTCATTTCATTTCATTTTCATTTCATTTGTTTAATATACTGCCTGACTCCAAAGGCTCTAGGTGCGAAAACATGTTCAGTAATTCACACAAAGCATGGACAGACAGGGCCAGCTTTAGGAGTGGGCTTGCTAGGCCGTTGCCTACCTGAAGGGGGTGCCAAGCTGAGCTTGGTGGCTCACTATTTGCTGTAGGCACTGTCTTCAGTGAGCGAGGGAGAAAGAGAGAGGGAGAAAGAATACCCCCCACACACACAATTTCTCGAGTACAATAAGAGACAGCAAGAGGGCAAGGATGGAAAAAAAGTTGGAAGAACATTTCTGAAGAGAAGACAGAAGAAGAAGCTGCAGAAGGCCTGGGAGACTTCAGTGGGATCCCAGAACTGGAGTAGGAGAGCACTGGCCGCAAAGCAGCACATCATGGAGAGGCCGCTCTGGGCCCTTTCCCTGGGCATCGATGGGAAAGCCTGGGGCAGAGGCGTATCTAGGGAAAATAGTGCCTAGGGCAAGCACTGAAATTGTGCCCCTTGTCCAAACATCCAACACCCATCTTTCAGATAACTTTACCATAATATCAGCTGAAAAATACAAGTCAAGCTCATTAATCTTTTAATTTTTCAAAAACAATTTAGAAAACTACAAATTTCAGTATGCTGGGGCTCATGAAATACCCAAATACTATGTGGAGGTATACTTGGAAAACTAATGTCTAATTCTCTACTATGCATTGTAGCATCACTATTACATACGTTTTTAAAAGAAATGGAGAATTTGACTTTTCCCTATTTACTCTGAAAATAATTAAAAGATATGCAGAGTAAACTGTGTCACTGCTTGGAATATATTCTAGTATTTCAGAAAGACAGTTAAAATGAGAGAAAGAGAGCAAGAAACTCCCAGTGGGCCTTAATACTAAGGCTAATTAATACTAATTTCACACTGATTGAAATACAAACTCACCATTAATAGCCATATTATTAAGACATCACATTTAACTCACTTATAACAAGAAGCAAAGAGCAAATGAATACAATCCTAGCTCATAAGCTTCAGCTCATTATCCACAAGCCCTGATTCTCTGTACATAGTGCCAAACTGAATATGTGTACAGTGACTTATATTATATTAATTTTTTTTAAAAAAAATACCTGTAGCCCCTAAAGGCTGTGGGGTGGGTCTGCAAAGGTTCCCGCCTCCCTCGCTGGCCTCTAGGGCTTTGCAGGGACCATTTGAGCATGTGTGGCGGCACCGCTGAAAACAAAATGGCTGCCACACATGCTCAAATGGCCTCTGCAAGGCCTGGCATAGGGGCCTCACAGAGGCCATTTGAGCATGCACAGTAGCCATTTTGTTTTCAGTGGCCTTTTTTTTTAAAAAAAATAATTTTTAAAAATGGCGCCCCCCTTCAAGTGGCGCCCGGGGCACATGCCCTGCCTGCCCTACCCCTAGATACGCCCCTCTCCTGGGGACAGTGGTAAGAGGCCTCTTGCACAGTGAGGTTGTGTGCACAAGCCACACAACTTGGCAACCTTGATAAACTAACCATGGTGGTTTGCTGGTCTGTGACTGTTTCAGTGAAGACTGATTGATTGACTAACTGGGGGCGGCAGCACTGAAGGCATTCCTTCAGCCCAGGGCACTATTTATTCTAGGACCAGCTCTGTGTACAGACATCTGTAGGCATGTTCAACATAATGCTTTAATAGGGCTAGGCTAGTAATAGTAGTGGTGGTGGTGCTGGTGGCGAATGGTCTCAGAAGTCCAGTATCACTTGTCTTAGGGCCAAATGTGAATCTGGGGGCAACTGCATGTTTTTAAACACATGCTTGCCTGGTTCTCTAATAAAGCAGGGACAGAGGTCTATTTCTGATGCCAAGGAGCATGGGGCTGGGGGCGGGAGTGAAATCTACCCTTCCCACCCCACTCTTTGAAGGAGTTTTCTCCCTGCCTGGGTGGCTTCTGATGTTGGAGGTCGACTGGGAGAAAATGACTTAAAAGCTGTCCAATGAAGAGATAAAAAGTGGAGGAGGAGAGAGCATTCCACTCCCCTACCCTTCATGGTTCTTTTGGTATAGAAGTAAAAATAAAGCACTCTTGCTTTACAGGTGAACTAAGCACGCTTAACAAGCATGGAGTTTCCTTAAATGTTTAGTTTGCCCTTTACACTGGTCAGTTCCAGCTTAATGGTGGGCCAGTGCATACAATATGGTCCCTGCCCAAGTGACTAGGAAGGGGACGTGGCAAGAGCACACCTACTGGAACATCTTCTGTGGATGTCCTAATGCCCTCTTGGGACATACTTGTTTAAACAAGTATTTAGAGTGTTTGTTTATTATTTCTCTATGGAAACTGCTATGGAAACTTTTGTTTAAAAGCGGTATATAAATTGTTGTTGCTGTTCATTCAGATGAACTGTCCCCCCCGCCCCCAACTGTGGAAAGGAGAGCTGGTCCTGTGGTAGCAAGCATGACCTGTCCCCTTAGCTAAGCAGGGTCTGCCCTGGTTGCATATGCATGGGAGACTATATGTGTGAGCCCTGTAAGATATTCCCCTTAGGGGATGAAGCCGCTCTGGGAAGAGCAGAAGGTTTCAAGTTCCTGCCCTGGCTTCTCCAAGATAGTGCTGAGAGAGATTCCTGCCTGCAACTTTGGAAAAGCTGCTGCCAATCTGTGAAGACAATACTGAGCTAGATAGACCAATGGTCTGACTCAGTATATGGCAGCTTCCTATGTTCCTATCATAAAGGAATCATGTGCCAGGAGGGCATCAAGACATGGAGAATGTCCCATGGGATGTGCTCTTAGCACATCTTCTTCTTAGTCACATGAGCAAGGATGGTGTTGTCCGAACCAGCCTGGTGTACACCACCACAGGGCACTAATATAGAATGTCAATCTATCCAGGTCTGGGCTTCCCCAGGGTCTCCACTGAGCTAAGGGTCTTCTAGGAGCACCACCACTGACCTTGGACAGCTCCAAGGGCCAGGAGTCAGAACCTCAGTCACAGCACCAAGCAGGATAACAGGAGTTTGGGTTGGCAGCATTAAAAGAATGTTGCTCCAGTGCCTTCTCTGTTGGCTTCTCAGAGTGACTTGGCCTTGCTCTTTTCCAAGGGAAGGATCTGTTTCTCAAGGGGGCCTTACCCAGTTTCTTATGTACTGGCTCCGGGAACACTGAGGGGCTTCTGCTAATACCCGTGTTTCCCCAAAAATAAGACAGTGTCTTATATTAATTTTAGCCCCCCAAAATGCACTAGGGCAATTAGCGGTACATCAGAAATTACTGCTAGGTCTTACTTTCGCGGTAGGTCTTACTTTTGGGGAAACAGGGTACTTGGTAGGTTTTCAGGGGACTCCTTGAGTTGTGGTAGAGGTGCTGGCTCAGGTCCCCCAGGTTTTCATGGTGTGTGTGTGTCCCAAGTGTGAGAGTCCCCTGTGTCATGACACAGTCACCAGCCATCACTTCGTGTCTGCCGCAGTTCAGCACTGACTTCCACAAAAAGGAGAACATCTTTGTTGATATCTACTAATATTCCCCCTTTCCATGAACTTGTCTAGTTCATTGTAGTTTGATCACAGTGGTGCTGTTGCTTCTTACCATATCCTGTGGCAGTGACTTTCAAATATCCATTACCCACTGGCCATAGTCCACCACAGAGATAGACACACTTAAGCCCATTTATTCCAATGGGTCTTAGGGCCAAACTAGACATGATATGGGGATTCTAAGGTAGGATCTCCAAATGTATTTCTCTTTGCTGTCAAGAAGCCATAGGAAGGGAGACAATTTGGATCAGGGACACTCACCTTTCCCCGGTGTAATTTTCCCAATTTAAATGCCCCCCCCCCCAATGGCTATCTCAGAAGGGGAGGGGTGATTCAAATATGGGAAGTGTGGGTGGAGGAGTTATTCCCTCCTCCCTTAAAATTGATGCCCCAATCTGAATTGCCCACCCTTTCAGCCATACTCCAATTCCAGCCCAAGTTGCTCCTGTTTACCAGCCAATAGTGCTGTTCCCTATTTGGAAGCTATTGTGTGTTGTCTTTACAATTGTTTTTATGTTTTTAATGGAACTTGGAAGAGTTCTATAGGTGGGAATGCTGCCTAAAAATATTACAAACAAACAAACACTTTGTGCTATTACTACTCCTCATAATACAGAACTACATGTTATGAAAGAAATACAGACTTCCCAGCCTCATGCTTCCCTAATAAGGGCATTACTAATGCAAGGGTGGGGGCATTTGTTGGGGTGAACCAGCAAGCTGGAGCAGGGTGCTTAAAGTCACCCCTATCTGTGGATTCTCCCTTGCAAATACCCTTCATATTGGCCATTTTAATCCAAGTTTGGCTCTGGAACCAGAAGTAAGCTCAACTGAGGGGAAATGGCCTCCATGGAGCACTTAGCAGTGAAAATAGGCAGGCTTATGGCATGGGACAACAGCACCCCATTCTTCCACCCATAGATTCTCCCCAGCAATTGGCTCCCTACATTTGTATTGTCTCGGTAACTGTAGATTTGGGGACATAAATTTGCTGAGATAACATGCAGAATCCAACCTTAGGAGATGTAGTGGGACCTGTACACATCTTGTCTAGCCAGGAATGTTGTTGAAGAAGAAGAAGAAGAAGAAGAAGAAGACAGCCCACCCAGTAGCAACCCTCCTACTGTATGTATGGCCTGCAGTAGAAGGAAGGTGAAATGGCCCCATGTTGTTTTCCCTCTTCCTTTTCCAATAGAAAACAAAGGAAGGGGGAAAGATTTGAAAAGAAGGAGGGATTTGAGGGAGTGATTTTAACAGGGGGGAAAAACAGAGAAAGGGAAAAGAAGAGGGGGCACCATATAGTGATCTGCTTCAGGCAGCAACATGTCAGGCAGGCAGTGAACCCCATAGGGTCACGGTGTATCTAGGGTAGGGCAGGCAGGGCACGTGCCCTGGGTGCCACTTGAAGGGGGAGCCATTTTTAGTTTAAAAAAATTTAAATGGCCACTGAAAACAAAATGGCCACCGCGCATGCACAAATGGCCTCTGTAAGACCCTAGGCTATGCCAGGCCTCGCAGAGGCCATTTGAGCATGCACAGCAGCCATTTTGTTTTCAGCGGCCATTTTTTAAAACAAAATTTATTTTTAAAAATGGCCGCTGCATATGCCTAACCCTGCGAGGCCCTAGAGGCCAGTGGGGGAAGGGCGGACCTACAATTTTTTTTTGTAGTTTTCCAGCATTTTTTGGTCTGGCTACGTCCACTGCTAAATAGTTTTTGAAAGATTAAAAGATTAACGAGCTTGACTTGTATTTTTGAGCTGATATTATGGTAAAGTTGTCTGAAAGATGGGTGTCAGCTGTTTGGACAGGGGGCGCAATTTCAGTGCTTGCCCTAGGCGCTATTTTCCCTAGGTACGCCTCTGCATAGGGATGTCCCTAGAAAACTCAACATTATGCCTGGCAGTAATTTCCTTATTCCTTTGGTTTTCCATACTGAGCAGTATGGAATTCATTTCCATTCCACTCTGACATCCCCCTTTAACAGGCGCCTTTTAAAGTTTACATGGAACCATCTTCCCCCCCTTCCTTTTTTGCTATGTAAACTGCTTTGAGAACATTTCTTCTCCTCCTCCTCCTCCTCCTCCTCCTCCTCCAAAATTGAAAGATTCCTAATTATTAGAAAGCTCCTCAGTCCCTTAAATGAATTCTTGGCTTTACTGCTTCTTTCTCTGAAACAACTTGCATGTATCTGGCTATCTTTGTTGTCACACTGATCACATTTCAGCAGTAGAAATGAGGCCTGCTGCTTCTGCAAAAACAACCTCTGACCCTAATGGCTGGGATCTTCCTGGATTTCAGGTCCAGCCTCCATGGTAGCTTGGATCTAACAGAGTCTGCATTATTCCCGTGCAGCTGCAGCGAGGAGAAGGAATGCGGCCTACAGGCCTTCGTGAAGGCAGCACTCCAGCTGTGATTTGGCCACAGTGTTCCTGCCACCGGGATGGCTGAGATTTATTTGTGTTTATATAGCCCTGTTGAGCCCAGCAGCAGCGGAGTTGACAGTAGTTGTGAGTTTCTGCCCTAAGCATTAAACACTGTCCTGCTGTCAGCTGCTAAATCATTCCTGGGCTGCATACTGGCTTCTCATCGCGGTGCAGCTGACAGGAAACAAAGGATACAACATCATCCAGTGAATGCAGCAGGACAGGCCTTCAGGCACTCTGGAAGTCGACCATGGAGCAGCATTCCTCTCTCTACCCACACCCACCCCTCTTCAGTGCTTGTGTCTCTCACAGTGAGGAACTGCCTCATAGTTCATGCTGGCACCGTTCAGTCTCCTTCCCAAGTACAGAGAGTTTAGAGGAGTCAGGTGCTGTTTTCCTGCCTTCAGTCCCCATCTTTCTCAGCGGTGGTGAGGGAGGGGAGGCAAGCTCATCTAGAGCAGCCACAAGGGGGGTGGTGGTGTCATTTTGAATGGTCTGCTTCAGGTGTGAAAACGTACCACCCACTGGAGTGGAGGACAAATCAGTATGCTCTGGAGATGCGAGGTTGGGGTGGGATTATAGGCTTACCAACAGTCCCTTGTTAGCAGGGACGTCCCTTATTTCAGCCGCAAATAGTCTGCTCCTTACGGGATGCCATTTGTCCCTTATTTTCAGCAAATGGGAAGAACCTATGGCTCAGATCAAGCCACTTATTTTCATTCATAACAAAATAAAGGTGATGATCATGATCAGTAGTCAGAAGGAAAATATAATTCAAAAGACTGATCATTTTCAATATGGCAGATGAGGTTATCATTCAGTGTGTGCTGCTGATTCACCTACCATCACCACCACCACCTCTACAACTATTACTTCAAGTTCTCCCTCTGTGCCTTTAAAGGGGCCAGCTGCTGCTGTACACATTCCAACAGCTTTCCCTTCTCCCTCTCTGCCAGAGTACACGGTGGTTCTGGTGAGTTACAGTGAAGGTTGCCAACAGTCCCATGGTTAAAACACACACAGCACTGATGCTCAGGCTCCTGACTACTCCCGCATCCTCACTGCCACTCATGTCCCTTATTCAGGCAATGAAATGTTGGCCATCCTAGCTGGGAAAGACAAGATGTAGATTATCTTTCTATGGTTGGCTCAGTGGAGGCTGGTCACTGAGGGCAGGTGGGTCTTGGTCTCTCTCTCTCTCCCCTCTCCTCTGCTTGCGTTTTCGGTCTGTGCTTTCTCTGCCTCTCTTTTTTCTCTGCAACCTCCTAACTTTATTTGGCAGAATGGGAAGGGGCTGCTAGAGTGACTGGGAGCTCTCTAAGATGACCACTCAGGCAGCCTCCTTCTGCAGGCACTTGACCTGCCTTCCACTCCACCAGCCCCAGTAGGACCACCACTGGGTTGGCGTGCCCACCAAATGGGGAAAAGCCACTGTATGCTTTGATCCTGAGCCCTTAATGCTGCAGGTTCTGGAAGACATACATTCTGACAGCCAGGCGAGCAGCAGAAGCTGGTTGAAAAAGTGGCACAGGACTGGTTGGCAAGCAGAGCTCCTCATCCTCTGCTGCTTCCCTGTGTCAGGGAGGAGAGAGGCTGAGCAGCGGGATGAGTTTCAGTGATGGCCTGATGCTCTCCCCATGCCCAAAGCCGTTTCTGTCACTCACAATCAAGGACACTTGAGCAATAGCTTTACTTTTCTTGCTTGCTTCAGCTTCCCTCAGGATTGGATTTCCACAATTAGAAATTCTTGGGCTCAAGCTTGCCCAGAAGTGTCTCTGCGTCCTGAAGGTCATAACCTCAAATGTGTTCAGGATGGGTTCTGCTTGAGTCAGTGATGAGGAAGAGGAACTCTGTCTGTGCTCAGAGTGGGCCCCTTCTTTGTTCCAAGAATGAGCCATAGCATGAAAAGAGGCACTTTTCAACAAAACTGACTTGTGGCATAATGGCCAGTGGTGAGTTAGTAATATTATGGCTCATCGTGTCCTGTGAAAATGTTAAAATGTGGATTGAGCCACATCTCAGTCATGAGATGAGTCACCATAGGGGGAAAAAGAAGAAAAAGATCACTCATGGTGGATTCACCACATATCACTAACATATTAAAAATAATTAGTAGTCAATGACTTAACTGTCAGGGTTGATTCTTCCATTATGTTTTCATGCATGTAATCCAAACCTGCAGAGGTTTGTTCCATGCACCTAGAATGCAAGTCACACCCAGCTGCAGAGATAAAATCAGTTTTTGCCTGGAAGAATCTATATGTGAAGTGAGCTGGAAGGAAAGCAGGAGTTTGGGTTTTAGATTTTGGAAGACTTGGACTGATTCTTCGGTGAATCGGATACACACACACACACATACACACACACACACATACACACTCATTCATTCATTCAATTTCTATACCGCCCTTCCAAAAATGCCTCAGGGCGGTTTCCACAGAGAAATAACAAACAAATAAGATGGATCCCTGTCCCCAAAGGGCTCACAATCTAAAAAGAAACATGATAGACACCAGCAACAGTCCCTGGAGGGACTGTGCTGGGGGTGGATAGGGCCAGTTACTCTCCCCCTACTAAATAAAGAGAATCACTACGTTTAAAGGTGCCTCTTTGCCAAGTTAGCAGGGGTTAGCTCCCCGTGTCCCTGGTTCTGCATCCCTCTCCTCCCTTCTCCTACCTCAATATCTGCTCAGCCTGTCACTTTGGGAATAAACAAGTTAGTTTATTAGTCTGTATTAATCTCCAGTGTGCTCTTCTCCAAAGAAAATGGATCTTCCATGGACTTGCTACTGTTCACAAAATGGAATACAAAACATTATATCATTTTTCATTCCAACAATAGGGCTGGATTAATTGTTTTGCTTAATACTTTACAGAATAAGGCAGTATCCGGACACTGCAGATGATCTGAAATGTCTTCGTGTGAATTAGTTTACTGATATTACTTCCTGCAAAGTATATCAAACTTCTTGCAACTCATAATATAATGACTGTGCATTTATCAAAAGACAAGAGAGCAGTAGCTGTTCCTCCCCCATGCTTGCCAGAGTTATACAGATTTAATTAGCAATGCCTGGTCAGGAGGAAGAGTAAAATACTCTGTGCTGCAGGAAGTCTGAAGAGCCAGGGAAGATCTTTGTCTGTATGAATGGTGCCAGATGTGAAAAGGTGTCATGGTTTAGGCAGAGGGGAACCCTGAATAGGATTTAGCAGAGGGCCCCCAAGCCAAGAAAACTTTGGGACCTGCCCACTATATATATATGTTAGGAGTGCATGCAGGGTTTGTCTTCTTAATTAGTGTCTCTGGGGTAAAATTTACACGAGGAACATGAGAGGCTGCCTTATACCAAATCAGGCCATTATGTCTACACTGACTGGCAGCAGCTCTCCAAGGTTTCAGGCAGGAGTCTTTGCCAGCCTACCTGAAGATGCTGCCAGGGACTGGACCTGAGATCTTCTGCATGCAAGCAGACATCCTGCCACTGAGCTACAGCCCCATATCCTATGGGGGATATCTTACAGCACAGCAGACAGCGCTCACATGTAATCACTCATCCCGATGTAAACCCTAATTAGCCAAGGGGACAATTCATGCTCATGACTGCAAGACCAGTTCTCCACCCCAAATTCCTGTATTACACAGTACACTCAATGAAAGTATGGGCCTGTTTGAATAATAATATAATATGAGCATAGACTCTGGAGTATGCTGAAGAGAGGAGCTCCTGTTGGGAGATTTATCCACCTTAAGTGGCGCAGTGGGGAAATGCTTGACTAACAAGCAGAAGGTTGTCGGTTCGAATCCCCACTGGTACTATGTTGGGCAGCAGCCATATAGGAAGATGCTGAAAGGCATCATCTCATACTGCACAGGAGGAGGCAATGGTAAACCCCTCCTGTATTCTACCAAAGAAAACCACAGGACTCTGTGGGCGCCAGGAGTCAGAATCTGTGGGCACCAGGAGTCAAAATTGACTTGATGGCACACTTTACCTCTATGCTAAGTTGGGGTGGGGGTCATCCCAAGCAGCCTTCCTGTGCCTAATGTTTGAATCAAGTCTCCAGATTCCTCATCATCCCTTCCAGGCTGCCTGGACTCCTGGGTGCTGCTGTTTGAAGCATCGGGCTCTCGAAATATCTTCCCTTTCCATGTTAGCATCTAATAGCCTTATGTCTTTAAGATATAAAACCATTTAAGACGTTTATCTTTTGCTTTCCTGCTGCCTAATCCTCCTGATCCCCCTCTGAACAGCTGTTGCTTCCATCAAATTGGAATGTAACTAACTTTAGATTGAGTGGCCACCCAATGAGTTGTGGCAAGGAGGCCCAACTCCCTGTTGACCTTTGAAACGGGCAAGATGGGTGTGACGGAACGATTACCAGCTGGAAGGCAGTGACTGCCAGTGGAGTGCACATCACCTCGGTGCTTGAGGCAGGGAAGACAGAGAGGGAGAGGAGGGGATCCTGTCCCCCAAGTCATGCCAATCTAGAGAGGAAAGTGAGGGAGGGAAAGGGAGAGGCCTGAGAACACACAGCCAAGCAGTGCCAGAGCTGAGACAAGAACCCAATGCCTATTTCAGGAGAGACAATTCATGGCTTCGCCTTTCAGGATAAATCCTGAGGGAAATGCAAGGGAGACAAAGATGAATGACCACAGGACTGGTCAAGAGGGCAGAGTAAAGAGCCCTATTCTTTCACGCCTCAGCCAGAAATTCACCATGCAGGGCAGCCCTTCCATGAGGCAAAGCGAGGTGCTCACCTCAGGCAGTAGATTATTGGGGCACCAGAAAGACAGCAAGATGCCCCCCCCCAACCCCTGCCTTAAAAAAAGAGAGGGGAAGAGTGGGAGGAGGGCATACGCAAGGGGGTAGGAGCAAGATTCGGAACCCTGCCTCAGGCAGGGGCGTAACTATAATAAAGCAAGAGGAGACAGTTGTCTGGGGGCCCACTGCCTTGCGGGGCCCCCAGAGGCAAGTCACATGACTGACTCCCCCAGCTGCGCACCCGCCCAGGCTTCCTTCAGTTGTATTCATCCTCCGAAATTGATGAGCGGGATGGCCCATTTTAAAATCTTGTCTCTGGGCCCACTCCAACCTTGCTACACCCCTGGCCTGTCTTGAGCCATCACTGTCACCATGTGTGTGTTTTCTAAGAGCAAAGCGGCAACTGCTACCCTCCTAGGAGAACGAGAGCACAGCCAGCGCAAAATAATAATAAAATAATAAAATAATAAAAGAAGAAGAAAGTCATACTCCGAGTAAAGCCTTCTTGGAAGCCAGGCTCTGATCTGGAAGCCAAGCCTCTTGATCCCAGATGTATGAATGATCAGAGGTATGAAAATGATGCTCTGCATACACTTAAGAGGCCAGCTTTTAGTTTTCACAGAACAACAATCCCAGCTAAAGTGTAATGTGAGAGATGCAGGTGCATAGTCATGACTCCAGCTAGTCAAATGCACTGGAGCCTGAGAGGCCAAAGGCTAAGCTCCAAGCAATGTTGGCAACTGGATCAAGGCAGGGATCACTTTGGTCATGTTTGTTGTCTGAGACGGAGGGACTCCGACCAAACCTGAACTGCAAACCAGACCAAACCTTTATTCATTTATTTTCACCCATGATTTGAAAGTCTCTGTTGAGCCTAGCTGAGCACAGAGCAAAACATGAAGACAAGAAAAAGGAAATTCAGACGACTGACTCAACAGGCGAGTTTGACTTAAGAAATGAAAACCACTGGTGGTGGACTCACTCACCCCCCCCCCCGCCCGAGAATGTATGACAAAGACATGAAAGCGAAATTGGGGGAGTTGTTTTCTATATTTTGTCCAGATGTCTGGGCATCTGTCATCTGCCCTCTTCAAGAGCTTGGGAAGGTGCAGGCAGGTCAGAGGACTTCGGCCTGCTTTAAGGCCACAGACCTCCACAGCCAACTGAAAACAAACACCCCGATGGCAGGGATGTCATTTGGAGAGGGAAGGCAGTCATAGAGTCAGTGTTTTTCAGACCACACATTTTTTCTCATTGTTTCCACACACGAGATAACTGCTGTTATAAACAGCTAAATGGGCCAATGTACAAGGGATGTGTGCCAAACTGCAAATCCCATCACAATTTAAAAAAAAAACACAAAAGGATGGACTGTTTGACCCGTCATGGTAGCTTTGCTATAGTTAGCATGCGATAAAAATATGTAACCACAACAAAGACTCTTGAAATATACTGTGGGTCTTTCTCTGACAATTGAATCTTGAATATATTTAAGAGGGGTCTTTGAACACATTGAGAATCTGGGACGTCGGGGGGAGGGACAAGATTCTCAGTGAGCTCAAAGACCCCTCTTGAATATATTCAAGAGTCAATTGCGAGGGGAAAAACCCAACCCAAACAAACCCAACCCTGCCCCCAACAAAACAATAAAACAAAGCAAAATGAAAACAAACAAAAAACAGCCCACAGTATATTTCAAGAGCATTTGTTGTGGTTACATGTTTATATCTCAAAATAACCATGGCAGCGCTACCATGACAGCTCAAACAGCCCACCTTTTTGCTTTATTATTATTTTTTTAGTAAAGGGTGCTGCAATTCAGCATGCATCCTTTGTGTGTTGGCCTAGAGTATTTAATTGGGGCGAGTGGGGCGGGCAAGCGAACATAGGAACACAGGAAGCCACCATATACTGAGTCAGACCATTGTTCCATCTAGCTCAGTATTGTCTTCACAGACAGGCAGCAGCTTCTGTAAGGTTGCAGGCAGGAATCTCTCTCAGCTCTATCTTGGTGATGCCAGGGAAGGAACTTGGAACTTAGATGCTCTTCCTAGAGCAGCTCCATCCCCTAGGGGAATATCTGACAGTGCTCTAGTCTCCCTTTCATATGCAACCAGGGCAGACCCTGCTTAGCTAAGGGGACAAGTCATGCTTGCTGCCACAAGACCAGTTGTCTTCTAGTGAAATCTACCTCCTCGCCCAGCTCTGTCCTGTCTGGTGGAGGATCAGAGGGAAGGCAACAGAGTCATCTCCACCCTACTCCATTGGTAGTGCTCAACCAGTCTTTGCAATTGCTTGAAAAGGTTGTGGCAGAAACCCTGTGTGTGTGTGTGTGTGTGTGTGTGTGTGTAAATGTGATATAACAGTCACAGATGCATAGCGGCTGTTCCCATGTCACACTGTAGGCTGGTACAGGTGTTTCTATGCACTTACATGCTTTCACATGAATGACTGTACCTGTATTCATTTTAAAAGTGAACAGGATCCCTGGAAAATTTAGAGTACAGATCTATGCCGGTTGAACATTGGAATCTGTTGCACTATGCATGTATGGTTATTGTATGGATGCTGGATATAAAATATGAACAGGACTGGCAAGTATTTTATGCTGGTTATGTCTGTAGAGTCCCAGACAGTGCAATGAGCAGTGACTTTCCAGGGTCCAAGTTCTGAGACATGAGATAAATATGCAGTGCAGTCTTGTGCACATTTACTCAGAAGTAAGTCCCGGTGGCTGACATAATGTTATGTGTGCCTTGCAGTGTAACAGAGTACTCGTGAGCAAGCACAAAAGTAAAGTAGTACAATGCAGTTGCACAATGGTATGGCCATTATTTCCAGTGGCCATACTCTCACACAATTTGTGCACTTGTGTAAGAGCGCTCTTGCACAACTATGTGGACATTATATTCCAAGGTGCACAAAATGTTGAGCAGTATGTCAGCCACTGGGCTCAGTGGAGCTTACTTCCAGGTGGGTGTGCATAGGATTGCAAGTGAAATCCCTAACTTGCTCTTCCCCACTGAATCTGTCCAGTACTGAACTCAAATAAAATCAGGATGGTTTCAATCACAGCTGATCCCAGACCACAGCCACACCAAAAGTACAATGGTCTGACACCTTGCTGATATAGCCTTATGACCACTGGGGAGTGGGGCTACCAGATTTTTTTTTCTGGAAGGACTCTTGTGCCTTTAGTATCCAGGGGAGAAGGAGAAAGTCAGCAAATAGTCTTCCCCCCAAATGCAGGTGCACCAATGGCAACGTTTTCACCTGCTAGTCACAGAGCTGTTAGCCTTGCTAGGGGGAAAAAAGTTGGCAACCCAACTGATGAGATGCCATAAATGGCGGCCTTTCACGCAAATTGCGTTTTTGATTATTGCCAGGTGTCTCAAATGTTACTAAATATGTCAGCCTTTGAAATGCATCTAACCTTTCACCTAACTGGTGCTTCATCTGTCTAACAAAACACAAGGGTGCTCTGCAAATGAACGGCTATTCCAGGCTGGGAGAGGAATCGGGATTTGCTTTGCTTATGGGATGAGTGACACATGGTAAGCTGCATGAACATAAGGTGTGACTGCAATGAAGGTCACAAAGTTGACCTCTGCTGTTTGCATTATTATAATCACTTCCCTTTGGGGCTGTCACTGTGCTGTAGTTAAATTGCACTGGATGCTAGATAAAGCCTTTGCACCCTACACTGAGAGTCCATCTTCCATATAACTGGACCCAGAACAATACCGATACCAATGCATTAAAATCCCATTCCATAGGCTCCAGGAGTCAGCATTGGTTCCAGTTAAGCCCTCCCTCCCACATGGGTTTGAGAAGCTCTGCACTTAAACCCAATTTAACTTTCTACACCCAAAGTACCATGCAAGAGACAGTGATGCAGGGACTCAAGTGTTCCATTCTCATTTACTGGTTCAAGCTCAGATGGGACACTCAAGCTGTGAGATCAATATATTTTGACAAATTGTGTGGCACTATTGGTGCTGCAGCATTTCGCTGTTGGGAATGTTTCTGTGCAGCCTCATCCCACAGATATTTATGTAGAAGTTAACATAAGAGCAGCCCTGCTGGATCAGACGCAAGGCCCATCTAGCCCAGCATCCTGTTCCACACAGTGCCCCACCAGATGCCACTGGAAGCCACAGGCAAGAGGTATTTGCATACCCTCTCTCCTGCTGTTGCTCCCCTGCAACAGTATTGAGAGGCATCGTGCCTCTGAGGCTGGAGATGGCCCACAGCCACCAGACTAGTAGCCATTGATAGACCGGTCCACCATGAATCTGTCTAAGCCCCTTTTAAAGCCATCCAAGCTGGTGGCCATCACCACATCCCATGTTAAAGAACTCCATAGATTAATTATGTGCTGTGTGAAAAAATGTTTCCTCTTGTCGGTCCTAAATTTCCCAGCCTCCAGTTTCACGGGGTGACTCCTGGTTCTAGTGTTTTGAGAGAGGGAGACAAATTTCTCTCTGTTCCATAAAACTGAGTTCCATGAAACGAAGTGGGATTTACCCTAGCAAGTGTGTAAGGGATTGCAGCCTTAAAATATGGGGCAAGCAGCTCTATCGAAGGCTCTGAATGCAGCCCTGGTGGTGGTCTTTCAATGCCTACCATTAATGGGACACCTCAGGGCTAGACCAGCCACAGTTATGCTATTCTAACTCGTTGGATCTGGGAAGGACAGATATCTTGATGGCTGGGACACCTGCTTGCTTCTAATTTCTTACCATCAGAGCTGTCCTTAGAGAGCCCTAGCAGGGTGTGAGGTTTGGGGCAAATCAGCCAGTGTGTGCGCGCAGGGGCAGGCTTCCAGTTAATTCTAATGGGGTGTGTGTTTAAAAGATCAGGGCCCAGGGCGGTTGCCCTGTTTGCCATGTTACCCTAAGGACAGCCCTGCTTACGATGCTAGGGGCTGCTTAAGCAAGCTCTCCAGGATGGCTCTTCTCCATCAGTAACAAAGAAGTCCTTTGTATGCAACTCTTGATTGATCCAGGAAATTTAGTGAGCCTTTAACCCCCAGCGGTGTGCAGAAATAACTCACTCCAGGGACTTTGACAGTGCAAATTTCTCATCACAGCCCCTGCCCAGGGCAGAGTTAAGGTTATGAATGCATAAGATGGGCACGTTACTAGTGGCTGCTTCAAACTGCCCTTGTGGGAAAGGACGCAATGGCCTCTTCGCTCCTTTAAGCATGGGGAGGGGGGGATGAGCCACTGTTAAGAGTTGCATGCAATCTACACTTCATCAGGCCTCATTTAGAAAATGAGAAATATCAATAGTTTTTTTAACTTTATTTATATGTTTTTTTAACTTTATTTATATGCTGCTTGCGGGGTGGGGTGGAAGGAAGGTCACATTGCCCTCAGTAAAGCCTTATAACTGGATTGTCATTAGTAAACAATAGGTTTTAAAAAGAGAGACTAGTTAATTCGTGAAGAGGCTCAGCACTGGCTAAGCTGGCCATGAAGAGGACGCAGCCTCACACACTCAGGGCTCTTCTATTTGTCTTCTGATAACTGAAAGGTAACAAGATGGACGGGGATGGATCACTCACTAATTACCCTTTCAGAATGCTTCCTCTTGAAGTGTTTGCAACTGGCCACTATTACAGAAGGGACAAAGCACCGGCAGCGTTGGGTGTATACTCTGCCTACGCACAGAATTCAATTCTGCACCAGTGTAATGAAATCTGCTATTTGAATAAGCTATTCAAAAGAAGCACATTTGACTGATTGCTTGTTTTGCATAGTTTATTGTGTTTCTGCTCACCACAGGGGAAGGACAGAGCACTCCAGCTCTATCCGCATCCTGACCCCTCCAGGTCTTGCTCAGTCCTCCTGCAGTTCATGAGACCCCACCAAGCCCTGGTGGCTTTAAAGAAGAGCAGAGTAGCCCAGGAAACCCAAGTCCATGCTTGTGTGGGTTCACCAAATACACAGCAGCACCCCCGTGCCATAACATGCAGCCCACTGATGGCACAGACTGACCAATGGCTAAGCAAGGGAGGGAACTGTGTGGCAGGTGTGCCTCTCATGTTTTGGGATTCTCTGGTCTATAAGAACAGGTAAAGGTAGACCAGGTACATACAGGTAAATAGACCCAACTGTGGGAATCACCGAGGACACTCACACAATCAAAAACGACATTCTTCCCGGGTTTGGGAGCTATGTGTGCTCCCAATTTTTGGTTGTATGGAAACAAGACAGGAGGAAAACCTGAGTAGAAGTGATTGTGTAGAAGCCAGGAAGGAGGAGAAGCTACTCAGGTTTTGTTCCTACCTTGCTTCCACACAGTTACTTCTACCCAGGTTTTCCTCCTATCTTGTTTCCAACTGAAAATTGGGAGCACACACAGCCAAGGGCATAGCTAGGGTAGAGGGGGCCCGTGTTCATCCCTCTCTCTGGCAGCCCCCCAGAGTGAGGGAGACAATGAAAAAAATAGGGAGGAATGGAGCTGGAGGGCCCTCAGGAGCTGGGAGCCCATGTTCTTTGAACCCTTTCACTCAATTATAGCTACGCCCCTGCACACACAGCTCCCAAACCCGGGAAGAATGCCGTTTTTGATTGTGTGAGTGACCTCACTCTCTTTCCCCAAGCATGGTTAGGAAGGGAGCCAGCTCTTTGAGGAGCAGATGGAGCACAGAGGCTAAGAGCCTGACTCACATCCCCACAGCTGTAAATAACCCACACCCCTTTACCTGTAAACAGCATTGGTTTAGTTGTAGGGCTTTTATAAGGCAGGCCACCAAGCTAATGTATGTGAAGCACTTGCTGTCCTTATTGGAGGACCCATTCCTTCCTTACATGAGCACACTGCTCATGGAGGGGTTGCCATAGGGCGGGGGTGGAGGAGCCAACCTGAGGCTCCCCGGCTGTTGTTGGAATATACAACTTCCACCACCCTCAGTTGCATTGCAGTGGGGGATCATGGGAGTTGTGGTCTATTAACAACACAGTCAAGCCTCCAACTGGCTACTCCTAATTCATAAGCATGTTTTCTGCATTCCTCTTTTCCCCCACCCTCCATCTGGTATGCATGCCCAGAGACTCACATGAGCATATCCCAGGAGTTTGGGGAATGTGAGACGTGCGCAGACTGCCTCTGCCCACATCCAAGTCTCAATCCTTGACTGAGTACAGTGGTGGAGCAGAGGAGCGCTGGGCAGAGAGACGTGCCAAGAGTTCCCAGTCTCTGAATTGTTGTGGTGTAGTGCCTGTATTTGCACCTGTGCATGCACAGCACATGTATGTGGGGGAGGGAGGGAGAGAGACAGAAAGCCTCTGTAATGCCTTACGGGGTCCTTTCCCCACATGGGCACTGATTTGCTGAATGTGGAAGAATCAGGCCATGAACAGAGGTAGGGGTGCAGTGGTAGAGTGCATGCAATACATGCAGAAGACCTTGGGTTCCATCCCTGGTATCCCCAGGTAGGGCTGGGAAAAGACCTTGCTCTGAAACCCTGGAGAGTTACTACCAGTTAGTGTAGAGCAGGGATTCTCAACGTGCGGGTCCCCAGATGTAATTGGACTTCAACTCCCATAATTCCCAACCAAAGGCCACAGGGGCTGGGGATTATGGGAGTTCAAGTCCAATAACATCTGGGGACCCACACGTTGAGAAACCCTGGTGTAGAGCATCCTGACTGAGATAGACCAATGGCCTAACTCGGCACAAGACAGCTTCATCTGTTCAACACTTGTAGTAACTCAGTCCCACTTGAGACTTGCTGCGGCACAACAGGTTTGGCACTCCCCCCCCCCCGCTTAGATGAAGACGGAGGCTCCCTGACTCTGAAATGGGGGCACCTAGAACAAATGGACCACCTGTATGTTGGCATATGTGGCTACTGCTCCTCATGTCTGGTACTGAGAAGCCAGGGCTGACTTGGAACAAAGGAAGGGCAGGCCCTTTTGGAAGTGCCAAGGCCCTGGAAGCTTTTCTTATTATGAAGCAGCTTTACGTTCCCCCCGCAGCTCAACCACACAAGCCAGAAGCCACAGTCTAGGTTTTGGGGGGCAAAGGTTACACAGGCTATCCCAAGGCCTCACCCCAGCACATTAACAGTTCAGCTCATCTTGTGGGCGGGCAGGAAGCCCTGCGTGTGCTGTGCACAATTGGTGGCTGTTTGCATGTGTTTAAGAGGACAGACGGACAGGCGATACAAGGACTGGGTAGTTAGTAAAGATTCATGCTGCGATCTGTGTGTGTGTGTGTATCTTCCTGAGCCTTCATTCTCACATCCTTCTCTCTCCCCCTGCTGCTCTGAAATAGCATCTGGGATAAAGGGTCATGAATATTTCACAAGGATAATTACCTGACCTGGAAAGACTGAGCCCGCTGGAGTCTTGCTGGCAGATTTAATGGCACTTTCCTCCAGTTTCACGGCTCAGCCTGGCCCTCCCTGCAGCTTTGGCCTCAGCCTGCCCCCCTGCCAATTAACCCTTAACCCCAAACCCATTCACTTCCAGCCTAACCCCCCATAGTAACCATGCAGTGCTGCTTTTGTTGACCAGTCTCCCCTCACAAACCCTCTCCATCTTTAGTTCCTCACCATTCTGCTCCTAAAATCCTTGGTGATATTTTGCCAGCCTATTTAACCCTTACCCCTCAACCAAGCATGCATACACACATGTGCACATGTGTGTGTACACACACACACACACACACAGCACGCACCTGCACTCTCACTTTTCACTCTGGCTACTAGCAAGTCTCCGAAGGCTAAAAATAAACCAGTCTTCCAGCTCTAACATCCTTTCTCCCTCATGTGAAGTTAAATTAAGAAAGCTTCCCTTAGACTAAGATGAGGCATGCTCTCTTGCTGTTTCACCCCAACTGCTGTGAACCCCACCAGTCTTTCCATGTATTAAAAGAGTCTCTCTAGCACCATCTCTCTCTGTCGTGATTTACAGTCCCTTGGGCAATATTAAGCACTATAAACAAAGAACTCTGGTGCCAGCCACCAAATCCACAGCCTCCTGGAGCACATACCCCAGGGCTCTATTGAATTTTATTTTAGAAAGCACAGGATCGTCTCTCTCTCTCTCTCCCTAACACACACACATTTTCAGATCATGTTGAAAACTAGAAACAAATCAAATGGTTGCAGGGAACAGACTATTTTCAGATTTGGGTTGCTTTCCTGTTGCCAAACTGGATGGGGGAAGGGGAGAGAAAAGGCAATTTTCAACATATTACACTGCCAAAAAAGGGACATTTTTTGGCAAGTTTTCAAAAGAATCAAGCAAAACAAGTCCTAAAAAACATCTTTGTGAAAAAATGCCAATCCAGAACATTTTCAATTAAATACACTATTTAAAGAACAATTTTTGATCCACTTGAACTGACAAGCCCCTACCCCCCTTTTTTGGAGCAGGAACAGCAAATTGGTAAAAATACTGACGTGTGAGAGCAAAAACATACAGAATAATCTTTTGCAACAGAAAAACAGAAAGGCTCAAGATGATGGTGGCGAACCCTGAACATGTTCCCAGTCCAAGACTGGTAGGGTTCTCTCATCAACCCAATTTGTTAGAGCCCAATTTGGGGGTATATATGTAGTCACTAAGAGTAGACCACGACTTGATGGCACTTAATCAATCAATGGGGTTATCAGGGGAATGCTGATGGGCCCATGGGATATAGAGTTCGAGTTGGTCAGGCTTATGCATGGGGGAAATGATATATACAGGGGTTTAATGTGAAGTGAGACTAGCTAAAGGCACAGACAAGTGGCAATATATGTCTGTAACATACATTCACAGAATGGGCAAGGAGTTGCAAAAGGAGGTAGTTATGGTTAACTGAGCTGAACAAGCAACCACAGGGTACAGTCTGTGGAGAGTTTTAGCTTAGCAGAAATTGTGTGCCTTGGAGATGCTCCAAGGGAGGAGACTGCGGGGAGGAGTTGTCCATTTGGACAAATCAGGAACAGTGAGCAAAGGTCACTATTGCAGGGGAGCAACAGCAGGAGAGAGGACATGCCCTCAACTCCTGCCTATAGGCTTCCAGTGGCATCTGGTGGGCCACTGTGTGAAACAGGATGCTGGACTCGATGGGCCTTGGGCCTGATCCAGCAGGGCTGTTCTTATGTCCTTGATGAACCTTGGCCTATTAGCAGCTGAGAAGAAGGTGATAACGAAATGTGGCACAGGGTTCCTGTAGCAGGGAATGCATTTAAGGACCTCCCTGAAACTCATCGCGGTTGCCATCTTCTGATCCTGGCTTGGGTTGTGATTTTGGCCACCCACTGGTGACTTTGGCATCCCACCAATGTGCCTGTCTTGTTGAGTCCGATCAACTCAGTCTGTCATTGTTGCTTATGATGTGCAATTTCCTGCTACTCTATTATCTACTGGAGTCAGTGAGTTGCTAATAGAGCTTTACTTTGAGCATGTGTGTTCTCTGGGCAGTGGGCATTCGGGCGGGGGGTGGGGAGGACCCCGGAAATTTGGGTCCTTTGGTTGGGCTTTGGCCAGGCAGCATAATGAACCAGAAATTATTCTTAGGCAGATTTGAAAATAAATAGCACCTTAACACCTCGAGCTGCAACCCCTTCAAACACGCACAGGAAGGTGTGCAACTTCCTCCCTTTACAGGTTGTTTCTCTGTGATCTAGATCGCTCCTACTAGCTCTCTTCCAACCATCCCTTATGTAGCCCCTGCCTGCTTTGCACATCAGTACCTCACAAGAGACAGGCCTGGTGCTCAGTAACAGACTTCTAGCTGTCTGCTATTTCCCTCATGGTGACTTTAGGCCCAGTGAGGCAACAGCAGAAGCGAGAGAGGCGATTGCATGACTATCCCCCCAGCAGTCTCCACCCTCAAGCATCAGGAGACACTAGTGCCATCTGCCTTAAGGAATGTCATTTTCAAGGAAGGGAACAGATGAACCAGTAGTGCAAGCTCTGGAATGAAGGTGCTTTAGTTTGTTTTACGCTTGTGATAGCCTGTCCACTAAGTATCTGAACTAGGCTGGCTCCTCCCAGAGTCTTCTCATACATTATGCTTCTTGGGTGAGAGGTGCAATGTACTGTGACAAACACTTGTAGCACAAGGGTACACTCCACAGGGAGACAGGATTCGGGAGCCCTGTGTCATGTGTACATTCTGTGGCAAATCAGGTTTGCTGCTGTGTAAAGTGTGCAACAGCCCTTGCTGCCACCAGTAAGACCAGTTGTGAGGCTGTTATTTAAAGGAGCAGGCCAAACAGTAAGGGCTACTTGGAAGTGATCTCTTCCAAAGGGCTGAATGATGACAATATTAGGACAAGAATGTAAGCTGGGAAACAGAAAGCTTCTGACTGGACCAGAGGCTATCACGACTATTTCCACTTCATATTTGCTAGACGCTGGGGGCTTAAGCAACTTACTCCATTCCATTACTCCAGAGGCTCTCAGACTTGGGTCTCCAGCTAGTGTCGGACTACAACCCATTGTGGCAGGGAATGATGGGAGTTGTAGTCCAACGCCATGTGGATACCCAGGTTTTAGGAACCTCTGCATGACTCATTTCCTCCAGTGACCAAGTTCAACAAGCCATACTAAAATAGTTTAATAGTTCTCCAATCTTTTTTTTTTTTTTTTGCCTTTTTAAGAAGGGGAAACATGAAGACACCAGGAGAAGGTCAACCCTGCCCCGCCCACGAAGACTAGATATTATAAGAGGACCAATTCACATGACTGTTTATCATGTGATAACATCAACTGCAGCATAAAGGCTCTGGTGTAGGGAATGGCCAACACAGAGCAGGCTTCATCATGCCTCTCGATATCTGTGATAAATTTTGCACTCGGGAACTGTCACCTCAACTGATCATGTGAATTGGTCCCCAGATGTTCCCACCACAGAACCCCCACAGACCACATATTGGGGAGAAGTCAAGGGCTAGGAGTCCAGTGGCACGATTTGCCAGCTCTGGAAGAGGACACTTTTCAGCTGAAGGATCCCATCCCCACCCTTTTGGATGAAGCAGGCACTTGTGTGCATGGCAGGAGACTGTAGAAAGGATGGAGGCTCTGAAAGGGACAGGCTGCTCTCATCCCTTCTGCACTGCCTGATCATGCACAGAAGAGATCATTGCTCACTCCAGGATATGGATAACACAGAAGGCCAATAACAGCCCCATTAAGCAATAGCATGTAGTGAGCATCTCTAATGGGAGAGTTATACAGCACCCCAGAAATTTAAAAAGGGGCATTTTTATCATATGTTCGTGAAAGATGACTGATGCCACCCAGAAAGTGGCTCCAGCATTAGTCCGACCAGGAAAGCAGCAGCAACAGACCACATCTCCCTTTGTCCCTGTGACAGGGTGATGGGTGACCACTTTGGCCTCAGCTCAGTGCTGGGTGGGGGATCCATCCTGGCTTGCATCTCCCACACTCTTTCCCCAAAGCCAGTTGCCTTTCAGCAGAGCAACCCCCTCCATTGTCAAAACCAGGAAGGTCCCAACAGCATCAGTAGCCAGGGGAGGGAAAGCAATAGGAAGCCAATCCTGATAGCTCCAGAGTCCAGAGAAGAACAACCAGGTCCTGGGCAGCCCTTTTTAAGTTGCCCTCCTTCTTCGCCACCATAGCCGCCGCCGCCGCCCCCCCAATAGTCATCCTCCGTGGGCGGGTCGTACTTGGGGCTGCGGATGTCATTGGCTGGCACATCCCTGTAGAAGGAAGAGGGGTCAGCGGGAGGCGACCCCCCTAGGCCATAAAGGTGATTGGATGAGCCATTGGGATGGGGAGGGGGGTGAGGAGGGGGGTGAGGGTGAGGACGCACTGCTCCATTCTCCCATTCAGGCCTGCATCCCCAGTCAAACCCAACCGAGTGGTGACTGGTTGGAGGGCAGCCCTGGAAGACAGCTTCGCTTAAGTACCGCATGTCATGCCCCTTGCGCTCGGCAGGAGAGGTGCATATGACCTCTGAGGTGGAGACGCGGGTGCGCTTGAACCAGGCCCAGAGGGAGCGGGCACGGCAGTCACAGGCCCAGGGGTTGCTGTTGAGGCGCAAGAACTCGAGGGAGGGCAAGGCTGAGAGAGTCTCCCCCAAGAGGCTGGTCAGGCTGTTGTTAAACAAGTACAGGATTGTGAGCTTGCCCAGGTCACGAAAGGCCCCGCCAGGAATGGTGTGCAGGCGATTCCTGTGCAGCAACAGGCGGTCTAATCCAGACAGGCCCCGGAAGACATTCTCTGAGAGCTGCCAAATCTTGTTGCCATGCAGGAAGAGGTGGCTCAGGTTAGCCAAGTCCACAAAGAGGTCATCCTGGGAGATTGGGGAAAGGGAGAGAGAGAGAGAGAGAGAGAGAGAGAGAGAGAGAGAATGAGGCACACAGGCAAGTCGCTGAAAGCATCACCTGCCCAATGATTTGCAGGCCCCCCATCAGCCAGTCGGCCTGAGAGACCCTCTCTTACACACAGAACTGTGCAGCCTGGTGACTGAGGTCTTAAATCCCCCCTGCTGACATCCCCTTCCCAGGCCCCTCCCCCTTCTCTTTATGGGAGGCCTGCTGTGCAGCAACACAGAGCTTATTATTCAATAACTCCCACTTTGGCGGTCTCCCCCCCCCCCGCCCCCACAAGCGAGAGGCGACTTCTCCCCTGCTCCCCTCCCCCGCCTCCACACACAACAGCCTTGCCCTCCCTGACTCAGGATGTGTGTGGCTTGAAGCACCCAGGCAGCAGCTGCAAATGCATTTTTTACTGCTGCAGGCCAGGCTGCAGTTTCCCTACTTTTAAGCCACAGTGCCCAGGGCCGGATAGGAATGTGGTTTTTAAGTGAGTCGCTGGCAGGGCACCCAGCCTTTGCCTTTCGGGGAGAATCGGCATGTGGGGGTGGATTGAGAGCCATAATACCAGTTCTTCACCAGTCTCCATAGATATGGGTGGATGGCTTCCATTTGCCCCCGCAGGAGTTTTGTCCCTATCCCAAACCCCCTGAGCAGATCTCTGAACCAGAGTCGACAGCCAACACTCCTCTCCCAAACACAAACCACAACACAGCCCTGTTCTGCCAAGCAAGGAGAGCCCCACTACTCATCCTCTGGGAAATCCAGAGTCCTATTTCTCCACGTGTCCTCAGGCCTGTTGAGTTTCCTTTCCAGCCAGCCCTCCCCTAGGTAGCAGCTGCAGAATCTTTGCTTGAGATTCTGAGCCGAGCGTGCCTTTTTACCAGGGGTCAAAGATCCACAGGATGGAAAGGACTCTACACGGAGGATCACCAAGAAGCAAAAGGGACCATCGCTCAGTGGCAGGACAACTGTTTGACCTGCAGAACGTCCTGGGTTCAATCCCTGGCATCTCCAAGTAGGGCTGGAAAAGATTCCTGTCTGAAACCCTGCCGGTCAGTGTAGGCAGTACTGAGCTAGATGGACTGATGTTCTGACTCGGCAGAAGGCAGCTTCCTACGTGAGCCTCTCTCATCGCCTGCCCAGGACCAACTCCCTGCTGCTAGAGGGGAGAGCCCAAATTCTACGCTGGACCAAGATCTCTCATGCACTCACCTGTAGGCAGAGCAAGTTGTTCTCCTGTAGATAGAGGTATTGGAGGCTGAAGAGATTGCGGAAGATGGTGTTTGGTAGGCTGCTAAGCTGACAGCGGTAAAGGTGCAGGGACTGCAGCCGTTCCAGCCCGCGGAAAGTGTCCGGGTCAAGGGTGCGCAAGTTGCGATTGTCCCCGAGGTCCAGCTCCTCAAGGGCCTGGAGGTGGCGGAAAGTGCCAGGTTGGATGGAGGAGATGTTGTTGGAGTAGAGCCAGAGGGTGAGGAGGCTGGGACCAAACATGCCAGCTCGCAGGGTCCCAATCAGGTTGTTTTGCAGGAAGAGGCGCTGAGCATTGGGCGGCAGGACCCGTGGCACGGAGGAGAAGTTGTTGGCTTGGCAGCTGACTGTGGGCGGAGGAAAGTAGCAAGTGCAAAGCATGGGACATGTGGGAGCTCCCGGGGGCAAGGCCAGCAGCAGGAGCAGGAGCGTGGGAGCCAAGCCTGCAAGGAAAGAACACGCCATGAATGCACAGCCGCCGCACTTCTTCTAGGTCAACAATGCCAGCCGAGGTCACTCCTCCCATTCACCCACTGCATGGACTACTTCAGGTCAACAGGTTAATGTAGTTATACTACTACATTAATCAACCAATCACTCTTTATTACGGTCATAGACCAGCATAGAGTATAAGGGATGGTTACAGATCACATAATAAAAAATCAATATTAAAAGCTTAGGGGTGGAGTGCACAATACAAGCATATAATGAAAGACTATGATAACAGACTATAAGAATCAGAAGTAAAATCTTAAAATAGAACTATGGCTGGCTAAAACAAAGCAAGACTGCAGACTAGCTGACGCTTAGTGGCCGAGATCTGAAATACAACTACATTAAATATCTGCCCCTCCGCCAGGGAACATAAGAACATATACAAGCTTCTCCCTACGGCAACCCCAAGAGACAGGCGAGGATGAGAGACAGTGGCTGGCTCAAGGTCACCAAGTGAGCTTCATGGCCAAGTGAGGATTCGAACTCGGCTCTTCTCATTTCTGGTCAGATGTACTACCCACTCCACTGGCTCTTTCCAATACTCCCTCTGGAACACAAGCGTTTATTCAAAGGGCTCAATGGAATAGAAACAAACCTTAAGAGGGAAGTACTTCGTTGTGTTCTCGATAGTTTACCTTCTGGGTTTTGAGCCCTTTGTCCATTACATCTCGCAGCACTTCTTTTCATCTCAAGGACTGGCTATTTGCTCAGATTTAAATGAAAGAAAGCCAAGAGCCTCCTACCTGGGAGGTGCAGGGAAGCCTCCCAAGTCAGGAGACTCACCACCAAAGTCACCAGAGTTGGCAACCCAACACGGCTTCACTCCACGTGAGCCAGAATGCATGTGCGCTGCTCCGGGGCAAGCGTGAACTTCCCCACGTGTGCACGTCCATGGATCGCCTCACGCGAGAACTCCCAGGCAAGTGTGCACGGTTCCCAACCCCTGTCTGTGTGCATGTAGGTGGTGTGACGTGGTAAACGAGTAACACAAGCTGCTGATGCCGCTTCAGGCGTTCACACCACCTCCACGCCAGCCCTACGCTCCCTTCCCACTCCCTCCACCCATGACAAGAGCAGGAGTCCTTCAGGCAGCCTCACCACCTGGGGTTTGGGCACAGTTCGGCTCCTCTCTTCTTCAGGGTTGGGACACAGCAGCCCCGTTCCTTCAATAAGAGACACTCGACTCCTATGACTCCTATTTTAGTCTTAACAGGACGACTGTTTTAGGCCCTGCACGAGTGCATTGAGGGGGGGAAGAGAGAATGTAATGGGCTTTGGCTGCTCTAGCAGCAGAGAATAGTCTCTGGTCTTTGAAACCCACCACTCTTTTTACCAAGAAGCTTCCCTCCAATTAGGATGCCACATGACCCTGCCAGCCAGCCCCCCCCCCCACCGCCCCATCTGCAAATTTCAGCTGAAGTGGGAGACAAAGTTGGGGTGAGTTTCCACTCCAGAGATCACCGGCCTCAATCTGCAGCCCTCCCGTATACTCCATTGTACCCTCTGCCCCCATCCCTCCTTTTGCCATAAGATTACAAGCTGAAGTCTTGTACTGACCCAGTTAAACTGAGTGGGCGTCTCAGCCAGAATGCACGGGGCAAGGCTGCATGACCATCGGGGCACAGGGAATTGTGAATTGTGCCAGCCGATAGCAGCTGCCAAGGTAAGACATCGTGGCTGCCGCCTTGTAGCCACTGCAGGATCCATTTCCAAGGCTGAAGTCGGGAAGGGAAGCCCCCCCCCCCCCCGCAATGCTATAAACTACTTTCCTCCCCAAACCCTGGATAGGGTGGAAGGAAGCCCATGATCCTCGCTATCAGCAATGGCTATTTCCTCCAATAAAGGCAGCCCAGCCTTCCTCAAGGGAAAACGGGGAAAAGCCTTGACCAGGAGCTGGGGGAAGGGAGCTGCAGCTGCTAATGTTGACTGCCTCTGTCTCTGGACTCTTCTCTGGTGCGGTGGAACGGCTGTAACCCAAGGAGTCTCATCCATAATTCAGGCCTGTGGCTTTCGCTGGAGCTTGGGCAGAGAAAGGGGAGGGGAAGGGATTGCAAGCTCTCATCTCTCCCCATAAAAAGCCCTCTGGCCTCTGCGTTGTTTCGGGGGAAGGGAGCTTACAGGCAAATTGGAGATACCGCTGATGACCCCCACCCCACATACTTCCAACGGGGCTGCTGGATAACTGAGCATACCCAAATGCCTTCTCAACCCTGCAATCCCCTGTTCCCCAATAAATCCAGGGATGAACTGCCTGCATGTATCTTTCCAATCAAAATACAAGAATGCTTTGTCTGGATTTTCTCAGCAAAGGCATGAGATGCTCATTCATAATTTTCCAGCTGGAAAGGCTAACTAAGCAATTCAAAGGAGATCATGCACATCTTATTGGACTACCCTTGCTCTATGCACATGACACGAGTGCCGCTCCGCCCATTCCCAGACACAACACTCATAATTTTTGACCTATCATAAACCTAGGCTGGCCTTGGTGGGTGTTAGGCACCCCCAGGGGCGTAACGAGGCTGGAGTGGGCCCAGAGACAAAATTTTAAAATGGGCCCCTCGCCGATACACACACACTCACTTCACATGTGACTTGCCTCTGGGGGGCCCCTTGAAGCGTGGGGCCCCCCAGGCAGCCGCCTCCCCTTGCCTAATGGTAGTTACACCCCTGGGCACCCCCTCCCCCACTGCTTCCTCCGATTAAAAATCCTTGATCCTTCCCCCACAAGGATACCTAACTGAATTTTCATTAACCTTGTGAGATAATTCAAGTTTGTACTCATAACTGCACAAGCCCCTCAGTGTCCTCCAGCTTTAACCACACTGTGGTGATGAATTACCAGTCCCTCAGGAAGGTACAGTAACAACTCACCCCGAAATGGAGAGCACACAGAGGTGACAGCTTTGGCTGGGGAAGCTGTAAGCAGGGCAGCTTCTTTTGTCTCCCCCTCCCCAGCAGCACAGCACCCCACCCCACCCCACCCCACCCCACCCCTGTACTGACCATCCAGGGAATGCAGTCA
This sequence comes from Hemicordylus capensis, assembly GCF_027244095.1. Taxonomy (NCBI): domain Eukaryota; kingdom Metazoa; phylum Chordata; class Lepidosauria; order Squamata; family Cordylidae; genus Hemicordylus; species Hemicordylus capensis. The sequence continues at coordinate 143,814,850 of NC_069657.1, forward strand.
GGAGGCGCTCCTTCAGTTATATAGGTTGGAAACAGGAAGTCAGGGGGTGGGACATCCTGCCAGGCAAACCCAGTCCTTTGTGCAGACGAGATGAAGAGTGTTGAGTTATGTGGATTTCACTTTGGAGAGAAGCTGCTTGCAGGGGAGACCATCTCCCATCTGGGTGATCTTAGGGGCAACATAACACAAGGTCCCCAAACCAGGAAGAGTTGGGTAGTTAGAAAAGCCTCTATCAGAGACCACAACTATGGCTCTGTCCATTGAATCCACAGCTAGGATGCCTCCATTTATAACACTTGACAGGTAGGTGTGATGAAATAAATTCCAGTAGAAAGGTTTGCTGACCCAAGAGAGTGTAGGAAACCCTGTCTGTCAGAAGTGAAAACCTTCACTAGTTTCTTGAAGACAAGCATTGTCTCCCTATCTTGATCCACCTCCCCAGGATGAGACACTTTCAGCTGATAGGGAACAGCACTACCAAATCAGGAGGGGAGAGAGAAATACTACTTTGCACTTGAGCATTTACAGAAAAAGTCAGGATATAGTACTGCACAGAAGTGCATCGAGGTAATTTTGGAGCCTGGACCTAAAGGCCTTTGGAGGCCTTTACAGACTCTCACTCTTTCCTTAACTTCCCATGTGTTAGTGTATTTATTACCTTGGCTTAAAAGGAGTCTATATTGGGGTAGCCAACTTGAGGCTCTCCAGATGCTTCACTACAAATTCCATAATCTTCACCTTCAATGTTTTGCAACTGCAGGTGATGGGAGTTGTAGTCCAAAACCAGACGGAGAGCTTCAGATTAGCCACCTCTAGTCTATATGCTGCTTCAGTCTACATCTGCCAGACTCTAGTAATTTTGGTACCCAGTGCTTTCATCCTGAAAAAGTTGACTACTGTATATTTAAAGTGTCTCAGTCTTTTTTGATTAACTAAATGGTCTCTTGGCGATTACAGAAATAATGTGTGTGAAGTGCTTTGAACATTTGAAATGCACTATATAAACGCTGCTATTACTATTAAACAGATTTGGCTCATTTTGCTTTATTGCCAACCCCAGCCTTTGAACTCATCAGCTCTCTCCTATTTTCCAAAAATCTTTTTAAAATGTTGATGCCAGTTCAGGGTATATGCCAGCGGCAATACCGTTAGTGATTCATTAACTTGGCTCTTACTCTCTCTGTCCTCCCCCTCCCCCATTTTAACAAGAGAGTGTTCTTCCTACAATGCATGAAACTGTTCTTGGTACCCCACCCCTGTTTCTCACCACAATCCGGATACTACAGCTTTTTCGCAGACTGTTCAATAAGCCCCTGAGCCAGATTGTCCCCTAAGGGCTACTGTTTGCCCCTCTAGCTGCCAGGAGTGTAGCAGATGGATTCAAAGAACCCAGACCCCTCAGCTCTTGTGGGTACCCCAGTTCTATTTACCCTCTCTATTTTCTTCATTATCTCCCTCACTCCAAGGGGCCTGCGGGGAGAGGGGCAAACACAGGCCCCCTCTCCCCTAGCTACATCCCTGCTAGCTGCCAACCTATAAGCAAGAGTGTGGGGTGGAGGGAGTGGCAACAGGCCATAGGCGGGGGCAGGCCACTTGAGATGTGCAGGTCAGGGCTTTGGCCCTCCACCCAAAATTCATCATTGGGGAACATCCAGAGAATCTTTTTGCTGTAAAGACCAGGACTTTACAGATCTATTTTTCTGGAATGCTACTTTCAAGATTGAGAAAAGCAAATATTCTGGACAATGTCCTAGTCAGAGAGATCCTTGCAGCTGGTGGAAGAGTTGTGAAGAGCACATGTCCAAGTGTTTACAGAATCCTACAAGGGAAGCCTGGCACCGGAGGACTAGCAGGGTCCTTGCTGAAAGAGATCCACCTGAGGAGTTGGGCACGTCCCCAGTGCAGACTACGGCACAGAGCACTGCTTGGGTACGATATGGGGCCAAGACCAACTCAACACAGACTCGTAAAGCTGGGAAACTGTGACAGGCGCTGGAGCAGAGATGACAACTCAGTTGTGTGTAGGCTGGGGGTTAAGACCATGTCCCAGGGAGGGGCCAGAGAGGTAGCAGGTGTGACGTGGCTGGTGACGTGGATAAAGCCAAAAACAACCCAACTCCTCTTTCGTCCATAATTTAACACCCCCAAAATAAGCAGCTGCCTGTTGTTGCGTAACCCATTGGGGGCCAGGGCTATATATGGCAACAAGCAGAGTAGTACAAAGAGCCATCAACAACCCTGCAACCAGCAAGGCATTGCTACAGCCAGGACCGAAACTCTTCGAAACTCTGGTCTGATCCCCTGATCCTTGGACCCACAGGCTATGCATCTGGCCAGCAGGATGCTGCTGCCAGGAGTTTGCTGCACCTGCCATCCCTTGATGAGGCAGCCTCACTCACAGCACACAGCCCTCTGTCCTTGATGAATTCCATGCTGATCCTCCTTCCCCAGATGGAGAAGCCCATTTCAGTCTACCCACATAGGCGGCACAGGCCCAAGTCCATCACCTTTACAGTCAACCAATCTTCCTCTATGCTGCCAGCTAGTGGAGCTCCCTTCCACATTCCAGATACACACTTGGCCTAGATGGAGAGAGCTGGCTCTGCTGACCCGGAGGGAAAAGGTCTTGAACCTCATCTGTGCCCGTACACAGCCCAACCGCTGCCTCTGGAGCGCGTTTGGAACTGGCGCCCCCTAGAAGTTGCGCGGTCCCTCTGGTCCCCCTCAATACAAGTAGGAGCAGACGTGCTCTCACTCTTCAATCACCTCTCCGTCCGTCTACCCAACTGAGATGGTTCAAGACTGTCCAAGGGCTAGTCCCACACCTGCCCCTGCCCAACCCCCCCCCCCGCACTGCCAGCGCATCTCTCCAGTTGAGCGCCTTCAGTTACGGTGAATGAAAACAGGATAGAGGAAGAGCACTTATTTAGGCACGTGAAAAACTAGAACCAAGCGGCTGTGAGAAGACGCCCCACTGTCTCTCGTCCACACGAGCATAAGCGCTTTTACAGACGCTGTAGCCACCTCTGGGGCTTGGCTAGGCAGGCATGGGTGGGGCGGGCTGTCCCACCAGCGCTTTCCCAGGCTCTCAAGGGGTTAGGACAGGACTTATATCCTTTCCTAAACTCAGATCGCCATCCCGCTCTCTCTCCCCGCTTGGACAGCGCCAAGCAGCCCGTTGACAGGAAAGGTCCTCTTCCCTCCCGATCGGCTTTGCCCAAATCAAGAGCGGATTCAGCAGCTCCTCCAACCCCATATGCCCCAAGCGAGGCGTAGCAAAAGCGGATGGGGGCGCGCACTTACCGTACAGGGTGGGTCCGAGACAGAGCAGCATGGTGCCAGGCGGATTTGGTGGAAAGACCAACGCGGGGGGGGGGAACCAAAGCCTCAGGGGAGGAAAGAGAAGGGGGGGCAAAAGAAAGGGGGGGGAGGAAGGTGGAGAATACACAGGGGTGGGCGGATCGAGATCGCCTGCGAAGTCCTTGTAGAACTGTGAAACCGCGGCGGCTCCCAGCCCGAGTGCCGGGACTCCCTGGCCAGGATCCCGCCGGACGGGGCTCAACACAACCAGTCGGGGGAGGGGCACGAGGCTCAGTCCTGTGGAGTCTGGGCGCCGCCCGTGAGGCTCATGGCTGGCGGGGCAAGTCGCTCGCCTTCACCCGCCGCTACCCTCCGCTCCGCCGGCGAGAGCTGCCGGACGGAGGCTTCATCTCGGGGGAGGCACTGAGAAGCATCAGCCAGGCTCCGCTCCCTGCGCACCTCACCGATACAAGCACCAACCACTCTGCAAAAGGGAGCAAAAGCAGCCGGGCGGCGGCGCCTTATTCCCAGGGCCAAGCTGGGCTCCGCCCCCCCTCGCTGCCGCTTTAACCCTTTGCAGGGCGGGAGGGTCCTCCCTGCCCACTCCTGAGCAGGCCGCCCTCGCTGGCTGGCTCGCCCTCCAGCTCCCATCCCACCCACCCTCGCCCACGTGCCTGCCCCACCCTTCAGGCGTCATCGCGTCTGGTCCAGGCGGGAGCTGAATTCCGTGCCTTTCATTGAAAAGGGGTGGGTGAGGTGGGCCTGTTGCGAAGGGAAGCGGTTGATGCCCACCCACCCCCCGCGTATAAGGCCACTCCCTTGCACAACGCATTCATTGATCCGGATTAATATTGGTTTCTACTTCAGATCCTATGGACATTTACTTGAAGTCCCATTGATTATGCACGCTTACTTTGAAGTAAAGCCCTTGGAACTCAGGGGGGCTTACCTCCGAAGTAAACGACGCCGGGGTGGTTGGTGGTCACATTAAGTTAAGTGTTAACGAACACGTGTTAGGTGGAGGTCAGAGCATGCCCCGCGCCGCGGGACGCCCTTTTCCGGCACAGAAGAGGAGAGATTTAGGGGAGGCATGCCCTCAGGTGGAGCTAGCGGCTTTCCGAGAAGACGGCTCGGGCAGGAATTAATCGGAGTCAGAATTTAGTCTTTTGCTGTGCCTCCTCTGGCCCCCGCCAACAGAAGGAGAGTGCCTCTGAGCATATGCAGAGCCTTCCTTTTCTCAGCGGGGAATAATCCCGGCCAGCAGTCTACAGATATCTGGGTTTGCGGGGCACGGCCGAGCTTCCAGACAGGCTTAACCACCAGTGTATCTGAAGAGAATAGCCGAGTGGGGCCGGAGGAAAAGCTTTCCATTTCGTGCCTCTCTGTCGCCTTGTGATTCTGGTACGAGGCTCGTGCTTGTCCTGCAGAAATACGACCTTTGCCGAATGCACGCTGCTTACACAGAGATTCTCTTCCTCTTAGCGGGAAGAGGTGGGGAAGGTTGTACGGGGGGAAGGAGTTGAAACTCGTTGGGTCTGTATAGATCTGAAGCCGTTTGCTGGAATGACCACTGGTTTGCCCGCAGCTTAAAGCAAGAGACACCAGAACAGGCCCTGGGTACAAGAGAAACCCGACCTCGGCGAATCCAAGGGGGCCTTCCTGGATTCCTAGAGCTTGAGGAGTACGGCAATATTTATTTTATTTATTTTCACATTTATATTCCGCTCTTCCCCCAAGGAGCCCAGAGAGGTGTACTGTACATAGTTACGTTTCTCCTCACAACAACCCTGTGAAGTAGGTTAGGCTGAGAAAGAAGTGACTGGCTGAATGGGGATTTGAACTCCCGGTTCTAGAACTCTCTGGACTAGAACTCCCGGTTCTAGTCCAGCACTCTAACCACTACAGCAGGGGTGGCCTCTGGAAAGAAAGTGAAAAGCGGGCACTGAAGAGGGCAAAGTGCATTTCTTCTGGGTGGGCGAATTGTTGTGTCCCACGTTAGATTTCTGAAACCGAAATGGGGAGGGAGGAGGGAGAAACTACTTGTCCGAGGTGGCACTTGCCACCCCTACCCCCAGCTGCCGTTGGGGAAAATGCTATATTTCGGCCAGTTGCTCGCGAGTTTGTTGCAAGCTTTCGGATAGCACATCGAACATTTAAAGGAAGAGGGAGGGAGGGAGGGAAAGACGCTCCTTCTAGGATCGGTTCAGGAAGATCTGCCTCTCCCAGATGGAAAAGTCTCTTCGTTGTTATCAACTATCTAAATGCTTGTCATCGCTAACGATGGGCAGTGTGTGTGTGCGAGCAGACAGCTCTTGTAGAGCAAGGATCCCAGGTTTGCATGTGTCGACTCTTCTGGACGCCTTGCTCCCTCCTGTGGGATCCCTGCCTGCTGCGAGGGCTACGCTGCCCAAGGTCAGAGGGGCAGAATTGGCCTCTCCACACAACAGTGTCCCCTCCCCAAGCGCCCACCTCTTCTGCTAGGTGGAGTGGATAGCAGCTGCCCGCTGATCTGGGACTTGGAGAAAGTAAAGGGGAAGGACGGTGGCTAAATCTGCTGCCTGCTGCCGCTCGTCGTGATTACTGAGAAGGAAGCACCTGCTCGCTCCTATTTGCGTGCATTTGGATTCTGTTTCGCGGGACCTTGGGGGCTGGGGGCCCCGCCTTTCATCTAGCGCCTCCAATTAGATGCTTTTTCAAATCGTAACAGGCACCCCAACCCGGCCCTCTTCCAAGACGTGCGATTGGCTGTAATCAGCTCTCCCACCTATCTCGTCCTTCTGACCCAGGCACTTTTGCTCAGCCAGGACTCGGAAACGTCCCCTATGATTCGCTTCTGGCGTTTGAGGGGGCAGCACGCAACAGGCGAGGAAAGAGAGGCGGGTGGGAGGGGCTCAAGAAGCCGGAAGGCTTGCTTCGGCGGGAGTCCCTCCAGCTCACTGGTCTCCCGCTCGCTTTATTGTCCCACACAGGGATGCAGATCCCCCCCGCAGCATTTGAGACCCCCCTTCATTTACGGAACTCCCCCTGCCAAATCTAAAAATACACCTCTCCCCTGCCCCGCCCACCGCAGAAGTGTCTTCCCTCCCTCTCCACTCAAAACATTAAGGATCGCTCCTCAAGCCTTCGTTCGCTCTGCCTTCACCACAGGCAGGCTGCTGCTGCTTCAGGTTTATGAGCGACCGATAGGGAGGCAGGTGGGCCAGGGGCGCCACCTCAGAGAGCCGGGGCTCTGGAAGCAGCAGCAGCAGCATGAGGCCAACCACAGATTCCCACTGGGCAAGCCTTGAGAAGGAGAGGGAGGCAGAGGGATGGGGAGAAGGTCCCGGTGGTGCAAATGACAACCTGGAAGAGGCGCCAGCTGGTAGAAGCCCTGCCAGAGACTCCCCTGCCAATAAGCGCTGCGCTCCCGGGAAAGGAAGCAGCAGGCGGCTACTGGGACAGCGCTCTCTCTCTCCCCCCCCACCCCGTCCGTTCATCCTTCAATTCCCATGTAAAGGGGGGCAATGTGGGGGTGGGTGGGACTGGGAGCGCTTCGGGATGGATTTTGCCTTAGCAGGACTTCGCCAGCGATTCCATGGAGCCGACGCGCAACAAACGGGACGCGGCTCAGGGCTGCGGCTGCTGCTGCTGCTGCGGCAGCGCCACTGTGGTAGTTAGGTCTGCGATCTTTAGCGTGCGTGCGTGCGTGCGTGCCTGAGAGCAGAGCCCTCTGATTTCAGTGGGACGTACTTCCCTGGAAGGAAACAGGAAGAGCGTGAGCTAGGAAGACCCTGGCGATGTGAATCTCACTTCAGCCAAGAACGAGATAAGCCTCCGCACTTGTAAGATGTGGGCAATAATCCAGACTTGCCCTTCAGGATGGTTGTAGGAGTTAATGCAGGGGTTGTCAAACTCTGGGGTCCCCAGATGACTACGACTCCCATCATCCATAGAATTCCCATCATCCCCATGGAATGGCCTTCGGGAATTGTAGTCCAACAACAACTGGGGACCTAACGTGGACAACCCCTGAGCTAATGTACGCATGCTTACAACACCAAAGCCCTATATTACGCTCACTATTATAGGTTTGGAGGGTGTGATCAACCATATAGTGTGTCTCTAAATGTAGGCCTCAAGGAAGCAGGTTACTCCGAGGTAATATAAAGAAGCAGGTTTGAAATGTGATAGGTGGCTGGTAGTCTCTCTCCATATACAGGACAATTTCCATAAAGAGAACAATCTCATTTCCTCAATGGAATCTGCTGGGATGGGAAGTTAGCTTTTTTTTTTTTTTAAATTTAGGATAGCACGGGCAGTCCTACAACTCAAGTAAACTGGATCAGGATCGCAGTGCGCAACTACTGCAGAGTCCAGAGTCGGTTTCCTCTCCCCAGGGCGAACCCTGTCAAAGTCACTTCAGCGACACTGTTCTGTAGACTACATTGATTTAAAAATGGAACTATTTGCGGTTTTGGAAAGCGAAGGATTTGTGGGTTTGGTCCATTCTGGTTACCAAAACCTGGACGAAAGCAAAACAAACAAACTAAAAAAAACCCCTACAGTCAAAATTTTGCATAGACTTGCAATTCTGGCAAAAGCGAAACATTTTAGGATTTACGAAAATGTTAGCTTGTGACCAAAAATCAACCCACGTTGAACAGCTTTAGTTATTAACTTGGAACACGCCAGTTTTTTGGTGGTTAAAAAAAAAAAAAAATTCGAGTGACAGCATGTACACGCAAGATCTTCTTAATCTGCATTAAGTGGGGTGGGGGTGGGGACTCT